>NW_006400029.1:2619783-2621345 GCF_000299155.1 Elephantulus edwardii | reverse complement strand
CTTTTCTTCCTCTTCTGTCTTTGTAATGACCGTTTACACTCTTCCTGAATGATATCTTTGACATCCTCCCACAACTCATCTGGTCTTCGCTCATTGTCATGCAAATAATATCACAGCTTTTAAGCAGTACTTTCCCTCATCCATTTAAATGCAATATTCATTATTTATTCCTTCTTTTTTTATTTTCCTCTCAACCCCCCTGTCAGTCCTGTTTTATAACAGTGGCATTATGCAGTATTTGTCCTTTTGTGACTGAGATATTTCTGTCAGCATAGTGTCATTCAGGGTCACCCATTTTGTATAATAATTTATGAGTTCCTTGTTTTTTTCAGTGCTGCACAGTATTCCATTATGTGAATATACCACAGCTTGTCTGTTCATTCATTTCCTGATGGACACTTGGGTTGTTTCCATCTCTTTGCTATTGTGAACCATGCAGCAATAAACATGGATGTATATATCAGTTTGGGTGACAGTTGTGCTTTCTTTAGGACATATTCCCAATGGTGGAATTGTTGGGTCAAATGGTATTTATACTTCCAGCGTTTTGAGAAAGCATCATACTGCCTTCCTGAGTGGTTACACCATTTTACACTTCCACCAACAGTGAATAAGAGTTCCGATTTTTCCACAATCTCTCCAGCACTTGTTGTTTGCTGCTCTGTTGAATTTTGCTATTGTTACTGTGGTAAGATGATGTCTCATAGTTGTTTTGTTGAAATATGTCATTGGTATGCCGTCAACTCCTGGAGCCTTGTTTTTTGCCAATTCCTTCAGAGCAACTTGAACTTGCTCCTTCATCACCATAGGCTCTTGCTCATATGTTATTTAATGAAATTCTTCTATGTCAGCCAATTCCTTCGGATACAGTGACTCTGTATACTCCTTCCATTTTCTTTTAATGCTTCCTGGATCATTCAACATTCTACCCAAAGTATCCTTAAGTATTGCCACCCTTGGCTTGAATTTGTTTTTCAGCTCCTTCAGCTTAAGAAATGCTGAGCGAGTTCGGCCCTTTTGATTTTCTGACTCCAGCTCTCTACACATTTCATTATAGTGTCTTGCTTTGTTGTCCCAAGATGGCTTTTGAAATTTTCCGTTCACTTCTTTGATTTCTTGGTTTCTTCCTTTAGCTTTGGCTTCTTGGTGCTCTAATAGGTATTGTTTTTCTTAGCTCCATGTCTATATTCTCTTTGTCACTGTAGAGTATCCTGCTACTTTGCTGAATTGGCTGACTTTATCTAGTAGTTTCCTCATTGAGTCTTTAGGATGTTCTAAGTATACTATAATATTATCTGCATATAGAGATAATTTTACCTCTTATTTGCCAGTTTGGATGCCTCTTATTTCATTCTCTTATAGCTATCACTAAGACTTCCAATACAGTATTGAATAGGAGAGGTGATAAAGGGCATCCTTTATCCTGCTCTCAAAGGGAAAATTTTAATTTCTCTCCATTGAGAATAATGTTGGCTTCCCATTCCAAAGAAAGGTGACCCAACAGAGTGTGGAAACTATAGAACAATATCATTGATTTCACATGCAAGCAAGATTCTGCTGAA
>NW_006400029.1:2596233-2619078 GCF_000299155.1 Elephantulus edwardii | reverse complement strand
ATTGATGCCTTTGAGCTGTGGTGCTGGAGAAGAGTATTGAGAATACCATGGACTGCTAGGAAAACAAACAGATTCATCCTGGAAAGGGTTAATCTGGGTGGCTCCTTGGAGGCAAGGATTCTGAGACTTCATCTAACATACTTTGGACATGTTGTAAGGAGAGACCAGTCCTTGGAAAAGGACATCATGCTTGGGAGGGTAGAGGGATAGCGTATGAAGGTAAGGCCCTCTGTGAGGCAGATTGATTCAGTGACTGGGATAATAGGGATGCGAGTGTCAGAGACAATGCGATTCGCACAGGACAGAGCAGAGTTTAGGCCTGTTGTACATAGGGTTGCTATGAGTTGCAAGCGACTTGATGGCACATAACAACAACAACAACAACAACAACAACAATTTTTATATAATTTCAGGTTTTTTTAGAAGGTGTAGGGTTTTCTTGCTGTTATTTTTCAATTTGTTGGAGATGTTGGGTTAGAGTCCATTTTAATTTTTTCTTGTCTTTTGACCCGTTTGCTTATTGCTATAAATGGACCTCTAATTACTGCTTTGGTTGTTTCCCAGAGGATTTTGGAAAGTTGTGTTTTCATTGCCATTTGTTTCAAGAAACTTTTTAATTTTATTTTTTATTTCTTCTATTACCCATTCATGTTCGAGCAAGGTGTTGTTCAGCTTCTATGCTTTTTTCCTCCTTTATCCTCTTTTATTAACTTCTAGTTTATTAATACTTGCCTTGTGACCTAAAATGTAATCTATTCTGGAAAACATTCCATGCACATGTGATTTTTTTGGGTTGCATTAGCCTGTATATATCTATGAGACCTAGTTGGTTTATTGTGTAGTTAAATTCTTCAGCATCTTTCAAATCTTTCAGCATTTTTATCTTTCTTTTAGTTCTATCTTTTCTTGAGAATGGTGTATTTAAATCTCCTACTACTATAGAGGTGTTGTCTGTTTCTTTTTTCAGTTTTGTTAATGTTTGCTTTGTATATTTTGCAGTTCTGTCATTTGGTGCATAGATATTTATTATTGTTATGTCCTCTTGCTCTATGGACCCTATAAGCATTATGCAGTGACCTTCCTTGTCCATTGTGATGGTTTTTGCATTGAAATCTATTTTATCAGAGATTAATATTGCTATTCCTGCTTTTTCTGGTTACCATTTGCTTGGTATATATTTTCCTGCTCTTTTTATCTTTAGTCTTTCTTTATCTTCACTTTTCAGGTGTGCCTCTTGTAGACAGCATATTGATAAGTTTTATTTTTTTTTGGTTGGGTTGTTGTTTTTTTTTAATTTTGTTTTTATCCAGTCTGCTATTCTCTTTCTCTTTAGGGATGCATGTAAAACATTCACATTCAGTGTAATTATTCAGAGGTGAAGTTTTATTGCTATAATTTTGTTGGGTTCTTTTTTGGTATTGTTGCTGATTACTTTGGTACATCTTGCTTTTTATGGCACCTCTGTAAGAAGGACATCTCTCAGAGTTTCTTGCAACACTTGTCTTGTATTTACAAACTCCCTTAGGTTCTGCTTTTCTGAAAATATCTTGATCTCTCCTTCATATTTGACGGACAGTTTTGATGGGTACAATATTCTTGGTTGACAGTTGTATTCTTTGAGTGTTCAATATGTGTCATTCCACTGTCTTCTTGACTGCATGGTTTCTGCTGAGAAATTTGTATTTAATCTTATTTGCTCTCCCTTATAGGTTGCTCTTTGTTTCTCCCTTCCTGCTTTCAGAATTCTCTCCTTATCTTTGATTCTAGCAAAATCAACTGTGATCTGCCTTTGTGTTTTTCTTCTGGTGTCTATTCTATATGGTGTTTGCTCAGATTCTTTAATATATATTCTCTCATTTTTCATTATGCCTAGAAAATTTTCTTCTAGTAATTCTTCCACAACTTTCTCAATGTTTCTTACTGTTCAGGGATTCAAATTATGCACATGTTAATCCTCCTGATGGTGTCCCACTTTATTCTTAGGCTTTATTCTTTTTCCTTCCTTTTTGATTCTGCTTTTTGTTCAACCAGATCGGTGGTGACAGTTTTATCTTCTATTTCACTGTTTCTATGTTCCGTCTCTTCAACTCTGTTCATATGACCCTTCAACATGTTGATAGCATCTGAGACATTGGTCCTTAAATTCTGGTTTGTGGTTTCTTGTTTTTCCAGAGCCTATAATGCCTCATTTGTTTTATCTGCATTGTCTTGGATTGTTTTTTTTTAAGTTCCTCTTGGTTTTTGTTTGCAGAGCCCTATAATTCTTCAAGTTTGTCTTTTACCTGTTGAAAATATTCAATAATTTTTCTTTTGAATTCTATTTCAGAAAGTTCCATTAGACTTTCTGGCTTCAGGAAATTGATTGCTACTATGTCACTTTTTGTGGATGACACCTTGTTTTGGGTTTGTGAAGGGTGTAAGGTAGTCTGCTTCTTCTGTGACATTGCTGTAGCAGAGTTTTTCCATGTCTGAGGCCTTAGCTTTTGTAGAAGCTTCTGTAGATGGCTTTCAAAATAGATTCTAGCCTCATGCTGCTGACCAAAAGGGTATTTAACTAGGAGGCCTTATCACATCGCCAGGCTCTTGGTCTGAAAACCTTGGCTAAGAAAGTCGTTGCTCCAGAGGAGAGCAGGGCAGCTAACCTGCCTGAGTTTCTTTCTGAGCTTTTGACTCAAGGGAAGATATTCTTCAGTTGGGGAGAGATATGGGCTGTGCATTAGCAGTTTTCTCTGTCAGGCAACTGTTGCAGCTAGGCTAGAGGGGTCCTCCATTCCTAGGGCTAAAGGCAGCTCAAGTTCTGGGAAGGAAGAGGAAATGGGGTTACCTGTGATATTGCTGTCCCTGGCACAGTTCAGAAGGGTGGCAATGGGTCGTCCTCCTGACGGTGGGGTGTTCAGGTGCCAGGGCCAGGTCTTCAAGGTCATGGGGCTGGGCTTCCAGGCAGCATGTTGGATCATCTTGGTATTGGAGCTGTGGAGGCAGGTCTTCCAGGCAATGGGGTGGGGCTGTCCAGACAGCGGGTTTGGGGGTCCTGGTGGCAGGGCTGGAGGCCTCCAGGGGGATATCCCAGGGGTCTCCAGGCAGCAATTCCTTGGCCTAGTGCTCCAGGTAGGAGAGCAATCCAGGCCATACTAAGAACTTTTTAACACAGGTACATAGTTAATAGACTGGAATAGATCCATGGCTGCTGATGACACATGCAGCCATCAACAGTGGTTTTCATCTCTTACGGCCCTCACTCTAGCAGGAGCTTAGGTGACCTAGTGGTAAACAACTGCAATGCAAGGCATTTGGGTCAAACCCACCAGCTGCTCTGTAGGAGAAGGATGACACAGAACAGCAATAATCACCCCTACTCAATATTTCGTCCTGAAGTGCCATCTTCTCACAGTGAGTTGTCATAGAGACAGATATTAAAGGAATGAGGGGAAGAAAGAGATTAAGACAGATTGATCTTTTTTCCCTCAACAATTCCTTCAGTAAGTCTCTCCCTCTCCCTCTCTCTCCCTCCCTCCCTCCCTCTCTCCCTCCCTCCTTCCCTCCGTCTCTCCCTCCCTCTCCCTCTCCATGTGTGTGTCTCTCTCTCTGAGAGAGAGAGAATATGTATCGTGTGTGTGTGTGTGTGTGTGTGTGTGTGTGTGTATCGTGTGTGTATGTGTATGTGTGTGTATGTGTATCTTGGCCTCAAATCTTCCTTTTCTTCATGTCTCCCAGCCAAATTTTAAATGAATGATGTAAAGCCAAAGATTTATGCAGTGTCCACAGTGTCTTCTGCTCTCAGCTCACTTCTTTCCTCAGAGACCAAAGATCTATGCCCTTCTTCTCTCTCCTCAGAATACCCCTTTCAGTCCCTCCTCAATTTCATTATCCTTCTTTAGGGAATTCACTAGTGAACTAAAGAAGACTATTGGCGTTTCCTGATCACATTTTATAAAAACACAGAGCCCCATAATCCCCATTCATCAAGGCTGTTTTTTCCACTGCTCTGGTTCCTAAGAGGTTGGTGGAGGTAGGGAGTGCTGACTGAGAGAGAAATGGTAAGGAAAATCCCATTGTGGGGTTTCTTATGGACCAGTTGACTGCCCCAGGCTGGCTGACCAAGCTGCAGGGAAGGCACACACCTACCTGTGACCAGCTAGGAGATGCTCTAACTTGTGACCTGGCCTGGGTAAGGCTCTTCGAGGCACTCATGGTGCACTTTTGGATTAGATGTTTCTAGTTCTTCTTAATAGCAGGAAAAAGCGCCTGTGTAACTTTAAAATAATTTGGGGGCTGGGCAACTTTATAACTAACTTACATGACAAAAGCTTTTTCTTTTCAATCACTGAGATTTACTGACTCTTCTACATTCCCAGCAGTAGGGAAAGCATGATTTAAAAGCATTGTTCTTGGGATGAGGATGCAGAAAGAAGAGAGATGGTACTTGCAGGAGGTAACAGCTAAGAGATCTGGGAATGGAATGACCACATGGCATAGGGGGTGCGTGATTTTGTGTCAAAGAGGGCAAGATAGATGAATGGACAGAAAAGGGATGTTTGACGAAAATGAAGAGATTAGAAGGGAACAAGACAATGAATCCAGATAAAGACAAGGGATTTTATGTGCAAAGCTTTAAAACAATGGTCCAGAGGGTGTTCAACATGAGGGAGAACCAGCTCTTCCCCTTGAGAGATTTACTGCCTCCAGTGGGAGAAGAAAGGGAGTGTCAGTCAGCTTTGCGGTTGCTGCACTTTGCCAGGACCTGTGACGGGATGCAGAACCTCTAGAGAAGCTTCCTTTTTTCCTCAGGAGATGGGAGAAAATGATGGCTATAGAATAGGCATGATAAGTTGCATTCCAGATATCAAGGGTCACTCAAACAGAACAGCAGATACCATTTATCGAGCATCAAGCTTTGGGAAGCATAACACACCATCTTTTCATTCCTGCATTATTTACCCTCTATTGTAAAGAGATTAAAGGGAGGAGAAATTATTTGTCCAGTTGTATTCAAAGAGTTTCTTAGGAGTCATCTGTTCATCCTCAAACTTCCTTGTGATGAAGTGTCAATATAATCTTCAATGAAACGAGAAAAGAAAGATCATTTTATGGATTTTTCCATATAGCTGAATTTCTTTAAAGAACTCTCCTTAGTATTCCAAGAAGCACTTGGTGGTGTAGTCTGTAATGTATAGGGCTGTTAATTTGAAGGTCAGCAGTTTAAATCTTCTAACCACTCCGTTGAAGAAAGATGGACAGTCTTTTGTAAATATTTGTAGCCTTAAAAACCTCAGAATCAACTTGACAGTAATGGATTTGGTTTTTTGAGTTACTAGGGACCTCTCCAGAGTACTGAAGAGCAATGGTGTCACTCTGGAGATTAAGGTGCACTTGATACTGGCCATGGTCTTTGCAATCACTTGCTTTGCATCAGAGAGCTGAACAATGGCTTGGAGAAGAATAATTGATGCATTTGAGCTGTGGTGCTTGAGAAAAGTATTGAATATACCATGGACTGCTAAAAAACCAAACATGTTCTTCCTGGAGAGGATTAAATCAGGCTGCTCCTTGGAGGCAAGGATTCTGAAGCTTCATCTGACATACTTTGGACATGTTGCAAGGAGAGAACCATTCTTGGAGAGGGACATCATGCTTGGGAGGGTGGAGGGACAGTGCAGGAGAAGACCCTCTATGAGGTGGATTGATTCAGTGACTGGAGTAATAGGGATAGGTGTGTCAGAGACAGTGAGATTGGCACAGGATAGAACACGGTTTAGGGCTGCTGTATATAGAGTCGCTATGAGTTGCAAGCGACTTGATGGCACCTAACAACAACAACAACAACAATCCTAAGATTTTGTCTGGTGGGCTAGTGGTAGGAAGCTGCACTGAAATCTCAATGTCATGTCGTTCGAACCAATCAGTTGCTCCACTGGAAAAGGATGGGCAGTGTTTTCATATGTGATTTACTGCCTCTGAAAACTCATTGGTGGGTCAGTTATGGACTGGTTTTTAATTAATGTCACATACAACTTCTTTAATAGCGCTCTGGTGGTTGAATGATAAGGAGTTGTGCTGCCAACTCATATGCAGGTGGTTTGAATCTACCAGCTGCTCAATGGTAGAAAGATGCAATTTACTGCCTCTGAAAGCCTACTGGAAGGTCAGCTATAAGTTGGTTCTGACTCAGCAGGATATAACCATCCTTCTTGAGCACTGACTGACGTGTGCTTTCTTTTTTTAAATTGATGGTGAGAGTCTGGTGATATTTCAAAAACATTCCTTTTTAGCAATGGATAAAGCCCCCAAAACTTTTAGCAAATTGTAGTGGTCCAAAATTTATGAATGGCCGAGTCAACCCTGCCTGAAGTAAGGATGGCAACCAAGGTACAATATTTTCAAGGGACTTATTTATTCAAGGTCCTAAGGCCAATAAGCAACCTCTAGTCCCCTATTTTTTGGAAGCAGGTGTGGCATCCACTTCCTAAACAACGTGCCTCTGGAATCTCTATGAACTTTGATAATTGTTGATAGTTATAGAAAGGCTTTAGGCTTTTTGTTCATAGGGTCACTGTGAGTCCTGCTTGACTCGAAGGCAATCAACAACAACAGTCCCCTATTTGAAAGCTCTGTCTCACATACTTTATGTATGTGGCCAGGAGGGGCCAATCCTTGGAGAACAACATCATGATGGAAAGGGTGGCGGGACAGCCCAGGAGAGGAAGACCCTGATGAGATGGATTGGTACAGTAATGGCGCAATGGGGATAGGTGTGTTGGGAGTCAGTGAGATTGGCTCAGGACAGGACAGCTTCAGAGCTATTATGTATAGGGTTGTTAAGAGTTGCAGGTGACTTGATGACACATAACAATGACAACAAAAATCCCCTGCGTTCCCTGTTTCAGGGATTGTGAGCTGTTGAGCCTGTGGAACTTGTGACAAAAACTACAACCTCCTTAAAGTGGCAGACAAAGCCCCCTCTCTTAGATGGCCTCTCTATGTTAAGAACTGTGTTCTCAGCTCTTCTTTTGTAACCAACTACCATCACTCTACACTGGCTGCAAATCTTGGTCGGCATCTCTTCTTTCCCCAGTGTACAGGGTACACCTCTGCCCTTATACACCAGGGCCCAGCATTCCCCCAAACCACCCCTAAAAAGCAGGAATTAAACTCACTCAGCAGAGATCCATCCTGGCCCAGTCCCTGTATCTGACCTGCATTATGTGTGCTTTGTGCTAAGTACTGGCTCATAAAGTCTGTATTTAACTCACTTAGCTTTGTGCTCACCTGATCCAAATTAAACTTCCTGAGGAAAAAAAAAAAACCACCCCAATTCTTCTTTGTTCTGTAACTCTCCACCCCGGAGGGCCTATTATCTATAACAATGGAATGAATGTACTTTGTCCTGAGTTCCATAAAGGTCAGATGGATTGAATAATATGGCGACTGAAAGGCGGGGGTGTAGGGTAAACAAGACCTGAAGGAGGGATTCTCCAAGAAAAGTTTGAAATAAGAGAGGAAAGTTCAGTCCTAGCAAACCCCAGTGCTTAGATACGTGCAATTGTTTCATTCTAGGACATGGTTGTATTGGAAAAAATCTAGATTCTGGTACTTCCAGACATGGAAGAGGAAGTTGAAGCTCTTAGAAATCACAGAAAGGCCGTTGGGAAGTCTCCTTTCTATTTGTGGAACCTTCCCTGTTTCCTCTCACTGACTGGCTTTGTAACTGGGGTCTCTCAAGCTGTCCAGTTCCTAAGCAAAATCCCATTCCTCCCCCTCAGCATTGTTGCTGTCTGGGGAAGCCTGCCAGGTTTATGTTTATGTGTCTCGATCAAGGAGGGTGGGGCGCAGTCTAAAGCAGAAGTTACATTTTGCCTCAGAGAGCAGCAACAACAACAAAAAATCCCTACTAAAAAGATGAACTTGGATCCCTCCCTGCTCTGTGGCAACTTTCCTTTCCTGGACCAGTTTAAAGGGCTCTAAGCCCAGTTTGCAGATCAACAATAGATCATTCAGCTTGAAATAGGGCTCTTTCAGGCCTTTGTGCCAGCAGTGTGGCCCTTCTTCACTAAGAAGTTATGCTAGGAAAGGTATTACTATCTTCCGGAATAAAAGTGTTCAGAGAGGGAAGTCTGAGAGAAGAACATTTGCTGCAAAAGGATACATTACTTGTATTAGTCTGAAATTTCAATATGGAAGCAGTTTGAGGGTGACAATTTGGTCAAAAAGTGGAGCTTGAGATTATATTTCTCTGTGACTATATATTTAAACCTAAAATGACATTGTCTGAATCAGAGAATATGAAGGAAGTGCCCTGTTCCAACCTTACTCCACTTTTAGTACATAAATCCTTTGACAGACGAATTATTTACTCAAAATTTGCTATTGAAGGCCAGCAATCTAGATTTACAGAAATAAAAACTCATTTTATTTTACATTCTGATGCGCAGTAGGCAACAAGATGTGGTGGATTTTGGAATCTGGCAGATTTTGCCTTAGATAAGTAAATTGGGGAGTCTAGCCAAGGTCACTGTTGGAATTTAGCTCTCTCTGTAAGCTTGGACATTTACCTGACCCCTTTCTGACTCAGTTTCCACATCTGTGAGTTGCAGGTCAAGAATCATGCTACAATCAGAATCAATGCAAAGGATTAAACTACGATAAACATTGCTGTTGAGTTGATTCTGACCCACAGAAACTCTGGAAGACCCAGTGCTTATAGTGCTGTTGCTAGGTGCCCCTGGTAGATTCTAGTTAGAACAACTCAATATGACAAAGTAGAACTGCCTCAGAGGATTTTCTAGGTTGTCATTTCTAAAGGAGCTGACCACCAAGTCTTTCTCTGTGGAGGTGCTGGGTAGCATTGAATATCTAACTCCCCCACCCCCACCCTCTGCCAGTGTCCGTGTGCTTAACAATTGTACTACCAGGCCTCCTTTGAAACTTAGTCACTTACCCAGTCATTGCCTTTGAGTCAGACCCAACTCATAGCTGACCCTCCAGTAGGTTTTCAGAGGCTGTAAATCACATTGGAGGAGGTGGCCCATCTTTCTCCTGCAGAGCTGCTGGTGGAAGCTGCTGGTGGACTTGAAACACCAGAGAGGTTACCAACAATGCAGCTTCCTCTGGATGACACTAGCAGAGCCTCCAGGGGCTATTCAGTCCACTTAAAATACCCTACTGCATATTTAGACAATTCTGGCTGTGAAAATGGTTCTCATTTTATTTAAGTGAAATCTGTCTCCCTGATGTTTCTTCCGATTCATCATAATTCCATTCCCTTAGGGCCATAAGAAAAATTGAATCCCTCTCCCACATGATAGCCCTTTTTATGTTTAAACATGGTGATCACATCTGTCTGAACTTTCTCTGCTCTCTTCTCTCATTCACCTGGCTATTTCAATTCCTTTGCCACCTTATTTCTCCATCTCTGAATTTAACTAAGTATTATGAGCCTCAGTTTCTTGACTTTAAAATAGGGATAGTTATTCTTGTCTTAAAAAGTGGTGGTGAAGATTCAACAATGAAATGTGCTCTTCAACCCAGTATGTGCTTGATTAATATTTGATGATGAATGAGTAGATGAAATTAGTAAATGGAAGCACAGTGTAAACTGTAATATGCTCTCCCGTGTGTGGGTAGCAATTTTATTCATTATTTACAGATGGTATTTGTGTGTTTGGGGAGGCTGGTGGTGCCTTTTACATGTGTGAAAGGAGATACAGGAGGTTTATATAAATAAACATGTACTTTTGAATAGCTAATATATTCACATGGCTCAAAATTCAAAGGGTCACAGAAGAGGAAATGTGATATGTTAATAAACATGGAAAAATACTCTCAATATCACCAGTAACCAGAGAGATGCAAATTAAACTTATAATGTCATACTATTTTCTAGTCACTTGACTGGTGAGTTTTAAAAGCCTGTTAATGTCTGTCTTGAAAGAAGTATAGCCACAACATTCCTTAGAAGCAAAGTTGGTGAGAGTGTGTCTCATGTACTTTGGGCGTGTTACCAAGAGAGACCAGTCCTTGGTCAAGGACATCATGCTTGTAAAGTGCAGGATCAGTGAAAAAGACCTTCAATTAGATGGATTGACACAGTGTGTGCAATAATAGGTTCAAACACAGCAGAGATTGTAAGGATGGTGTAGCACTGGGCAGCATTTCGCTCTGTTGTACATGGAATTGACTAAGCAGCACCTAGGGCATCCGAGAGTTGCACAATTACTAAGGATGGCAGAAGAAGGATAAATGTCTTTGAGCTGTGCTGGAGAAAAGTCTTAAACATACCAGGGAGCTCCAAAAAAACCAAATAGGTCTTGTCTGTTTTGCAGAGAGTGAAATCAAATTTCTCCTTGGAGGCAACAATTTTGTAGCTCCATCTCACATACTTCAGGCACATGTCCAGGCAGGGCCATTTCTTGGAGAAGGACATCATGCTCAGTAGGGTAGATGGACAGCTCAGGAGAGGGAGATCCCAGATGAGATGGATTGATACAGTACCTGGGTAATGGGGGTTGGTGCATTGGAATCAGTGAGACTGTCTCAGGACAGAGAAGGGTTCAGAGCTGTTGAACATATAGGGTCACGATGAGTCACAGGCGACGAGATGAGACATAACAACAACAACAACAACAGGCAGCACCTAACAACCACAGACTGGCAAACTGTTCAAAAATCTGTTAATATTAAGTGTTGATGAAAAGGCAGAAAAACAAACCCCCCTTCATGCTGCTGGAGGGAATGTAAATTGGTATAATCACTTTGGTAACAATTTGGCAAATGGTCAAGAGGAACATGTGCTGCCCTCCAACCCAGCAGTACACCGTGGGAATAAGGGGTGCTAGAGAACCCAGGGACAGACAGCAGAAAGCTCACAGCGGCAAAAGTAAAACACCCTACAGCTATCCCAAGGTAAATGGTTAAAGAAGTTGTCTATTCACACAATGTAATGTTGTTGTTATGTGCTGTCGAGTCACTTACCACTCATAGCGACCCTATGTACAACAGCCTTAAACTCTGCTCTGTCCTGTGCCAATTGCACTATCTCTGATACACCCATCCCAATTATCCCAGTCACTGAATCAATTCACCTCATAGAGGGCCTTCCCCTCCTGCGCTGTCCCTCTTCTCTACCCAGCATGATGTCCTTCTCCAAGGACTGGTCTCTCCTTACAACATGTCCAAAGTATGTCAGAGGAAGCCCCAGAATCCTTGCCTCCAAGGAGCAGCCCGGTTTACCCCTCTCCAGAATGAATCTGTTTGTTTTCTTAGCAGTCCATGGTACCCTCAATACTCTTCTCCAACACCGAAGCTTAAAGGCATCAATTCTCCTTCTATCCTTCCTAGTCACTGTCCAACTCTCTGATGCGTAACAAGTGATTGCAAAGACCATGGCCTGTATCAGACGAACCTTAGTCTCCAGAGAGACACCATTGCTCTTCAGTACTTTAGAATGTAATGTTAGGAAACAATAAAAATTAATGGATTAACGTACCACCACTGGCAAAGATGAATCTTGTGCCTAGATAAATAAAGATAGGCACTCACAGAAAATGACACAGTTTGATATCATTTTTATGAAATTCAAAATTTGTGATAAGCAAGGGGGAAACAAGTTCAAATGCTTCATTATTTTTAAAAGTTTAAAAGTTATAGAATAAAAATCTTCCATTCCTTTCTCCAAAGGCAACTAATACTTTCTGGGTTTTGTGCATTATTCAGAAGTAATGTATAGCTACAGAGATAATTTATACACATAGCATTCAGAGATCAATTATATGTGCTGGTACAAACCAAACATAAATGTTTATATTTATACACACTTTACATGTGCACATTTGTGTATGAAGGAGTCCTGTTAAGCACTCAGTTGTTAAGAGAAAAATTGGAGTTTTTAAATCCACAAGCTTCTCTTTAGTAGAAAGATGAAGCTGGTGGTTTCCATAAAAAAAACTTCCATATGGAAAACTTTTAGGGTAGTTCTCTGCCTATCTGATCTCTACGAGTTTAAATCAACTTGATGATAATGAAGTTGTGTACCTTCGAGTCAGAACTGACCTGTAGCTGACCACCCAGTGAGTTTTCAGAGGCAGTAAATCCCATGGGAGGAGAATTCTCTTCTTTCTCCTGGAGAGCAGCTGGTGGAGTCAAGCCATATACCTTTGCGTTGGCAGCCTAACTCTATCACTAAGCCACCAGAGCTCCCTTGATACCAGTGAGCTGAATACATACACATCTCACTCTCTCTCTCTCATTGTAATTGAGTCAACTGACTCCTGGTTGACCTTTCAGTAGCTTTTTTTTTGGGAAGCTGTAAATCTTATGGGGGGAGATTACCTATCTTTCTTTCTTGGAATCACTGGTGGATTTGAACCACCAGAAAGGTGTTTCCTTAGAGTTAACAACGCAACTCTCTACAGTCTACGCCAGGGTTCCATGCATGTATTTCTATCTATCTATCTATCTATCTATCTATCTATCTATCTATCTATCTATCTATCTATCATCTATCTATCTATCTTTTTTGTATCTATACCATCTATATATCTTTTCTATCTCCCTTTGTTTTTGAAAACAAGATGTTACTAGAGTCTCTTAAATGGTATCATTAGGTAATCAATGTTTGAGGCAGATAAAAGAACTTACCCCTTTGTTCACTAGTTTGGTTTAAAAAAAATCAAAGGCAGAATGTCCCTCATGGATAATGAGACTGTCTGGATAGCAAAAATTCAATTATGCAGCGAAGCTGATGAGACATAGAATTTGGATCTGTTTAAAGCACTGGAAGGGTGTAGTCACCTCCTGATAGAATCAGCTAGGGCTGAGGCAGGCATTTCCTCCATTCTTGATAACGAGACCCCTGAGTTACAAGTGTCTCAGACATGACACACAGAAGCAAAGAAACAGGGAGAAGGCAACCACTCATGATCAAATGAAAGCAAGAGACAAATACATCAAGACACAATGAGGTATTAGCATAAAATATATGTCAGGCACTTGACCGGAAATAGGGCCGATTGTTGAGCAGGAAAGGCAGAGAAATATTCTTGCCCAGAAGCCAGAAGAGGAGGCAGGAGCTCTGGCCTCCCAGCTGCGAGTGGAGGATGAGGAGAGGCGCCTTTTGAGATGGAAGGTGGGTGAGAAACACCCGGGGAAGTATTAGGTTCAGACAGGGCCAACCTCCAGGGGCTGCCAGTAGCTTAGTTGATCTGGGAAGACTTCCCAGAGGAGACAGGCTTTCAGGAGCAGCTTGACTGAAGGGGAGAAACAGGTTGGTGAACAGATTGAGGGCGAGCGTTCCAGGCATACTGCCGATGCACACTGGCCAAGCTCCAACGGAACACTTGGTTATCGTTTTTCTGTTGTGTCTTTCACTCTTTTGTATTTCCTTGAAGATCCCAGAATCTGGCATGGGTGTTTGGTTATATGCTAAGCTGGCAAGGAGTGGGCGTGCATGAAAATGCAAATGAGGCCGTTGGGCTCTTGGTGTCTGAGGTGAGTTGAAGATGCTCATTGCCCTGGCAGAAGCAGCGGTGTGGTCTGGGGCCTGTATGGGGATCAGGAGTCCTGGGCTGTAGCCTCCCATCAGACACTGGCTTGTTCTGGGACCTCCAGGAGTTCATAGATTCATGTGTTCCAGGTTTTCTCAAGGACAAGGCAAATGTGTTGAACTTCATAACCTGTAAGACTCTTTTTTAGTCTAAGTAACTCTCTGATTAAAGTCTTCCAGTTCAATGTCTTTCACTAAACATCTCAACAGCCCTGAAGTTTAACAATATAAATAGTACAGTCATGCCTGCAAGTACTTTAACCACATATAATTTCATAATAACCTATGAGGTAGATGGTGGTTGTTAAGGGATGTCGTGTTCGCTCCCGCTCATAGTGACCTTATGCTCAGAAGAAAGAAACCATCCGTTTGGCACTATCTTCACAGTTTCAGTTATGCTTGATCTTGCTGGTGCAGTCATCATATCAATCATCTCAGTAGGGCAGGCTTATTACCAACCTCATTGTACAAACATGGAACTGGACAGGCAGGTTAATTCGTTCAACACTTGAAGTGCTAGATATTGGTAAATGGAGCAAGCTTCTTTCCTTTTGTCACTCCCTCCACTTGGGAGTTAGGTGATGTTTGGAATGTCTGCACCATTGGCTCTAGGATATGATGCCAAGATCCTAATGCCAGATCTACTCTCCCAGCCTCAAGTTCAAGGTCACACTGTGCCACTTTCATCTGAGTACTGTTTTCCCTCTTCCTAGCACACCTTTCACTGCATTTGACCTGGGTCAAGGCACACACCCTTTACTTCCACAAAGATATGCCCTAACTGCTGCTCAGACAGGGTAGGATTTGCTGGGCTGCTGCAGCAGTGGCCACTGTTTGCCTGGCAACCTCTGGGCTCTGGTAGGAGGGGAGTGTCCTTGCTTTTCTCTCAGAGTGGCTTCCTGTCTAGACATCGCGAATGGTCCACTGGATTTAGCATGCTGAGCTTGCCTGCCAGCTCTGTCAACCCACACAGTTCAGTGCCCAGTGGCTGCCTCCCCCTCACGAGAGCTGAGTCCTAGGAGGAGGGGCTGGCAATCAAGGAGTGAGGCTAGGAAATTGTATAATGAAGGGAGATAGAAGGAGAAAGTTAAGGATGACAACACCCTTACAGGCAGTTCAACATTCCAGAATCCCGTCCTTTTCAGAACTCACATAAATACCCACCCACCCTCTCTCTCTGTATCTACCTGGAAGGATGGGTTGTCAAGGCAACTTCTCGCAGCCCCCAGCATCCACAGTCCCCATTGGTCCCTACGGACCATACTGAAGTTGGCTGTGGAAGAAAAAGACTCTACCTCAGACTGATTCTGGAGAGAGAGTGAGCAGAGATTTGTCCTTGGGAACACCTTTTCTCAAGCAAAGACTCGGTCTCTCTTGTCCTTGCTGGAAGCTAAACATCCTCACAAGAAAAGAAGCTGAGGAAGAAGATCAGGTCCTGCACTGCTGGAGCTAGAATGGAGCAGTCTGCTCTCTGAGCAGTCACGTGCTCCTTCACAGCACAGCTTTACCCACACGCCCTGGCTCCTCGGTTGTTCTGGACACAGTCTTGAGCATGAACATTTCTTTGCATATTTCTCTGCTTTAGAGATTTTGATGAAAGGATTAACTGTTCTTGTTCTTACTGGTTTCTGTCTAGTCAATTTTGACAGATGGTGAGCCCATGTGTGCAGACTAGAATTACCCTTCCACAGGATTTTCAGGACTTTTCAGAAACAGCTCATCAAGCTTGTCTTCCTAAGTTCTTCTGGTGGGGTTCAGACCTTCAACCTTTTGGCTGTTGTTGTTGTTGTTGATTGCCGTCGAGTTGAGCACGACTCATAGCTACTCTATGAACAAAAGGCCTGAAAGCCTTTCTATAACTATCATCATTTATCAACGTTCATAGAGTTTCCAGAGGCATATTGATTAGGAAGTGGATGCCAACCTTTTGGTAGTCAGATGTTGAACCATTTGTGTCACCTGAGGAACTGCTTTGAACACACATTTTCACAGTAAAGACAAGTGGAGATGCCTCTCCCTTTAAGAGCACAGGGCACAGGAATTGTTTCTGCCCTCCGAGCCCTACTTTCATTCTAAGTGCCTTGAAATCAAGTTAATCATGGGTTGGGATAGGACGAACACTGAGGGTCCATTACTGATGATAGTAAGTACTACCATTGGCAGAGTGCCTTCACAATTTCAAAACACAATTAAAAAAATATTTTAGGACAATTTTAAGCTTTAAAGCAGAAAAATGACCAAAATGGCACAAACTTCCTCTAATATTGTGTCTCCACATATGGAAATAAGTGTTGGGATCCTAACCTCTACCATTGTGGATGTCATCTACTCTAACACAGTGTAATAATTTTTCATAACATAATGTCACATCATCAGTCAGCAGAAGTCACAGTAATTTAGAGTGGATCCTAAGCCTGGTCTCTTTTTGGGTTATAAAAAGAACAGAGATGAGCCTATCCCGGGGAAGACAGATGCTAGGAAGGAACCAAAGAACCAAGAGATCCTGGGGATGTCACCAAGGATAAAATCAGCATGACTACTGAGACTCTGATTTGAACTTTCAGCCTCTTGAAATTTGAGAGGATAAATTTCTAATCCCTGAAGTATGTTTTTGATATGACAACACTGTTTTTGGTTGTTGTTAAGTTCCGTTGAGTTGTAGACGACTCATAGAGACCCTAAGAGTGAAAGACCCGAACACTTGCATAACTTTCATTGTTTCTCCAAATTCATAGGGTTTACGGAGGGAAGCTACTTCAGAAGTGGATGCCACTCCTGCTTCCAAGCTTGTTTTAATTGGAGAGCTCCACCAAACACTGTCTGCCATGGGTAACCAACCATTCTCGCATTTGACATATCAGTGTCACAGTGTTCATATCACAGTGGTCAGCATCATAGCAACCATGAGTTACCTCTGTACAGCAAGTGGACAGACCAGTGCTATACCACTTAAAAGAATGTTTGACCAAAAACAATTAAAACCAGGCCCTCTGACCCAGCTGAATTTAAGAACCAAGGTAAGATTCAAACTCCATGATATCCATCATTCCACATTCCTCCATAATCAGTCATTCTCATTGGCTCTCACCACCCATAAATGCCTGCCTGGGAGCATTCTGCTGCTTCCCCAGTCTCCTCCTATTCTGATGCCGCATGTTTCTTCATATAGTCTAATTACTTGAATAATTTGTTCAGCATATAGACTGAATACACTTGAGAAAAGGATGCAGTGTTAATGCACATTTTCCTTGATTTTAATCCATTGTTTATTCCCTTGCTGTGAATGACAATACTAGGTTACTATAATATTTTCCATATATCCAGACTTGACAGCACCTGACAACAACATCCAATACCTGGCTTCCCACAATATTAATTTCTTACACTGTTGTTACTAATTGCTTCCAACTCGTAGAGACCCTGTATATAACAGAACAAAGCTTGGTGCTCTGCCATTGTCACAATTGTTGCTGTTTGAACCCCTTGTGTCAGCTGCTGTGGCAGTCAATCTACAGGGTCTTTCCCTTTTTATTGACTGCTTTACCAAGCTTGATGACCTTCTCCAGGGACTTGTCCCTTCCTGATAGCATGTCAAAAGTATGTGAGACAAAAAAAAAAACCCCAAAAAACATTTCACCATCTTCTAAGGAGTGTTCCGGATGTACATCTTCCTAGGTAAATTTATTCATACTTCTAGCAGTCCATATTATTCAACGTTCTTTACCGCTACTGTAATTAAAAGACATCAGTTCATCTTTGATCTTTTTAATGCATTGTCTAGCTTTCACACATATATTGATGTGATTGAAAATACAATGACTTGAGTCAGGTGCACCTGAGTCCTTAAAATGATCTTTGTCCTTTTTGAATATTGTAAAGACGCCTTTTGCAGCAGATTTACTCAATGCACTATGACTTGCAGTTTCACGATTGTTGCATACATTAGCATTGATTGTGGGTGCAGGTAAAATGAAATTGTTGGTAATTTCCATGTTCTATCTCCTTATGATACTGCTGCTTATTGGTCCCATTGTGAATATTTTTGTTTTATGTTGAGATGTAAACCTTACTGAAAAATGTAACCTTTAGTCTTCATTAGTAATTGTTCCCAGTCTCCTTGACTTTCAATGAGCAAGGTTTTGCCAGCTGTGTAGTGTAGGTTGTTGATGAGTCTTCTTCTAGTCCTGATCTTGTTTTCTTCTTCATATAATACAGCTTCTTTGATTGTTTTATCAAGATTTTTTTTTAGTAAGTATAATTAAAGGATATGACCCTGACACATACCTTTTATGTTTCCTTGTTTGAAGGAATGCTTCGTGGTCTGTGTGTGGGTTCCACATGGACCCAACTGTTAGAAAATTCTCATTTTGGTAATGCTATCCACAATTTGTTATTGTTCACACAGTCAACTGCCTTTATATAAGCAATAAAGCACTGGTAAACAACCTTCTGATACTCTCTGCTTTTAACTGCTATCTATCTGGCAGCAGAAATTCTGTGTAGTCTTGGGAATCTGACTTGAAGGGCTGCTGCATCCACTTTTGAATTACCTTCAGAAAATCTTACTTGCATGTAATTTTAATAATATTTTTGGTAATTTCCACATTCTGTTGGATAACTTTTCTTTAGAATGGGCATATATATGGATCTTTTCCAGTCAGTTGGCTAGGTAGCTGTCTTTCAACCTTCTTGGCATAAACCAGTGAGTACTACCAATGCTTTATCTGTTTTTAAATATTTCAGTTGATAGTGTGTCAATACCTGGGGCCTTGCTTTTTGTCAATGCCTTCAGTGCACCTCTGGCTTCTTCCTTTAGTACCAACCTATGCTACTTTCTGAAATGATTGGATATTGACTAAATTTTTTTGGGTAAGGTGATTCTATGTATTCCTTTCATCTTCTTTTGAGGCTTCTGCATAATTCAATATTTTGCCCACATAATCTTTCCTCAATAACAGTATTGCAACTCAAAACTCCAACAATATTTTTTTTAAATGAGAAATGCTAAGTGTGTTCATCCCTTTGGCTTTCTAACTCCAGGTCTTTGCACATTTCATTATACTGCATTGTCTCCTTGGACTAGCCTTTGAAATCTTCTGTTCAACTCTTTATTTCATCTTTTGCTTTAGCTACTGTAAGAACAAGTTAGAGTCTTTGCTGAAATTCAGTTTGGCTATTTCTTTTCCCTTCTGTCTTTTTCATGATCTTTTGCTTTTCATGTGTGGTGGTATCTTTGATGTCTTCCGCAGCTTATATTATACTTTTTCAATGCCTCAAATCTATTGTTGAGATGGTTTCTAAATTCTCAAGAAAGTACTTTGGCTCTTGTGGGCTTTTTAAATCTTCTTCTGACTCAATTTGAACTTGGATATGAACAATTGATGGTCTATTTCACAGTCAACTCCTAAGCTTATTTTTTTTTCTTTCTTTCTTTTTTTTTCCTAAGCTTATTTTGATTGATAATATATGTTATGCATTACCGCAATATGCAGTGATATTGTGTATTCCATATGTGAAAAAGTCTGCATGTATAGTCATAATTTATGTTGTTGAAAAAAGATACTTCTGACAAATACATTGTTGATCTTGTAAAATTCTGTAATGTGATATCTTCAACTTGATTGCATTTTTTATTAATTTCAGACTGTAGAAGTTGATAAAAATCTTTATTTATCTTTGACATTAGTGATTGGTGCATAAATTTGAAAAACAGTTATTTTAACTGGTTTTCTTTGTAGGTATATGAGTATTATCATCCTGTCACTGACTGCCTTGAACTTCAAGATAGATACACTGCATTAGGCTAAATGAACTCAGCCCTGTAAGGACAAATACCATATAAGATCATTATTGTAGAAATAGAAAGATAACTAGTTTCAAATCCACCAGATGCTCTGCTGGAGAAGGAGGGGGTAATCTCCTCCTGTACAAGTCAGATCTGATTTGACGGTACATGTAAAAAAAAAAAAATACAATAAAAAAAAAGAAAGATAACTAGTAAAATATATATGAGGATCCAAGGAGGGGAGGGGAGGAGCAGATGGGTGAGGGCGGTGGAGTGGGATAATCATAGGGTCATACAATTTAATAGGTTGGGGGAGGGGAAGAAATGAGAAAGATCTAGTGTGAAAAACAATGTATATGAACTAGCATAAAAGGAAAATGTTATTAAAAAAGAAAATAGATACATATACTGTGTTCAGGTGGTGGCTTGCATATTGCTACAATGCTTGAAGCTATGCCACAGTATTTGAAATACTAGCGGAATCATTCATAGTGGACAGGTTCCAATAGAGTTCTCAGGCTAAGACAGCCTAGGAAGAAAGACTTGGTAATCGACTTTTGAAAAAAAAGTTGGCTAGTGAAAACCCTATTGATAGCAGAACAACACTGTCACATTGGAAGATGAGCTCTTCTAGTTGGAAGCCACTCAAAATTTGACCAAGGAAGAATAGCCTTCTCAAAGTGAACTTGACCTTAGTGACATGGATGACATAAAGCTTTCTATACCTTCCTTTGTGGTTGTAGCATGACTCAGCTGAGAAGAAACATCTGCAAATATCCATTAATAATCAGAACACAAAATTTAAACTATGAATAAAGGAAAATTGGAAGTTGTCAAAATGAAATGAAACACTTGATATCTTAGGCATTCATGAGCTGAAATGGATTGCCATTGGTCAGATTGAGTAGGGCAATTATATGGTCTATTGTGCCAGGAATGACGAATTGAAGAGGAACAACATCACATTTATCACCAAAAAGAACATTTCAAAACCTAGCCTAAATTACAATGCTATCAGTGACAAGATACTATCCATACATCTACACAGAAGGTCATTTTACGTTAGCATGGTCCATTAGTTATAATTAATAGACTGATACTGAACAAGTTTGCCAATTATGAACTGTTATCATTAACTAAAGCTCATATTTTATTCAGATTTGCATAGTTTTTTTTCTAATTTTTTCTTTCTAGTTCACTATTCCATCCAAGATAACATATTAAATTTACCCTTCATGTCTCCTTAAGCTCCTTTTGTCTGTGACAGTTTCTCAGATTGCCTTTGTTTTTGGTGATCTTGAGTTTTGAGAGGTACTGGTCAGATATTTTGAAGACTGTCCCTTCTATGGAACTTGACATTTTTCTAAAGATCAAGATAGAGTTAGGATTTTCAGGAAGAAGACCACAGAGTTTGAGTGTCACTTTCATCACATCCAATCAAGGACACATGCTTTCCAGGTGATTTATCATTGATCATAGTACCTGACTGAGACAGTGTTGGCCAGATTTCTCCATTATAAAGTTACATACAAATTTTAATAAAGTCACAGCACAAATTTTAATTTTCCATTTCCTTTTGTCCCATCTAATCACCTTTGAGACTTTGCATAGTCAATAGCTCTTCCCCCTGGTTAGAAAAGGATGACACAGAATAACATCTCTCAATTTCTAACTCCAAGAGTCTAATCTGCACCCTATTACTGTTTGCTGATTTTCAGAGTAAAGATAGGCTGTCTTGGATGACATCACAACCTTTGCTGGAAACTTCACCTTCATTTAGCTTGGAGGAGTTTGGATGTGGGCTCCTACTCTTCCAGGGGTGAAGCAATATTCTAGAAGCTTCATAAGCTAGTAGGCAAACCTGTAGGTGCTGAATGAACAAAATCATAATTCCAGTAAGAATTTACTAAAGGCGTAATTATACGGTAGGCATTAGAGGAAACAAAGAGGTTTAATAATAAAAATTTAATGTGAGAAATAATAGGTAAGCAGGTGAACAGTGAAACATACATTCAGTCTGTTCTTTCAGGCCCACTTTGGGTTTCTTTTTTTAAATTTGTTTTTAATTGTAAATTTTACAAAAGTTTACAGAAAACTTGGATTTCCATTCATTCATTGTTGCACATTTTCCTCCCTACCCCCCCACCTCAGTTAGCTTTTCTTTTCAAAAGATTTTTTCATTGTTGTACAATTTCCTCCCTCCTCCCTCCTCCCAGTCCACTTTACTATGCACCTCCTATTCTGGACTATTGTCATGCAAATAATACCTAATCATATATTCCTTTTAAACAGTTCTTTTCCTTCCCTGCTTCAGTGCAGTGTTCATTATTTATCCCCTTTTCTTAGTTTCCCCCAACCCCCATGTCAGTGCTGATTTATAACAGTCACATTGTGCAGTATTTGTCCTTTTGTGACTGAGATATTTCACTCAGCAAAATGTCTTCCAGGGTCACCATTTTGTATAATATTTTTATGAGTTCCTTGTTTTTCAGTGCTGCATAGTATTCCACTGTGTGAATATACCAGAGCTTTTCTATCCATTCATTTGTTGATGGGTACTTGGGTTGCTTCCATCTCTGTTACTGTGAACAATGCAACAATAAACATAGGTATGCATATATCCATTTGGGTGGCAGTTCTGGTTTCTTTAGGATATATTCCCAGTAGTGGAATGGCTGGGTCAAATGGTATTTCTATTTCCAACTTTTTGAGAAGGCATCATACTGCCTTCCATAGTGGTTGCACCATTTTACACTCCCACCAACAGTGAATAAGTGTTCCAGTTTCTCCACAACCTTACCGGTATTTGTTGTTTGCTTCTCTGTTGAACTTTGCTATTGTTACAGGGATGAGATGATATCTCATAGTTATTTTGATTTGCATCTCTCTTAGAACTAGGGATTTTGAACATTTCTTCATGTGTTTGTTTGCCATCTCAATGTCCTGTGCTCCTTTTGCAGTTGGGTTGTTTACCTTGAGCTAGGAATTTTGAACATTTCTTCATGTGTTTATTTGCCATCTCAATGTCCTGTACTCATTCTGCAATTGGGTTGTGTACCTTTATCTTGTTGTGGTGCTTGAGTATTCTATATATAAGTCCCTTATCTGACATGTCATTACCAAATATTTTTCCCAGTCTGAGGCTTTCCTTTTGACCCTCTTGGAGAAGTTTTTTGATGTGCATAAGGATTTGATTCTTAGAAGGTCCCATTCACCCGTTTTATTTTCTCCTGATTGTAGGTTTTTCAGGATGCTTGGGAGACTGTTCATGTTGTGGATTAGGTCTTTTAAAGTTCTTCCAAGCTTTTATCTGATGAAGTTTATCATCCTTGGTTTTACTCCTAGGTCCTTGATTCACTTTGAATTGGTTTTTGTGTATGTGTGAGGTGTGGGCCTTGCCTGAGTTTTCTAGTTTTCCAATTTTTCAGTCGCAATTTGAATACTACCTCCTCAATACAAGATTTCTTTTCTTTTTTTTTATGACTTTTTTTTTTTTAATGTGTGTACCATCAAATCAGATCTG
>NW_006400029.1:2590562-2595803 GCF_000299155.1 Elephantulus edwardii | reverse complement strand
GTGCTACATGGTAAGTATTCCATTGTGCGAATATACCATAATTTCTCAATCCATTAGTTTGTGCTTGGACATTTTGGCTGTTTCCATGTTCTCATGCAACATTTCTTGACTATCCTATCTGAATCGTTTTCCTTTTTCCACTGAGTCCTTAAAATATTTGATGTTAAAAAATGGTGTCTGCCTGTATATTGCTTGTATAACTCTTAATTTATATGGCTTCCTCTGGTAGACAGAGATTCTGCCCTTTGTAATAGGGAGTTGCCAATTTGTCTAAGTTTGAGTGCATTGATAATAAAGTTGTAAAGACAGCAAATGTACTGGATTCTGAGAAGAAGGATCTTTGGTAGCTCCCTGGAAGAGGTAGGCCTGACAGAATGGTTGAAGGAGAGGACAGAGGTCTTTATTTCACACATGAGGCAAGAGTGAGTTCAAATTAGGCTTTAATCTCAGTGTAACCAGGCACATCCCTTTAATACTCTATTTCATTAAGGCTGGTTCTCATCCTACAGCTTTCATAGTCCTTTATTTAAATCTTAGCTCACACCAATCTATCTGTTGTGTCTTTCCTTCTCTGCCTTCCTTGATTGACCTGATGTACTAGACTTCGTTCTTGTCTGCATGCCCAAACTACCACTATTGTCTGAAACCCCATGGTCAAACCCCACGGTTTGACTCATTATCAAGTGTCTTGGTTGTGGGTTATCTGGCTTAGAGTTTCTCCTAGGCAAGCAGACCTGAGCCTCATGGGCTTCCTTGCATAGCCTGTGGCACATGGTATATTTTTCAGTCAGCGCGTGCAGATGAGTTTATTAGTTTTATACTCCTTCAAAAGCTGAAATTCTTTTCATGCTGTAGATTATCATATCTCCAATGCCCAATTGGTTTTTCCTAGTGTGTTGTTTGTGCCTCATTGCTCAACTGTTTTTGTTGGCGAGAAGATACTGTAGAAGGGAGCATGGCTTCCACTTCTCCAATCACTGCTCCCAAGGAGCCTGGAAACTTATCTGTTGTGGCTGCAATAACACCCACAGAGTCTGTATCTTAGCAATTCCAGAAAGTTGCATCCCCATTTTTCCATAAATGAAGGAATATTTACTTCTATGGTCTCATAGGGAACACTGACTCGTGTGTGTGTGTGTGTGTGTGTGTGTGTGTGTGTGTGAGAGAGAGAGAGAGAGAGAGAGGAAATAGTGTGAGTTGTATAAATATTCATCATAAAGAAAAAATTAATTTCTTCAATCCTTACAACAGAAATCAAAGCTTTTGTTTCTCAGCAACAGATTGAGATTTTACATCTATTGTGACTGCAAAGAAACTGTTATTCTGACATTCTTTCAACATGAATTTAACATCAATGGCCCAAAGCGAAGAATGGAAAAGAACATAGTCCTTGACTGGACTGGGTTGCTGGGGGGTTCATGGTGGTCATTTTGCTGTGGGTTATCAGTATGGTTGGGAGTACTGACATGTTGCTTCTTTCTAGCTCTTCTCTGTTTCTGCCTTTTGTGGCCCACGGACTGAGGCCCTGTTCTAGGGATGTACATTCTCAAGTTTGCCTTTATATAGGAATCTTCCTGTTTGAGGAAGATAAATTATAAATTTACACTATGTAATGTATGTATGTGGTTGTGAATATGTATGTGTATTAGTACTGGTACTGTGTGTGTGGGCATGTGCATGTGGGGAGTAGTGAGTGTGC
Source organism: Elephantulus edwardii (assembly GCF_000299155.1). Classification (NCBI taxonomy): domain Eukaryota; kingdom Metazoa; phylum Chordata; class Mammalia; order Macroscelidea; family Macroscelididae; genus Elephantulus; species Elephantulus edwardii. The sequence continues at coordinate 2,594,104 of NW_006400029.1, read as the reverse complement.
TTGTTGTATGATGTGAATGTGTACTTGTGAAGGCACACTGTGTGTGAGAGTTTGCGTGTACATTGTATCTGAGGGTTTGTGTGTGCATGGAGTGTGTAAGTATGTGTGTGGGTGTTTGTATGTGAATGTAAGAAATATGGGTGGGTAGCAGGGTTTGTATGTGCATGCATGTAGGAGCATGGAGATACAGATTTTAAACGTAGACATGAGTGGGTGTGAGTCACGCTGTGTGAAGGAAGAGAAGAACATTACTGTAGCATGTTTAGTGTGTGACCCTGGTAGAAGACTCAGAACTCTATTTACTGTGGGTAGAAAACTAACTGTCCCTGTCTGCCCTCCGGGGTGTTGGTGAAAGCCTTAATTTCCTCTTCTCCCTCTCAGCCCAGGCCTCTCCGCCCACCACCAGCGAATCATCCAGTGAGCTCTGGGGTGTCTTCACAGGAGGGAGACAGCCCCAATTGTGTAGATCAGTCCCTTCTTTCTCATACTCTTCTCACCTTCTCTCTCTTTTTTTTTTTTTTTTCTTCTCACCTTCTAACACAGGCAGGACAACCTCAGAAGGTTCCAGGAAGTGATTTCACCCTCAACCCAGGCCTCTTTCCAAACCTGGGGAGTCCCCTAGACCCCTGGCAGCGGAAGATGAATTTGGCACCAAGCACCAGATACTAGAAACTGCTGATACAGCCTCAAGGTTATGCGGGCCCTGCCTGGGTGATGGATGATAGGTTTCCGACTGAAATCTAATAGAAAGTCCATGCATAATACATCTTTATGAGAGCAAATTCCAATTTGCATCCCATTAGGCTGCTGAAATCTCAGAGGCACAGCAATGCAGCCCAAGAGCCCAGAGCTGGAGATGCCTGAGCCAGAGGAGGCAGAATGCAGCCTACGGCACAGACTGCTCAGCAATAGGGCCTGATGTCGTGGAAGGGCCCGTGCTCTCCTGTGCTGTCTGATGGTAATGTCACTTGGTACTGTCCTTTGGCACTGTCTCTGGAACCCCACGCCTGGCTCTGGGCACCACTTCTTGTGTTCTTTCTTCCACCTGCTCTTCCCAAGCAAAATCAAAGAAGAGCCCTGACTTCCCAGGGCTGCTATTATTGATATCCCCTGGTCTGCGGTAGGTCAAGAATGGAGAGGAAAAGAGTGTGTGAACCAGTTTACAGACCAAAGAGGAAATGGAGAAGAAACAGGTCATATCTGGGAGAGAGGAGGGACTGTAGGGATGGTGGGAGGGGCATAGAGGGGTATGAGGATGCTGTGGAAAAAACGCTGAGCTGGGGACTTGAGTTCAACTCTTGCTCCACCACTCACCGCCTAATCCATATGTGTCTGAATAGAACTGTGCTTCTTTGGTGTTTTGGTTTTTTTTGTCCCTGGGACTGACATTTTGAAGTAGATCACCAGTCCTTTTTTCCAACATGCTTCTGGATGGACTTGAACCACTAATCTTTCATTTAGCAGCCAAGCACGTTAACTGTTTGCAGTTAATTGGTATTCCCGTCCTGCTGTAGGTCAAGAATGGTGTTCTTCCCCTAAGACCCTCTAACAACAGGCCGCTATAGGCCACAATCACTGCTTTCCAAAGAGGTTCCTGTCTGGCTTTTAAGGTACTTTTGAGAAAAATATACTTGTGGTCAGGGGTCTCTGATTCTCAAGACAGAGCCATTCCCTAGGCTTCTCCTAATTTGTTTGGGTCTATGTCCAGCTGGCTGCTGGCTTTTCCTCTTCCACTCTGCAGCCCACCACTGACCTGAGCCAAGGCCTCAAATGGCCTTTGAAGTTCCCTGAAGTCTCTCTTCCTGGTGGTTGGGTTGACTGACATTCCACAGATCCAAATTCCCAAATTACACCTTTTTAGTGGATGGAGAGGCACAGGGCTGTGATTAGGTGAGTCAGAGCCCAGGGCAGGATTGTCCTGGAAGGATATGTGTGCCCCTGGTGATGTGGCAAGGCAGGGAGCACCTTTACATCAGGTCTCAGATGCACGGAGATTGGATAGATTACATGGTACTTAGTGATGTGGAAAGGCGGTGGTGATTCAGTGGTAGAATTTATGTCTTCCAAGACAGAGGCTCGGGTTTGATTTCTGGCCAGAAATCAAATTTCAAATTATGTGCAGCCACCACCCAGCCACTGCTGAAAGCTTGCATGTTGCCACAATGCTGAACAGTTTTTCAGTGGAGCTTCCTGACTAAGACAAAGGAGAAAAACAGCCTGGAGAACCGCTTCTGGGCAAGCTGCTGCTAAAACCTGTATGGATCGCAACTGTCCAATCTCCACCTGACTGCGGGAGAAGAACAGGAAAGCATTTCATTCTTTCGTTGTGTATGGGAGTCCCCACGAGTCAGAGACCAAGACCACAACAACTAACAGATCAAGGAAGGGGGAGCTTTGTCATTATCCAGCACTGGGACCTCAAATGCTTCTGTTTCTCCCTCAATTGTTGAATTAACATAGGGGTTAACATACAAAATTTGAGCCATCCATCTGAATAATATACTCTGTTTGCAGGACTGTGTACAGAAGAAATAAATATCCCAGTGGAACTGCAGTCAAGAGCCCCAGTGGCACAACAGGTAAGCAAGTCTCTGCTAACTGATAGGTCAGCACTTTGAACCCATCAGCTGTTCTTAAGGAGAGAGATGTGGCAGTGTGCTTTCATAAAGATTATTGTTGTAAACAACAAGTGCTGGTGAGGTTGTAGAGAGATTGGAACCCTTATTCACTGCTTGTGGGAGTGTAAACTGGTGCAACCACTATGAAAGGTGGTATGGCACTTTCTTAGAAAGTTGGAAATAGAAATACCATTTGACCTAGCAATTCCTACACTAGGAATATACCCTAAAGAAACCAGAGCTGCCACGCAAACAGGTATATGCACACCAATGTTTTTTGCGTATTATTAACAATAGCAAATAGATGGAAGCAACACAAGTGCCCATCAACAAATGAATGGATAGAAAAACTGTGGTATATTCACACAGTGGAATACTACACAGTAGTGAAAAACAAGGAACCCATAAAATATTACATAACATGGGTGACCCTAGAAGACATTATGCTGGATGAAATATGTCAGTAACACCACTGTTATAAAACAGGACTGATACGGGGATTAGGAAAAATTAAGAAAAGAAAGGATAAATAGTGAATGCTGCATTGGAACAGATGAAGAAAAAGAACTGTTTAAAAGGAATGTATGATTAGGCATTATTTGTATGACAACAGTACAGAATAAGAGGTGCATAGCAAAGTGGACTTGGGGAGTGGGAGGAGTGAGGAAATTATGCAACAATGAATGAATATATATATATATAAAGTGAACATGGTGGGGGTAGGTAGGGAGGAAAATATGCTATAATGAATGAAAATCCAACTTTTCTGTAAACTTTTGTTAAAATAACAATTAAAAAAAAGTTGTTCAACCCATCTATCTATGGTCAAATGATCTTTGACAAGGAGATGAAATCAGTGAAGTGGGGGAACGACAGCCTTTTTAACAAATGGTGTTGGCAAAATTGGAAAAATATCTGCAAAAG
>NW_006400029.1:2573494-2588928 GCF_000299155.1 Elephantulus edwardii | reverse complement strand
AAAAGAAACATAAAAAAAAGTTGTTGACATAAGTAATAAGCATTAAGACTCCCACCCTGGAAATTGTATGGGGCAGTTCTCCTTTCTCACATGAGGTCACTAGGAGTGGGAATTGGCATAATGGCAATAAATTTGGGTTTTGACAGCTACAGTGGTGGACCTATAAAGACAGACCTGAAACTGAATGGTATTTGATACTAGAAGGTCCAGATTTCTTTCCTGTAAACTAATTCACCTAGCCTCACAATGTTCTTCAAGAAAACAAGAGAATAGAAACAAATGCATAAATGAGATAAAAGATGACAACAACATTACCAGTGAGTCGATTCCAGCTCATGGAAACCTTCTATCAGATTGTCAAGGCTATAAATCTTTATGGAAGCAGACTGCTCATTTTTCCCCATGGTGTAGCTGGGGGATCCAAACCACTGACCTTTTGGTAAGCAGTGTAACACATAACGCATTACACCACGCATTCATTAGCATTGCATCAGAACCCACTCATCACTGACCCTCCATTGGGTTTCTGAGGCTGCAAATATTATGCAGGAAGAGATGGCACTTTTCTCTCTTGGAGCTGCTAGTGGATTAGAATAGTCAGAGAAGTAAGACCTTTGGGTACAACTCCCTATAGACTATGCCATCAGAGCATCCTTGAGGATCTTCTTGTTATTGTTGTGTACTGTTCAGTCAGAACTGACTCTTAGCTCACCCTTCAGTAGGTTTTCAGAGGCAGTGAAATTGCAGGAGAGGAGACTGTCCATCTTTCTCTGATGCAGCAGCTAGTGAATTTGAACCATGTGCCTTTGGGTTGGCAGCGTGGCCCCTTACCACTAGGCCACCAGAGTACATCTGAGTACTTAAAAGGTGTTATAGTGCTTTGAAATTATACGGTGTACTTGTTAAATGACAAGGTATAATGTTATGGCATTTATATAACACATTATAATAGTCCTTGTTGTATTAGCCAAGAATGTGAAAATAATCTGTTGTTGGGACAGGAATGTCACACTGATATGGCAATTGTCTCAATGTACTGCCCTTTGAATTCATGCCAAAGCATGTTAGGCCCTGATACCTGAAAGATGGGCAGTGGGTGTCTAGATATCTCTCTAATTTCCAAAGGGACAGCATTTTTTACAATAATAGTTTCTCAGGTTCTGCAGCTACTAGGGAGAGACTCTGCCAAGGACACACATTGTTTCATTTTTTTTTAAACAGACTTTCTGATGTTTCCACCAGGACTTGTGTGTGTCTGTCAATAACTTTCACAGTAATTATTCATTTTTTTCCAACAGACAGACTATTTGCTCAGTTGGACAGGATTTGTTGTTCTGCTGTTACAGTTCAATCCCAGTATGTTTTGCAGTGGTTATTTTCCAAAGCATTCTTTAGTTTGTGAGATCGTATTACACGGATCTACTTATCAGCCCACATTTGAGAGCTAGCTACTGCTGTGTAACCATTATATACCTGTTTGTGTGATATACAGCAGACAGGGTGGCTTGTCCACCAATTATACCTTCAATCATCTCATCAGGTGCCTGTTTTCAAGTGGGTTTTCATTTTTTACGTCCTTGTCATAATGTTTAGTGATGAATGCATGATCCTAAATAGACTGTAATACTTTGGTTTAGCTCAGTCACAAGTGAGACATTACTTTATCCATATAATTGTGCTTAAGCAAAACTATAATTTCATTAGGTACCTGAAGGTTTTTTTCCGTTGTCCTGTTTACATTAGCTATTGAATATATGCACATAGAGCGCTTTCCTATTCGATTTGACTATTGAGTTTTTTGACTATTGAGCTTTTTAAGACAAAGCTTTCATAATTTTACAGGCTAGGCCAGGTTGCTATGAGACTCACTAAAGACTTGTCTCTGCTTTGCAATCATGAAACGTATCTATTGTCAAAGTGAATTACTTCCTTTCCATCTGAGGAACAGGGAGGCATTCAGTAGGAGCACTTCCACAGATAGTTACTCATTAACACTTTGATGTTCTACACAATGTCTGTGGCAGACTACTTTTTTTTTTATAACAACATGAATATGTTCAAACCGACACATCCGATGGCATTAACTGCCTAAATCTTGCTGTGTATGACAGACAAGCACTGGACATTTTTTTACCTCCTCTTGGGGACTAGACACTTTGATCTGCTTTTTTTTTTTTTACTATCTCAATCATTTATATAGGACCTACTGTGTGCAAGACAGTATGTGATTACTGGAGATATTAGGTGAATGGAGGTCCTGCTGCTCTCTGTTCATCTGTTGGGGTAGATGACTAAGCTCAGTTACTACACAGAGACTGATACATTTTGCAATGGTTGTTTTCCAAAGCATTCTTTAGTTTGTGATATTGTTTTGCAAGAATCTGCTTATCAACCCACATTTGAGGACTAATTAATGTTGTATAATCATTACATACCTGTTTATGTGATGCATAGCAGACAGGGGGCTATGTCCTACAATTATAGCTTCAATCATTTGGTCATAGCAGGTTAACATTGTGCTTTGCTTTAGGAAACTTTAGGAACATGTTGTTGTTGTTAGGTGCTATCAAGTATGACTTATGGTGATCCTATGATCATCAGTCAGATCTGAATCCTGGCCAATCCTGAGCCATTCTCATCATCTCTGCCACACGTAAGCCCATTGCTGCAGTCACTGTGACAATCCATCTCATTGAGGGTCTTCCTCTCTTGCACCAATCATCCACCATTCCAAGCATTATGTCCCTTTCCAAGGAATAGCCCCTCCGAACAACATGCCCAAAGTACGTGAGGCAAAGCTTTGCTATCATTTCCTCCAAGGAGCATTCTGGCTGCACTTTCTCCAAGACATCTCTGTTTGTTCTTTTGGAAGTCCATGGAATTTTCACACCTCTTCTTCAATACCACAACTCAAAGACAGATTCTTCTGTCATCCTTATTCATTGTCCTGCTCTCAGATGTCTGTTGTTGTTATGTGCTGTCAAGTTGGCTGTGACTCACAGTGACCCTATGCACAATAGCTCTGAACTCATTCATATGCTGACCCAGTCTCATTGTCTCTGACTCACCTATCCCCATTACCTCAGTTACTGTGTCAGTCCATCCCATCCATGGTCTTCCTCTCCTGTGCTGTCCCTCCACCTTTCCAAGCATTTTGTCCCTCTTCAAGGACTGGTCCCTCCTGGCAACATACACAAAGAATGTGAGATGGAGCCTCACATAGCATGCAGAAGGATTTTGAAGCTCCTTTTCAGATGCGTAGGCACCCTCAAACCACCTGTGGTTATAGAGCTTGTCCTAGTTAGTGTGATTCCCAGATGTGCAGAGCAGGATCCTGCTCTGTAGAGTTTTCAAGGATGTGACCTTTCAGAAAAGATTGCCTCTTCTGAGGACCCTCTGGGTGGCTATGAACCACTCACCTTTCAGTTACTGATCAGTGAAGTGTTTAACACTTGCACTACCCAGGGGCTATGTGTAGTTGATTCCAATAATAATTACTCCAAAGAGGAACCCAATGGTTGCTGGTGTTTTTTTGGACAGAGACTAAATTTTTACCTTTTTCTGTAACAATTGTTCTAGTTTATTATGATTAAAAGTTTCTCCTGTACAGAATTAATAATCCAAATGTATGAGTCACTTTGGGACAGAGGTATTGGAGGTATGTGACATTAGGGAGGGTACTGGGTCATTTGAGAAAGCTTTTCTTATACCGTGGTTTAATATTTTAGGGTTTTTTGTTTGTTTGTTTGTTTTTTTAAAGAACATACTCCTTTCAGAGTGTAAATCAGAGAAAGTAAAACATCTTTGGGGAGGGCAGAGCGATGTAGATTCAGTATCAGTTATTCTCAGGAGGGAGGGCGGCACACAAACTCTTTATCACAAGTTGTTCTTTCACAATTTGGTTTAGTTTACATTTATCCTTGGCAGAGTCCAGAGTCCATTTGTGCTGGGGAGCGTGGGGACCTGGCTGACCTGTCAGGTATATAGCTAATGGATTTGGAATCAAACCATCATCTAGGGGACTGGAGAAGGCTGGGTAGCCTGGTGCCAGGTCTTTGTTGTGTTGTCTGACTTTGTGAAATAGCACCTCCTTCAACCCCTCTCTTTAAAGATGGAAGAACCCATAAGAAGGGTGGACACCTGGCTAGGCCTTAGAAGACAGGAGTCGTTTGAGGTAGAAAGGAAGATACAGTACAGTGAGACTTAGGGGAAATGGGAATCAACCTTGTATATAGAAAGAATTCCTTTGGAGAGGAGGGGCGGGTAGGGAATTGCAACTTTATCCCCTGGGACTCTGGCTCAGGAGCTGAGCTGAGAGGCTCAGTGAACCTGTTAGTAACATGAACTTGGTTGCTGTATTTTCTCAGCCTGAGCTCATGCATTATTTACCTGGAGTAAGTAAGACTGCCTCCTCCACTGTTGCTGGGGAAACCACTTTGATTTAGTTGAGTTCTGTTCTTATGCTTCAACTTCAACTTTATTGAGTGGGAACAGGGTGAGAGAAAGGGACAACAGCAGGTGCCAGTGGCTCAGGGTATAGATCATTAAATGGGGAGACCCTTCTTGCCCCTGCTGAGTCCAGCATGGAAAGAAATGCAGCTTTGAAATAAGCCTGAACATCGTTAATTTCACTCTTCTCTGCTCGCTCCTCTCTTTTGCATGCCCTCCAAGGAGGAGGAGGAGAAAAAGGTCTGCTTTTCTGACCACTCACTCGGCACTGACTGCTTTCGGAGATATACATCGTGTTTGTGGTGTGGCTCAGGGAGAGCAGGGGAATCAAGTTTCCCCAGAGGCTGTTTCCCAGGTGAATTAGACTTGGGAAGCCAACTCCATAAACAGACACAAAGTGGTCCTCTCTGCTGCCAGACTCCCTTATCTGCTACCCGAAAGTCCTTTGACACTGGACAGCTGTGGTGGCTTAGTCAGGGACAATGGGCCTGGGAGCCTGGGTTCCAATGTTAATCCCTCTATTACCCAGTTTGAGCAGTCCTTTCAAGGAGCTGGGATGGGGCAAATGGTTTGTGCTCAACTACTAACCAGGAGATTGGTGGGTTGAATCTACCCAGCAGCTCTGTGGATGAAAGGCCTGGGGGTCTGCTCCTGTGAAGCCATGTGGGGCTTCCTCTCTCTGTAAAATATGGGGTTGCCATGAATCAGAATCTACTTGATGACAATGGGTTTGTGGGTTTTTTGTGTGGTTTTTTTTTTGGTCTTGTTTTTGTGACCTTTTTTTAATTATTTTTTTTTTTTTGTGACCTTTCTGACTCATAGTTCCCTGCTGTGTAAAAGACGGATTAAAGTGTCTATTTTGGGGTGTTTTTTGGAATAATCTATCAGTAAGTGAGCTGATTATTATTCATGCCCAGGGGCAGATTACCCAATAGGGTGAGAACAGACTTACTTGTGGTTCCTTCCTAATCTTTAGTCAGTAATGGTTAGTAATGATTATTTACTAATGATTAGCAAGGAAGCACAACCTAAGTCTGTACTTCTCGTGTTTACTAGGAACTTTGTCCCTTTCAGGAATCAGAAATTTGAAAAGAAGCTTTGATTATGTAGGAAGGTGCTGGGGGAGAGACAGATATCACCCATATCTAGAAGCAGAATCTGTGCTGTGGTGAAAATGTAAAATTGTTCAAGTTCAGATCTGTGAGAACAAACATGGTCTTCCTCACTTTGCCTGTTGAATGATCTGGCCCTGTCACACCAATGTGGCCACCAACTTCAGACCGCCTCTTTCTCCGTTTTGCCTTCAAGATTCAGACATTTTGACTGTCTCCCTTCCTCTTCTTTATTGTGTATTGATTTTTTTCCCTTTCCTTCCTTTGTTCTATTTGTGGCTTCTCAGGCCCTCACAATTGCATTATTTCTTAAGAAGGACACTGGATGAGAAGGTCTGTTTGTGCCAGCAGCTTCCTGGGCTCCCCTCCATGCTGCTGGCTCGACTAGGCCTCTCAGCTCTCCACGCGTGACCTTGTTACATTCTTGTCACTGAAAGGGCACCTGGTGGAGCCTTTTCATTTTCCTGAAGGCTCTTTGCCTTTACTAGGAGGAAGCTGCTGCTTTTCAGGTAAGTGTGGTGCTGTCTGCTAGGTAATGCAGCCCAAAATATGTCAAGAACATTCGTATCAAGGCTTTTGAAAATCACTTAGACACCAGTCCATCAATTTACAAACTTTAGTTTCTTTCCACTTTGTAGTTCATGACTAGATGACATGTGAAACAAATATACACTTCTTTGTTATCATTAACTCAGTTGTTTTTAGCAATATTTTTGTTCTAGGCTTTCTTGTGTTTTCCTGGGACTGTTTTGTTATTTTCAGGCTGTGCTTAAATCTGTATTTTGTCATTATTGAGATTAGAGCATAGGTGTTAATTACATCTTTACCATTTCTGCTCTTACATTAGGTGTTAAATATCCCTGAGTGATTTAGTTTCTCCACTTAAGCCTTCACTGACTCAGGCCTCTGCACTTCTGCTTGCTCTTACTGGAACGGCTATGTGGCCAAGAAGTCTGCGTCACTGTGCCTGCCCCCGGCTCTTCTGAATTCCTCCATCCAGAACTGTTTCCACCGGGTGAGTGTTCCAAACTGTCTTTGTAGGGATGCTTCTCATTTCTTCCAAACTAGATGATAAATCAACCAAGAAATCACTAGCTGTCTCATGAAGCACGTTGGGCTGTGAGCACACTTCCAAGGAGAATAAGGATAAATTCCTACCTGAAGACCCTTCTTGGCAAAAAAACAGAGAGGAGTTTGTTCTAGGCCAGCATCTTAAACTTTAGCAAGCATCAGCATCACCTTCGCATCAGAAAGCACTGATTTCTGGACCAGCTTCTCATAGGTTTTTGTTTAGAAGGACTAGGAGGACTTGAAAGGGTGCTCTGATGGCTTAGCGGTAAGGAGTTATACTGTCAATCCAAAGACATGTGGTTCAAATCCACCAGATGTTCTGCAAGAGAAAGATGGATAATTTCTTCCCCTGTGATTTACTGCCTCTGAAAATCTGCTGGAGGGTCAGCTATGAATTGGTCTGACTTGATAGTACGTAACAATGGGGGCCTGACTTGACAAGGGAGCTCTGGTGACTCCACAGTGAGCTGGGCTGTCAGTCCAAAGATAGTGCCTCTCTGACACCAGGGCCTCCTCAGGAGAAAGAGAAGCAATTTCCCCCCTATGATTTATAGCCACAGAAAATCTGCTGGTGGGTCAGCTGTCAGTCAGAACTGACTCGACTGCAGTGAGATTTTAGTGTTGTGGTTAAAAGGAAAATAAAATATATAGAGAGTGAGCTCTGGTGGCCTAGTGGTAAGGAATTGTGCTGATAACACCAAAAGGCACAAGGTTAGAACCCAACAGCTGCTCCGCTGAAGAAAGATGGACAATCTCCTGCCATATGGTTTCCTGCCTCTGAAAATCCACTGGAGGATCAGTTGAGTCAGTTCTAATGGAATGGTACATAACAACAATATATATCTCAAACTTAATTGCTATTTTAACTATTAAGCATACAGGGCCATGGCATTACTTACTTTCATATTCTACCACCATCACCACTACCTATTTCCAAAAAACCCCATTATCAACCTCATTAGAAATTCAGATCTCCTTAAGCAAAAACTTCCCACTTCCTCCTTTAACCCCTGGTTACCTCTAATAAACTTTTACCTTTATGTATTTGCTCTTCTAGGGAGCTCTGGTGGTCTAGTGGCAAGAAGCTGCACTGCAATCCCGAACGCACATGGTTAAGGCCACCACCTGCTCTGTGGGAGAAGGATGGACAATATCCCACTGTGCGATTAACTGCCTCTGAAAACCCGATGGAAGGTCAGCTATGGGTTGGTGACTTGACAGTACACAACACACACACGTTGGCTCTTCTCGGTATTTCGTATAAATGGGATCATATCATATTTGTCCTTCTCTTAGCAACCTGATTTGCTTTTGTAGCTGCTATTTTATTTGATCCTCTCTAGTTACTACACTGTGAGCTTGAATGTGAGCTCAGTGTCTTTTTATCTTTATAATTCAGCATCTTCCACAGGGTCAGGAACAAATTAGATGCCGGACAAATATCATGTTGGGCCAGACATTGAACTAAGTTCTTTACTGACTTCTTCTTTTTTTTAAAAAAACCCCTTGCTCTTTTCCCCTCCACCCCTTCTCTTTAAGGGTTTGTTGTTGTTTTTCTTTTTTAATTTTATTTTATTATTTTTTGTGCATGTATCGTCAAATCAGATCTGAATGGTACAGGAGGAAATTGTCCCTCCTTCTCTGGCAGAGCATCTGGTGGATTCGAACCGTGTACCTTTGGGATTGCAGTACAGCTTCTTGCCACTAGGCCACCAGAGCTCCCCTCTGACTTTTTGTTTAATCCTCTTAATGACCCTGTTGAGTAGGTGGTGTTGCGTAGTGCCAAGCTGGAATTGACCCACAGATGATCCCCCAGTGAGTTTTTAGGGGCAGTGAGTTGCACAAGAGGAAATGGCTTATCTTTCTCTCCACAGCGAAGCTGGTGGATTTGAACTGCGTACCTTTGGGCTGGCAGTGCAGTTCCTTATCACTAAGCACCAAACAAAGAACAATTAAAATCCCATTTTACAGATGAGGAATGCTGAATGATCAGAGAAATTAAGTCACTTGCCCAGAAGGATTTCATAACTAGGAAATAGCAGATTGGGCATGAACCTAGGCAACATAACGTAGGAGCTGTGTCCTTAACCTCCAGCCAGCCTGCCCTGCCTCTCCTCTGGGTTGTTGTCTTTATAATGGAACAATCCTGAGAGGCATCTTGGACAGACATGATTATCACTGTCTTTAAAGATGAGCAAACTGAGTTCAGACAGGTATCAGCAAAAGAGGTGCATAATCAAGATCACCTCATAGCAGATTTCCAGGTCTTGTCACAATAGCAGACTGCTAACCAACCACAGCCTCCTGTGTGCCCTGTGTTGAACTAGGTGGACAAACAGCTCTACTCAGAAAGAGAAAGAAGGCCCCATCTGGCAGGTGTGAGGGTGAGGCTGGTAGCCTGCAACGATGGGCTGACGGCTTTGTTCTCATGATAGGTGTCTTGTCAGTGGCCTCACTCCCTCCCTGGGCTAGTCTGGGGCAGCAGCTGGGCTCCTGGGCCTGGAGGTGCCAATAGTCCAGTCATTCAGAAAGCTGTAGTTTGGTTTTGCAGCCATAAAGACAGACCCGGTTCTTCCCTCTGGGGAGTGAAAGCTAATACAGTATCAGTGATATTGTGAACACTCTGGGCTTTATCTTTGATCTGGTGGGTCATCAGAGCTGCTTTTCTGCCCAGGTAGAGTTACCAGGAGAGGGGCTGACCCAGGCCTTTGGGAAGCTGTGTCCTGCTGAACAGATGGTGTGGGCGGGAGGGGGTGTGTAGAGATGTGGAGGGCAGAGAGGAGGGCAGACATTTGTAGACAGGGTTTGAGAGGGAAGTCCAAGAAAGCCCAGCAATTAGCCCCAAATCTGGAACCCAGACATCAAGTTTTGGACCTCAGGGAAGTTCCCACGCTTAAAAGAAATTTTTGAAGGGACTGAGGCCTTTGGTCTTTGACTTTAAAAAACAGTTAATTTCTCGATAAAAGAAAATGATAACATACACGATTTTAAAAGATCCCACACATCCTTAAATTACAAGAATAAAAAAAATTCTTCCCTTCTGGGGCAGCCCAGTGCCAGGCCCAGGAGCGCCCTGGCTGATTGGTGGAGAGCTCATGTCTGAAATGCTTTTCTCTCTTCCAATCAGCTGCTTTTGATGGGTGGCCCTTCCCCTGGCATTTGCTGTGAATCACAGTTTGGTCCAAGGCCATTGCTTTCAAGCTGATTTTTAATATTGAGAGTAGCTTCTCTTGCTCTTTCCTGCTAGTAATGTTCTTGCTGCTTTTCTGCCCTGTGAGCTCCTATTCATTCTTCAAGATCCTGTTCAAATATCACCCTCCAAATTGTCCCCTTTCATCCCCTCCTTCCATTCCAGAAAAAAATGGTAAGATGTCAGATCACTCCATCCACGATGTTCTGAGAGTGCTTTGTTTACCACTCCACAAAACGCAGGAGTAATTACAACCATGGCTATTTCTTATTTTGACCATGGAAATCCAGGAGGAAAGAGATTATTTCTTTTGTATTATTGTAGCCCCAATATGCATCAACACACTTGGCACCTAACACACGACCCTGAATTAATATGAATGTTCATATTCTTTCTGTACCAGAAGACAAAGGAAAGGTAAAATATATTTATAAGACTCTTTCGTAGGCCAAGAACTGTCTCCAATCTCCTTGCTCTGTCATGTCGCACTGATTTGTAGCGAGTTTCTGAGGCTGTATGGGAGAAATGCCCATCTTTCTCCTGTGGGGCCACAGTAGTGGGTTGAACTGCCAGAGAGACACCGCTTTTGGATTAGCCATGCAACACCCTGTGTACTGCATCACCAAAGCTCCCCTTAAGAACTGTCTGGGAGTGTAAAATGGTGTAACCACTATGGAAGGCAATACGGCTCTTTCTCAAAGAGTTGCAAATAGAAATACCATTTGACCCAGCAATTCCACTACTGGGAACATACCCTAAAGAAACCAAAACTGCCACTCAAGCAGACATATGCACACTCATGTTTATTGCGGCTTTGTTCACAATAGCAAAGAGCTGGAAACAACCTAAGTAGCCATCAACAAACAAATGGAGAGAGAAGCTGTGGTATATTCACACAATGGAATACTATACTGCTTTGAAAAACAAGAAATGCGAGAAATATTCTACAAAATGGATGACCCTGGAGGACATTATGCTGAGTGAAATACCTCAGTCACAAAAGGACAAATGCTACATAGTGCCACTGTTGTAAAATGGGACTGACATTGGGGTTGGGGGGAAACCTAAGAAAAGAGGGGATAAATAATGTATACTGCATTGAAACAGATGAGGGAGAAAACTGTTTAAAAAGGAATATAGGATTAGATATTATTTTCATGACAAGATTACAGAAAAATAAATGCATATTAAAGTGGACTGTGGACTTGGGGTGGGGAGGATTGTATAACAATGAAGGAATTTTTTTTTCTTTAAAGAGAAAAACAAACTGGGGGGGAGAGGGAGGGGAGCAAGAGGAAAATGTGCAACAATGAATGGGGAAAAATGAAATAGAATATGCTGTAAAAAATATGTTGCATTACAAATCATTAATAAAAAAAGAACTGTCTAGGTATGTTATTTTGTTTCTTTTCTGTTGGAAATTCTTCCATTTGTTGAAATCTAGGATATGAAGAAGGAGCCCTGATGGCTCAATAGTCAAGTGCTCAGCTGCTGACTAAAGAGATGATGGCTCACCCATGTCTGGCTCCGTGAAAGGAATGCCTGGCTGTTTGCTTCTGTAAAGACTGCCAGAGAAAACGCTGCGGGACAGTTCTGCTTTGTCAAATGGAGTTGCTATGATACAGAACTGAACAGCCACAACAACAGCCCCAAGTTATGAAGGCAGAGACATTTTAACATAGTGACTGTGGGGCAACAGTTGACTTATAACTATGAGGCACTTGCTAGGTGCAAAGCACTGTGTGAGACACAAAGGACTTGTCCACCTTGCGTTCAGACCTTGTTAAGGACACCTCTCCCCCCATACATAGCACATACACCATGGCTACCACTCAGAGAAAGGTTATTAACATTATAAAACACATTCATTTATAAATACTGGTACAGACCGAAATATAACAGAAATGGAAATTAAAGCTCACGATGGAGTGCAGTGTTCTTTAGGGAGACCACAGACATCAATCTCACCCAGGGTTTGTCTTCACACACACACACACACACACACACACACACACACACACACACACACACGCATACATACACCCGGGTGCCTAGCGACCAGGAACACATTAGATGACCTCCGATGTTTGCTGATGGGAGAACTGGGGAATTGTTCATAATGTTGCTTTATATTTACGACTTCAAAAAGTGCTATAACTTCCATTATCATATTTTTATCCCTGAAGCTGTCGAGTTGTTTATGGAGTGGGACCTGGTGTGGAATTGTCTCTGTCATTTATTAGTGGGGCTTCTGCTTGCCCAAATGGTATCTTTGTGTAAATGAGAAAAAGGTGCATGTCCCCAAAGAACAAACTTTGTTAAGCTTGGTATATTACTGCCTAGCATGACTGATTGTACCCTGCAGAGAGCCCTCCTGAACCCCAGCACGCAGCAGTCCTGGCTGAGAGCACACATGTGCTTCTCCTCGCCCTAGCTCATGCTCCCGTCTGCCCTTTTCCTCAAGGCCAGGACACATCTGCCTCTGGCAGCATATATTTTGCACTCCCTCCCTTCACTTTTTGAAATAAAGAGGTTAAAAAAAAAAAAGAAGAAAGGTTATGGCAGGTTTAGAAGGGGGAGGCATCTTAGTTTCCTAGGGCTTCCATAACAAAGTTGCACAAGGTGAACAGCTTAAATCAACAGAAATGTCACACAGGTTACAAGTCTGACTTCAGGGTGTCAGCAGGGGCATGCTATCTCCAAATGCTCCAGGGAATGATCCTGTCTTTCCTGGTGCCTCCCAGCCAGTAATGTCTGATATTCCCTGGATTGCAGCAGCAGCAGCATAACTCCAATCTCTAGCTTCCTTGACACATAGCCTTCCCTCTCTGTGTGTGTCTGTGTCTTGTCTCTTCTCTTCCTTTATAAGGACACCATTCATATTGCATTAGAGCCCACCCTTCTCTATTGTGACTTCATGCTAACTGATAACATCTTTAAAGACCCTATTTCCAAACAAAGTCAGGTTCACATGTACTAGGGGGTAGGATTTTAATCTTTTGTGGGGAACCATAGTTCAACTAAAATAGGCACCTTGGTGGAATCATGTATCATGACATCAGATTGCTAACTGAAAGGTGAGCAGTTCAGATCTACCAGTTGCTCTGAAGTAGAAAGATGGGAGCTCTGATGAGGGGTTGCTATGAAGTGGTACTAACTTGATAGCAGTGAGTTTGGTATTTTGGATTTTAATTCAGTCCTTAATAGGGGGAGCTGGGAATTGAGTCTCTGAGGATCAAGAATTGGCAAGAGTTAATTTTGGTATTACCAGCCGTGCTCTTCTAAATATGTAGTCAGATGAATGGTGTGCACTTTAAATGGGAGAGAGTGCCCCTGAAACTAGGCTGATGTCAAGACCCCCCCCACCCCCTCACTCCTATTAGTCAGTTCATGTCTGCAAAAGTGAATCATCCTTGGTATCCCTGTACAGGGCTCGACCTAAATATATGGGACATAGTTGTCCATGCTGGAACAAGTGCCTCCTTTTTCTGAATAACCATCACACACCCTTTTATTACAAATTAAACGACAGGAGGTGAAAGCTAAATAGAACAATCCTCTCTTCGCTATCTCCTGCCTTTCTTAACTCTGCCTCTGAATACTGTGTTAAGTTTATTTGCACACTTAAGGCAAGCTAAGGAAAATATAAGTAAATATACACATACATGCATATGGGATTTCACTTCTTTTAAATAGTGTTTTACCAAAATGGAATCACAATAAATATGTACTTTTAAAATTTAAGACTATATGGGTATGAGTCATGTATAGAAATCTCTTGTTCGATTTATGGCCTCTGAAAACCCACTGGAGGATCAGCTATGAGTCAGTTCTAGCTTGATGGCAATGAGGTGAGAGCAATATTTTTTTTCTTTCTCTTTGTTTGAGTTGCTTTAATTGGTTTGCATACAACCAGCCATATACATTGTGTTTTATTGATGTACATTATGTTTGAGTGGTATATTTTTACAGTCTATTTGTACCATGAGCTCTGGCAGCAGAGTGGTAGGAAGCTGCACTGCCAATCCAAAAGCATGTGTTTCAAATCTCACAGAAGAAAGATAGGCAATCTCCTCCAATGTGATTTATAGCCTTTGAAAACTCACTGGAGGCAAGGATGGTGAAGCTTCATTGCACATACTTTGGCCATGTTGTTAGGGGAGGCTAGTCATCATGTTCGGAAAGGTGGGAGAACAGCGAAGGGGAAGAAGACTCTCGACCAGGTGAATTGACACAGTGACTCCAGCAATGGGCTCAAGTGTGTCAGAGATTGTGAGGTTGGCACAGGATAAGACAGGGCTCAGGTCTGTTGTCCATGGGGTCACTATGAGTCACACTTGACTGGATGGCACCTTTAACACCACCACCACTATACTAGTTTATGATGCAGTCAGTTGAGACTTTGATGCCTAAATCAGAGCTCCCAAGTGCTGAAGATCTCGATCAGTTATTTCCAGGTCTGTATCCAGGCAAGATTTTACCTCGAATGAGAGGAGACCATCTCTGGGGTGGAGGCCTTGCTTTTCCACATCTATAGCTAAATACTCTTCTAGCTGATTGCTTGGTCCTCCTATATGTTCTTTAACTACTTACTGACTTGACAGGGGTGGACCCAGAAAGTAAAAGACAGCAGGGAGCTTAGTAACAGGAAACCTGGAGCAGTGAGAAAAATGCACTGGTGGGTTGGTGGGGTTGTTCCACCAATCCCCTGTCATCACAAAGGCTGAGTTATTTGGATGTCTAAAGGGTGGGGCCTGTGGTGATACACAGTCCACCCACAAACTCTTTGACCCTTTCTTTAAAAGGTGAAGCCTAATTAACCTCCACTTGAGTGTGGGCTGGACTTGAAGTTTTGGTTGTCAGTGTGTGGCTTTAGTGACTATGCCATAAAGAGCCCAGCAGTTTCTGCTTGTTCTGGAATTTTCACTGTTGGATGAAGATGCCACTATGTTGCCCAGTTTCTGGGAGAAGAGACATCCCCACACCAGCTGCCTCATATCTGTGGCTTTGGAAGCTTCTCTCTGCTTCTACAGTGTATAGGAAAGGCCATCCCTCAGTCTTAATGTAGTGGACCAGCATCTACTTAACTTTCACCTCTCCCCTGCCAGCTAACCTCTGGATCCTCAATGCCTGCAGGGGGAAAGGAAGCAAAGAGAAAGAGGAGAATGACCAGCTGTTCTGATTGTCTGGGACTTAGAGGTTTCCTAGGACGGAGGACTTTTTGAAAACTGGGAAAGGCCCAGGCCTATAGGACACGTTGGTCACCCTAATGGAGAGAGTCCTAGTTTTGCTTTCACATTTCAGCCCTGAGAGCCTATGGAGTCTAATTCCTGACCACATAGCTGAATTTTTCCAATGACCTAGCCCTTCTACATCTACTTCTCCAAGAATGCCCGAACACTTTCCCAAGGACTCTGTCACTACTGTAAGCCCCCTTAGAGCCCCAAACAACTTTACTTATCAGGACAGCAGTAAGGACCAATGTATGAAACTTAACAGGCTGTCTGCCTTAGTAATACTGTTCAGAGATGAACACCCACTTTTTTCCCTAGTAAGCTTCTATACTTAACATTTTGATTGTGTCAGTATTTTTATAGGTTGATACATATTTC
>NW_006400029.1:2570177-2571859 GCF_000299155.1 Elephantulus edwardii | reverse complement strand
ACCTGTTTGTTTTCTTGGCAGTCCATGCTATGTTTATTGCTCTTCTCCAGCACCAAAATTCAAAGGCATTGATTCTTCTGTCACCTTTAGTCGTTGTCCAGCTTTCTAATGCACAGCAAGTAATTGTGAAGACTGGATTGTGGTCTGGATCAGGTGCACCTTAGTGTCTAGATTGACATTGTTGTTCTTTAGCACTCTTGAGAGGTCTTTGATGGCAGATTTTACCCATGTAATTTGTCTTTTGATTATCCTGACTTGCTGGTGGTACCAAGAGTGTTGACAGTGGACCTGAGTAAACTGAAATTGTTAACAATCTCAATCTCTTCTCCATCTATCATGGTGCTGCTAATTGGCCCAGTGGTGAGAATTTTTATTTTGTTGCTATTGAACTTCAATCTATATTGAAGACTTCAGTCCTTGACTTTTTGCAGCAAACACTTCAGGTACTCTTCAATTACAGTGAGCAAGGTTGTGTTATCCACATAGTGCAGGTTTTTGATGAATCTTCTACCAATCCTGATGCCACATTTCTCATTATAAGGTCTAGCCTCACAAATGATCTGTTCTGCATATAAAGTAAAAAGCTGTGGAGACAGGACACATCCCTGATGCACTCTTTTCCTGATTTTGAAATATACAGTGTTTCCTTGCTCCATTATGATGACTGCTTCCTTGTCCAAGTGTAGGTTTTGCATGTGCACAATCAGGTGTTCTGGGATTCCCATTCTTCTCAAGATTAGCCACAATTTATTGTGATCCACACAGTCAAATGCCTTTGCACAATGAAACACAGATACACATTCCTCTGGTACTCTGTTTTCAGCCAAGATTCATCTTACATTGGCTACAATGTCCTTAGTGCCATAGCCTCTTCTAAATCTAGCTTGCACATCTGGCAGTCCTCTGTTGATGTACTGTTCCAGTCATATGCATGATACTTCATATAATTAATAACTATGCATCTATGCTTACTACTACTCTGCCTTTTCTAGTCTCCACTGAATCTTTCTTATTCCTTCACCCTCCTCCCCTCCCTAATCATCCCATTAAACTCTGCTATCCTAGTGATTTCTGCCCTTTTCTTTCCTCCACTTCCTTCTCCTTTTCCTCTTCTGTTTTTGGACATTTAAACACATCTTAGCTATCCTTCTGTTTTTATAATACTGAACTTATGCAGTATTTGTCCATATGAGACTGAGTTAGTTCATTCAGCACATGCTTTCTACACTTTCCCATGTTATGTAGTATTTTACAAAATCATTGCCCTTTACTGATGTATATGACTCCATTGGTTGAATGTACCACAATTTCTCAATCCATGTACTTGTTGATAGACATTTAGGCTGTTACCATTTTCTTGCTATTATAGATAATGCTGCTATGCACATAGGTGTACATGCTCATCCATTTCAGATACTATTTCTCTGTCCCCTCCCCCCATCTTGTAGCTACAGCCCTTAAAGCAGTCTAACCTAGGGATAGGTTCTTGCTCCCACAGAACTGGACTTGTTAATGGACTTTACTGGATTTCACTAAGAAATTGAACAGGGAAGTGAGATGAATCCTAGATCCACAGGATATAGTGAATTCAATAACTTAAGTGATGAATATTTATTGATATCTTAGTGTGTCCAAGGCACTCAAGAGAGTCTGCATGGAGGGGTTGAGAGTGGATATAGATT
>NW_006400029.1:2553461-2567662 GCF_000299155.1 Elephantulus edwardii | reverse complement strand
ATCTTGTTTAATTCTTCTGCAGATAGTTTTCCAATTTTGCCAACCCTTTTCAATTTTAAACCATGCAGTGTTTCCTTGCTCTGTTCATACAACATCCGCCTAGTCCAGGTATAAGTTCCTTATGAGCACAAGTAAGTGCTCTGGGATTCCCATTCTTCTCATTGTCATCCAAAGCTTGTAATGGATCCACACAGTAAAATGCCTTTGCATGGAATAGTTAAAGGTCATACTGTAGTTATGTACTGTTAAATCGGAACTGATTCATAGCTGACCCTCCAGTAGGTTTTCAGGGGGCTTAAATAGCACAGGTGGAAATTGTCTGCCAAGCAATTGGTGGACTTGAACTGTATGCCTTAGGACTGGCAGTGTGACTCCTTACCACTAAGCCACTACAGCACCCTAAGGGTAAGACGAGGGAGGTAATGGGGTCTTCACTATCAGATCACAGATTAAATTTTCTCTTCTCAGCAACAGACACCACTGAAAGTTTTTGAAAAGGGAGCATGAATAATTAAAGCAATCTTTTAAAACAACTAATTTCAGTCTCGTGTGCTTGTATTAGAGCAGTTTCAAATGGGCAACCGCATCTTTAGTAGGAATTCTGTAGCCTTGGATCCTAGTCTGGGATCTTATCAACTAGTTAGAGTAATCATTCTAAGCTTGTAACACTTCTGTTAGTAAGATGGGCAGAATAATCTGTTACTTTTCTCTAGAAAACTGGGAGTAGGGATGGGATTTGCTAAACACTTTTTTTTTTCTTTTTTTACTGTTACAGTAATGAGAGAAATATAAAGTTTGGTGTGTATTTTTGTAATTTTCAATTGAGGTGCAATTTTGGATTTAAAGAAAAAAGTTTGTTTTGCAAATATCTTATTTGTAACAATAGTACCAGGAACTCTCATATGCACTTCATCTAGATTTACTATTTACCTTTCGTGTCTCAATTTGGTTTTTCATTCTCTCTCTCTGTATGTATCTCTCAGAAGTTTGTTATTCCCCTCCCCCCCAAACCATTTGATAGCAGGCTGGTGACAAAACGAGACATTGGAGTGCCTGGAATTACTCACTATGGCCCTTCTAGCCACACTTTTTGGGACTTCCACACAGTAATTAGAAGAAAACTATGGAAAGAAGGTATATAGAACCTGTGATGGTAATATGTGAATTTCATTGGGCCATGATTTTCAGTGATTGGCAGTTACATTCTGAAGTAATGTTCTTCACATTATAATCTGATGTAATTATCCACCATTTTGTGATGTGGTGTAAATCCTGTGATTTTGGACGATTTGGGAGCAAGCTGTTCCCTATATTAAGGAGCCCTAATGGTGTAGAGAGAGCTCAGTTGGCCTAGGGGACAGAAAGTAGTGCTACCAAGCCAAAGGTGGATGATTTTAATCTGTGGTCCTCAGTCCTGGTTTTAATTGGTTTTGGTCAAACATTCTTGTAAGTGGGATACCACTGGTCTGTCCATTTGCTGTACAGAGGTAACCCGTGATTGCTGTGATGCTAAACACTGTGACACTGATGTGTCAAATGTGATAATGGTTACCCATGGTGGATGGTGTTTGGTGGAGCTCCCGATTAAAACAGGCTTGGAAGCAGTCATGGCATCCACTTCTGAAATAGCTTGCCTCAGGAAACCCTATGAACTTGGAGAAATGATGAAAGTTATGCAAGTGTTCAGGTCTTTTGTTCATAGGATCGCTATGAGCCATCTACGACTTGATCGCAATTAACAATAAAAACAATGGTGTATGTAGTACATTTTATCTTGAGATCGTAACTTGATGGTCAGTAGTTTGAATCCACCAACTACTTGACTGGAGAAAGATAAGGCAACCTCATCTTGTAAAGGTTTACAGTCTCAGAAATCTGAGGACACATTGCCATGAGTTGGAATGTACTTGAGGGTGGTAGGTTTTGTTTTTTGGGAGTCGACCATTATGTTAATAAGGCCGCATCAAGGTGGGATATATCTTGAATCACCACCTTATTAGAGAATGTGACTCAAGTTGATACTCCTTTCCAGTCACTATTTTTACCAATTGGTGAGAAACTTCGCTGCAATCACAAAGGCAAGTAGTTCGAATCCACCAGCTTCTCCACAGGAGAAGGGTGATCAATCTTCTCCCATGTGATTAAATTGCCTCTGAAAACCAACTGAAGGGTCAGCTATGGGTCAGGTCTGACTTGATGGCACACACAACAACATACCTTGTACCACCTTACTTAAGTAAGGGTTGTTTCCTTGAGAGTATGATCTGCACACAATATATGTAACTGTTTTGGCAAATTTTGCTCTCTTATTCTGGATCTTAAATCAGGTTTATCATCGTCTGACCTCTGGGTCTTGAAACTTGAACTAGTAGCCAATTGGGTGACCTGATTTTCCAGCCTCTGAAGCCTTGTGAGCCAGCATCCTGTCATCTGGCCCTGCCGATTTGAGTTCATCAGCCTCTGTAACCACATGTGTCAGGAGAAGCTTCCAGGCTGACCTGATATATGGATTTGGTACTTGCCAGATTCCACAGCCATATGAGTCATTTCTTTGATAGTTCTTGAGTTTTTGGGAGATGTTGCAGTGAACTAAGAGTTATAGAACCCAAATTCTGGAGGGGTGTATACTGAGAGAGGGAGGAACATTTAATATTAGAGATGATAGAGTGATGTAGCAGTTTGGAAAAGTTAAATATTTAGGACATCTTTAGCCATTTGTGCTTATCCTCAGGGGAAAAAATATTTATTCTGACATCATGCTCCCTTGTTTTTATTAGTAAATGCTATTATGTGTATTTGCTAAGATTATGAATATTCTTTTCTATAACCAATCTATATGCAGAACAGATTACCCAGGAGGCTGGGCTCTATGAGGAGGAATGTGGCATCAGGATTGGAGGAAGACTCATCAACAATCTGTGTTATGCAGACGAAACAGCCCTGCTTGCTGAAATTGAGGAAGACCTGAAGCACCTTCATTATGGATTGAAGCTCAATATCAAGAAAACAAAGATTCTCACCAGTAGGCCAATTGACAGCATCATGATGGAAGGTGAAGAGATTGAGATTGTTAATAGCTTTAGTTTGCTTGGCTCCATAATCAGCACTCTTGGTACCAGCAGCAGGGAAATTAAAAAACGAATTGCATTGGGAAAGTCTGCTGTCAGAGACCTCTCCAAAGTACTGAAGAGCAATGATGTCAGTCTGGAGTCTGATGCAGGCCGCAGTCTTAGCAATTACTTGCTATGCATCAGAAGGCTGGACAATGACTAGGGATGACAGAAGGAAAAATTGATACCTTTAAGCTGTGTGTTGGAGAAGAGTATTGAACATACCATGGACTCCTCAGAGAACAAATAGGTTCATCCTTGGGAGGGTGAGACCAGGCTGTTCCTTGGAGGCAAGGATTCTGACACTCCATCTGACATACTTTGGACATGTTGCAAGGAGGGACCAGTGCTTGGAGAGGAATGTCATACTTGGGAGGGTGGAGGGACAGCGCAAGAGAGGAAGACCCTCGATGAGATGGTTTGATTCAGTGGGGTAATGGTAGTAGGTGTGTCAGAGACAATGAGATTGGCACAGGATAGAGTAGGGTTTAGGGTTTTGTACATAGGGTTGCTAGGAGTTGCAGTTGACTCAATAGCACATAACCACCACTACCACCACCTTAATACATTAATAAAACTCAGAAAATTTGATACTGATAGAAGTCTTCAATAAGTTATTAGTTATTCCAACAATACCCCTATAGTTATTTTCCCCCCTCATTTAAGATCTAAGCTAGAATCAGGCTTTGCATTTATTGATCTTTGTCTCCTTGGCCACCCCCCTCAAATAATCCACTGCAACAAGTTGATTCCAACTGATGATGACCCTCCATTGGGTTTCTGAGGCTATAGATCTTAACAGGAGCAGACTGCCTCATCTTTCTCCCTCAGAGTGGTTGGTGGATTGGAACTACTGATCTTCTGGTTGGCAACCCAACACCTAACATTTTATACCATAGCTCCTTTGCTCCTTTTTTTTTTTAAAAAGGAGACATTTCCTTAGCCTTTTTTTTTTGTTTGCTTGTTTGTTTCATCACCTTAGCATTTTAAAAGACAAGTTTCAAGGGAGCTCTGGTGGCCTAGTGGCAAGAAGCTGTGCTGCAATCCCAAAGGTGCACAGTTCAAATCCACCAGATGCTCTGTTGGAGAAGGAGAGGCAATCTTCTCCTATGCCAGTCAGGTCCAACTCCACAGTACACAACAAGGGGAAAGAAAAGAAAAAGAGATGTTCAAATAAGACCTTGACTTTTAAAGCAGTACAGGTCAATTATTACATAACGTTTCCCTCAGTTTGGGCTGTCTGATATTTCCTCCTGGTTAGATTCATGATATGCATTTGAAGACCCTGTGAAGTGACGCTACACCCTCTCACGTCTCCATATCTTCAGCCTCTGATAATGGTTTGTTTCAGTACTGGCGATATTAATCTTGCTCACACTTAAGGCGGAGTATTCCAGATTTCATCACTAAAAATTTATTCTTTTTTCTCTCTTCATAATGATAACATAATTCTGGGGAAAATAACTCAAGATTTTGTAAATATCTTGTTCCTTATCAAATCACAGGTTTTAGCATCCATTTAAACTAGTAAGCATGTGAGGAATAATGATATTTTATTCCATTTATATTTATTAGTTGACATTTTATGGTGAGGAAGAGCTTGTTTCCTCTCATATTTATATATGTATGTGTTGTGTGTATATCTTTATTGACTGTATTCTTATCCAATTATTATGTCTCATTGTTACTATTATTATAATTTAGTCCATTTGCCCAAATTGTCACAGATCTGACAAATGGCTGTGGTATGAGTCTTAAACGTCTGCTTATCTTAGATACCATGAACTTCTCCAAACCCCAGTGATTCTACATTAAAATCAGAATTTTGGAATTATAGGTCAACCTTGATGTCATCTTGCTTAGCTTTGGCTGCCTTATTTTACATATAAAACTCTGATCCCAAAGAACTTAAGGCAGTTTTCCAGGTGACATAACTTATTAGAGGCAGAAAGTGAGCTGGCATTCAGTTACCTGGCAGAGGCATTCCTAGGACATGTCCAATTTTCTAATTTACCACTGGGGAGAAAGGGAATTCCAAAATACTTAATTATGTTTGTGTAGAACCCGAGGGCCTTCTGCATTCTGGTATTTTAGGTAACTCATACAAATGCTCAGGCTATTCGTTCATAGGGTCGCTATGAGTCCTCTACAACTCGACGACACCAAACAACAACATACAAATGAAAGCCTGTGTGGATCATCAGAACCTGATGGTGCCAGTGTTTACTGACAAGAGGCCTCAGATGGTTCTTGGACATTTCCTTGAATTTTTTTTTTTAAAAATTTTAAATTTTATATTGATGTATTTCTAAAATTTGAATGCATTGTTTTTCACCCAAGATCTTTCTCGTTTCCTTCCTTTGCAGTGGGAGTAAAGGGTCTTCAGTCTTTAGAACTTCTGTCACTGTGTTGTGAGCTCTCTACAAGATGCTTGTTACTGATGATAGTTCAGCAAAGACTGAGCAGTCCTTCAACAAAGAACTCCCAGAAAGTCAAGTTGTATTCAGAAGAGGACTAGGAATAAGAAATATCATTACTGACATATCAGATGGATCGTGGATGAAAGCAGAGAATAGCAGAATACCATTTAATTGTGTTTTGTTGACTATGCAAAGCCATTAATTGTGTTTATGATAATAAATTGTGCACAACTTGTGAGTAATGAAAATTCTAGAATACTTAATTGTGTTCATGCAGAGAATCCATATAAAAACCAACAAATAGTCTGTTTATACAGAACAAGGGGATACGTTTGCATCAGGGTTTTATCTTTTCACTATACCTATTCAATCTATTTCAAACTCTGGTAGTCTATTGGATAAGGAACTGGACTGCCAACACAAAAGCACATGGATCTAATCTACCAGCAGCTCCACAGGGCTAAGACGGGCAGTCTTCTCCCATATAAATTATTGCCTCTGAAAACCCACTAACGGGTCAGCTGTGAGTTGATTCTGACTCTAAAGCACCTAACAACAACAATATGCAATCTGTATTCTGAGCAAATACACTATTGCTTGCAGAAAAGGGAAAAGGTTTGAAGCACTTACTGATGAAACACAAAGATTGTAGTCTTCAGTATGGATTACACTTCAACAAGAAGAAAATAAAATCCTCATAACTGGATCAATAAGCAATGAAAAATAGAGAAAAGATTATAGAGGAATTCATTTTACTTTACTCATGCTCCTCAATGCTTATAGACGCAACAATCAATATATCAAGCCACATACTGCACTGGGGAAATTTACTGCAAAAGACCTCTTTGAAGTTTTAAAGAATAAAAGTATCACTTTGAAGACAAAAGTGTGACTCTCTCAAGCTATGATATTCTCAATCGTCTCATATGCATATAGAAGTTCAACAGTTATTAAGAACGACTGAAAAAGATTTGAGGTCTTTGGATTATAGTGCTGACATAGAATACCAAGTCTATGTTGTCACTGTTATGTGCTGTCAGGGTGGAAACAACTCATAGCAGATGTTCCAATGGAGTTTCAGAGATTATAAATCACATAGGAAGAGATTACCCATTTTTCTCCCGTGGAGCAGCTGGTGAATTCAAACCACAGGCCTTTTGGTTGGTAATGCAACTCCTTGTCCACTAGGCCACCAGAGTTCCCCACTGCAAACAGAGATTGGCAAAAATAACAAATCTGCCAGGAGGGGCTATTCCTTGGACATGATCCTGGGAAGGATGGAGGGTTGCTGAAGGAGAGGAAGACCCTCAACCAGGTGGTTTGACACAGTAACTGCTGCAATGGGCTCCTGTGTGTCAGGAAGTGTGAGGATGACGCAGGACAGAACAGAGTTCAGATCTTTTGTTCATAGCATCGCTATGAGTTGTAATTGATGGCACCTAACAACAACAACAATCTTGAAAGAAGTGCAGTCAGAATGTTCCTTAGAAACTACGTTAATGAAACTTTTTTATATTCTTTGGTTATGTTACCAGGAGGGGCTAGTCCCTGGAGAAAGAAATCATGTTTAGAAAAGTAGAGGGTGAGCAAAAAAGAGGAAGACCTTCAACAAGATGAACTATTGCAGTGGCTGCAAGGGCTCCAGCCCAGCAGTGGCTGTGAGCATGTGGCGTATTGGGTAGCATTTGTGTTTGTACACAGGGTTGTTTGAGTTGGAGCTGACTTAATGGCACCTGACAACAACAATCTAATTTTCCACAATTTAGAATTTGCTATCCATATCTCTGTGACACTGTAATAGACATCTGCGGTCTTCCTGCCCATTATCCCTCTTTTCTTCTTTTGGTACTCTCCTTCCAGTTTTTTTGAGGCGGGTGGAGAAAGCCCTCCTTATTCCTTGTCTGTGTGATTTGGCAAACGGACTCAACCTGACCAGTCAGGTCACCATGGTAATGGATTCAGAAATAGACATGTGACCCAGCCTGGGTGCAGGAGAGCCATCCCTTGCAATTTTGCAGAAACTATTGGGGGAAAGGGCTTTCTTTTCTTTGTCATAGTTAGTTGAAAGAAAATCAAGGCACACAAAATTTCTGAAGCCATCTTTGTTGTCATGTCAAAAGAGCCAGCCTGTAAATGAAGCCAACACAGAAAAAAGCCCAGCTGAGAAATAGAGACAGACTGAGCTGTGATTGACGTTAGCTGAACCTCAATCCCACTGAGCCAGAAGTCATCTACTCATGGAAATTTTCAGTTATTCGAGCCAAATACTGGTAATTCAATTTTTTTTCTCTAAATTGATTTGAATTAGGTTTCAGTCACTTGCAATGAAAAGAGTGCTGATGAACGAGGCTTGCTTTCATGCTTAGGCCACATCCCCTGGAGTTTCAGAGCCTCAAGGAGGATAAAGTGGAAGCAGTCAGTGTTAAGCTAGTCTTTCTCTGGCAAAGATGTTGAAGGGACTCGTGGATTACTACTTTAGCCTACTGAGTAGCCTGCCAGGCACTTACTGTAAGGACATAGAAATTACTGCTTCTTTCAGCTTTTAGACTTTTCCTTTGTTGATCTCTAAGTCTTGCCCAGTACTTTCTAGTGCATGCATGTGTGTGTGTGTGTGTGTGTGTGTGTGTGTGTTCCCTTTCTTTTTACCTTGCAAGGTTGTTGCAAGGATCAGATGGGATAATGCAGGCAGAGCGCCCAGCCCAGTGCCTGGCACATACAGCAGAACCTTGTTTTCTTCCCCTTTTTTTTCTCCTGATTCAGGATATGATTTAAGAATCTGTGATGTAGTCTACTTTTCAATGCCCTGGATAAGTAATGGGAGTTGGCTTAGTGTTGCCAGAAACTTGCACTAGTTTTAATTAATTTTATCTGTTTAGAGTGAGATATTTCAAAGTCATTGAATAAATTTATGTCACATATGTTTATGCAAATCTGTATTTTTCTCTTGAGCTGACAGCCGAGTCCTTGTTTTGCTCCATGATGCTGCAGCATAGGCCAAATGTGCCATGTTTTTTCAGGTGATGGCTGCCAACTCCCCAAATGTCATGATAGGTGAGGCATTTCTGTCCAAGGAGCAAAGCACCATGTGAAATGTGTTTGAATGAGGCCAGTAAACATCTATACAACCATTTTTTATATTTATTTTGGTTTTATGGTAACTTTTTAAGGAAAAAAGTCATCCAAGTCAAACAACATAGAATATATTAATTTTATAACAACTTGCAACCCCATTCACTAAGCAATGTAACCAGTTTTATACCTACCTTTCTATGCTTTTCCCATATATACACACACACATATATATCTACTTAAAGATCTTGCCCAAAAAAAGACCCTGTCAATTGATATTTTTCATACAAAAAAGATAATATTCTGTAACTTCCCCCTTTAATAATCACATCTTAGAGGAGGTACAGCCAGGATAATCCTTAGAGGCAAGGATATGAAAGTTGATCTCACATACTTTGGGTATATTGTCAAAGAGGGGCAAGTCCTTAAACAAGGACATCATGCGTAGAAAACTGGAGCATTAGAGAAAGAGACAAAGACCCTCAATGAGATGGATCTACACAGTGACTGTAACAATGGATTTGAGCATATCAGAGATGCTGAAGATAGTATAGGATAGGGCAAGATTCCTATCTGTTTATAAGGTTGCTATGGTATAAGTTTGAAGCACCTGATTCTGGCTATGATCTTCTCAGTCACCTGCTATGCATCAGAGAGCTGGATAATGAATAAGGATGGCAGAAGAATTGATGCCTTCGAGCTTTGGTGTTGGAGAAGAGTACTGAATATGGAGAAGAGTTCTGAATAACTCATGGATGGTCAAAAGAACAAACAGATATGGATTGGAAAAAGTGCAGCCAGAGTACTCTTTGGAAACAAGGATTGTGAAGCTTTGTCTTTCATACTTTGGACATGTAGCTAGGTGAGGCTATTCCTTGGAAAAGGACATCATACTTGCAAAGACAGAGGGGTCAGCAAAAGAGAGGTGGACCTCCAGCAAGATAGATTGACACACTGACTTCAACAGTGGGTTCTAGTGTATCAGAAATGATGGGGATGGCACAGGATAGGACAGGGTCAAGGTAGGCTGTTCATAGAGTTGCTGTGAGTTGTACACAACTTGATGGCATCTAATGACAACAATATGAATATAGGTGACTCAAAGGAACCTAACAACAACACAACAATAATCATGGACCTCTTTTCTGGATATTATGTGTGGATATGATTTGTTCTATTTCATAGCTGCATTGTTTTCCATTATATGAATTTATCATGATTACTTTAACTAATCTTCAATTAATGGATTTTTGTCCCTAGTTTGTTTTTTTTATTTTACAGTGATGCTGAAATACCTTTGTGTGATACATTTAGTATAAATTTAGTGTTCCAGGCCATTTCTGGAGCAAGACTTGTCTTACATCTTGGTAAGCTATATATTTACTGTATTTATTTATAGATTTTCAGTATATTTTAGTATATATTTAGTTATACATTTACTGTATGTGTTCTTGGAGAGGGATGGCAGGCTTGGGAGGGTGGAGGGACAGCACAAGAGAGAAAGACCTCTGATGAGATGGATTGATTCAGTGACTGAGGTCATCGGGGTAGGTGTGTCAAAGACAATGAGATTGGCATAGGATAGAGCAGGGTTTAGGGCTGTTGTACAAAGGGTTGCTATGAGTTGCAGTAACTTAATGGCACATAACAATGACATATGTAGTTATTATAGGTGGCCTTGAAGGCAAGAAGTTGTGTTGCCACCTCAAAGGCAAGCAGTTTGAGTCCACCAACAGCTCTGAGAGAGAGAGAGAGGAAGAGAGAGAGAGAGAGAGAGATGGACAATCTCCTCTCATGCCATTTATAGTCCCTGAAAACCCACTGTTAGCTATGTGTCAGTTTTGACTCAATGGCAATAAGTTAGTGAGTGATGTTTAGTTATATATTTAATAATAATATTTATGATCAAAGGGACATTGGCTGTCCTACTCTTTTGGTTCACATTCTAGTAATGACAAGTTCACGATACAATACTAACATTGCAGGAAGCTCTGGTGGCCTAATGGCAAGAAGCTGCACTGTAATCCCAGAGGTACATGGTTCAAATCCATCAGATGCTCTCTGCTGGAGAAGGAGGGACAATCTCCTCCTGCACCAGTCAGACCCGATTTGATGGTACACACACACACACACACACACACACACACACACACCCCAATAAAATTTTAAAAAATGATGATACTAACATTATTTAGGCTTTCTGCCACACAAGAAGACATCATCCTGACTTTCTCTCCTGAAATATATTTTTAGCATTGTCCTATTTGGAATGTAGAATCTGCACCAATCTGTAAGATCACCAGCCTTGGGCCAAAAATGACCTGCCACAGCTATTACTCTGCCCTGTCCTGTAACCCCTGCCCTAGCGGTGCTCTCAGCTTCTCAGCAGCCTCCACGGTCAGTGACATAGTGTCGTTGGAGGGAAAAGACTTTGAAGTCTGGATAAATGAGATAATAAATCTCTGCTCTCTAGGGATGGAGAGCAGTATCTGTGCCTATTGAATGGCCTCTACAGGGCTGTGTATATAGTAAGTACTTAATTAATATGAAACAAGAACAATATATCCAGCAGCTAAAGTGAACCCTTTGAAGTCTGGGTCATCTCTGAACCATATGAGAAGAATGAACAGAATGGATAATTGAAACTCATAGATAATCCCAAACCTCATGTTTATAGTTAGTAGTTTCAGGCTCTTTACCTATTGAACCTTTCCCTGGAACTGCTAAAATTAATACCCTGCTTTTTGTTTATTTTTTTCACTTTTGAGGTGCAGGTGATCTTGAGTGGGAATCAGGCCACCAGGAAGGTGACCAGAGGAGGAATCTGGAAGTTTGCATGAATCACACATCTCACAAGCAACTTCTGAATCATACAGTCAACTCTGCCAAAGGGCCTGACTGATAAAACAGGAGGACACGGGTTGGGGCTCCCTACAGGCGGCTCCCACCCTGGGAGTGGTGAGCATGAGGCTCTAGAAGAAAGGTCAAATGACTCTTAGTCTATGGCAGTCTGGCCCGGGATGTCCCAGCTTTGCCTTTGGGATTACCCAGTCTTTGGGATGCAATAGTTGAAGTTCATTCCGGAGAGGAGTAAGGTACATTTCTTAATAAGAAGAAGATTTTACAACAGTCCTACTGAAAAAGGAAAAAGGACCCACTCTGTGCTGGTGGGCCAAGTACTAGGTCTTGGGGGTTGGGAACAGGGAGGCTTAGGACACCTGGATCCACACCTGGCTTTGCTATGAGCTCTGAGGCTCTGAGACCAAGGTGTCAGCTTTCTTTCCCCAATTCTTCTCTCTGTAAAAGGAAGGAATTGAAATTTAGGATTCAAAGACTGCAGCCATCTCTGACTCTGAAAACAACTCCACAAGCCTGAAGAATTTAGCACTGCTGCTCCATAGGGGTGCGTCAGCAGGAAGGGGGGACAGATGGCTTTCCCTGGAACGTGTTCAGAAATGTGGTGTGTGATGTACAGTGTGAATGGAGTGTGGTGCCCTTTAATCACAGCTTCGCCCAGGGAGCGCTCTGCACCGTCTGGCTTTCATTCACATTCCAGCATCTCTCTGGGCACTGGAGGCGTGCTAGTGCGCTCTCTCTCTCTCTCACACACACACACACACACACACAGACTCCGACACACACTCAATGACTCACGAGCTGACATGATTGTTACACACACAGATGATTCACCACGACGTTTGCACACATAGGCTCACACTCATTCTGACGTGTAGGTGTTCCTGTGCCCATGGTGGTGACACATACTCCCACAGGAGTCTCAGTTGAGTATTGCTTTGGCGTCTGCAAATGATTTGCGTTCTTGGCTCTTTGGAACCGCCTGTTCTTTGTCTTTCTATTCACTGTTCAACCCTCTCCTTCCCTTCCTGCTCCTGCTTGGCTCGCCTTGGTCTCTTTCTCTTGTGTTCCTTAGTCAGCTTTCTTGGCTGAAGCAGGCAACCCTGAAGGCAACCCCCATGGTTCTTTGTATCCAAGAAACTTCTTAGCTGGGAGAAGTGCTTTCCCTGGAGTGGGGTGTGTGTGTGAGTGTGTGTATTTGATATCTCTTCCTTGACCTAAGTATCTTTTCTGGCTTCTCTAGATAGTTTTAGAAGGAGGGACTCAAATATCTGTGTCATTTGAACAATCCTTCTTTGTGAGATAAGGGAATGGATATTTGTTATCTGATAGAAAGTGTCCATAACCTTCTAGAATAGGGTTTTCAGCAACCTTGAAAGAATGCTTCCTCTTCTAGATGTCTAGGTAGTTGTAAGACTTGGACTTCTGCAGAACCCAACTCTAGGAGCTGAACAGTACTCAGCTGGTGTTTCTGAAGAAGCAAAGATTGAGAGGAAAACATGGCAGAGATGGAAAACAAGCACCTTCTTTTGAGTGGATTGACTCTTGGTAACTTCAGGCATGTCAGAGTAGAGCTGTCTCCGTAGGGTCTCTAATGGCTGATTTTTGGGGAATTAGGTTGTGAGACCTTTCTTCTGAATGGCTTTTGGCTGACTTAAGCCTCTAGTTTTTCATTTAGCAGCTGAGCACATTAAACATGTAACACCCAGGAAATAAACTTACACCAATATTTCTGGGAGATAAACGTAGAGAGAAAGAGAGTCTCTTCGTACCCAAGTTTGTGTTTGGTTGTCACTGGCCTGTTTTCACCTGACTATGAGCACCAGCCAGGTTCTCATGGAAATGTAGGAAATCAAGTTCTGGTGCTTGCTCAAGAAGTTGTTGTTATTATGCTATGCAGTCAAAACAAACTCATAGTTGACCATCCAGTGGGTTTGCAAAGGCTATCAATCACACGGGAGGAGACGGCCCATCTTTCTACCACTGAGCATCTATCTGGTGGATTTGAACTGCTGACATCTGGGCCTGTAGTACAATTCCTTGTTATTTGACCACCAGAGCTCCTTGCTCAAGAAGTATTTCATCTTTTCATTAAAGATTGCTTAAAAATGAGAAGGAGTAAAGCAGAGTTTGATATGAAATTTGCAGGCAGAAGCAGGACATTGAAGCACTCATCTGTCTAAAGCCACTAATGGCTGTGGGACCCTGTTGTTGTTATTATTATGTACTGTAGAGTCGGAAACGACCCATAGCTGACCCTCCAGTGGGTTTTCAGAAACAGTTAATCACATGGGAGGAGATTGTTCATCCTTTTCCCACAGAGGAGCTAATGGCCTTGAACAGTGTGCCTTGGGGATTGCAGTGCAGCTTCTTGCCACATGTCATAAACCATTGTGCATTTATTTCCTTAGCTGTTAAGTGCACTAATAGCGTCAATAAGTCTACATCAAAGATGTGATTTTGGGGATCCAATGAGATTACAGATATAAATGTGATTTGACATGTTAAAAGTGATGGACAACTGCCATTATTGAATGTTTTGGTTGGGGAAACAATAAATGGATGCTATTCGAAAGGAGAGGGTTTCTGATGGCTTAGTGAAAAGGAGCTGTGCTGCTAACACAAAGGCACAGAGTTGTTGTTGTTTTTTTAATTTAGGTCGTTTATTTTTCATATCAATGAACATCTACAGAGATTTTGGAATTCCATTCATTCATTGTTGCACCCTTCTCCCCGCACAAACCCC
>NW_006400029.1:2549157-2551523 GCF_000299155.1 Elephantulus edwardii | reverse complement strand
ACTCAAAGGCATAGATTCTTCTTGTTCATTCTTAGTCACTGTCTGGCTCTCTGATGCATAACAATTAAACTTACTGAATTACTTTCAGGAGATTAAAATTATATCAGTAAAAACTAAACACAAATTATAAGAGACAGAGGTTCTAAATTAATGGACATAAAACAATAGTGGCAGTGATAGAATATGACACAATGTGAAGCATGTAACTCTTGTCAATGAACTGTCCATGTGAAAATTGTTGTATGGGTATTTGTTTTGTTCGTATTTTTTTATGCACTCGTACACACAAACAAAAGTGATTGTTAACAAAAGTCATGGAATATAGGCAACAGGCACCAGGAGGAAGAAGAGGATTTGCCCAACTGTAAATCCTAAGGACCACAGAGGGTAATTTCTAGACGCCTCTCTAGGATAGTGGAGAAGTTCTTGCTAGAACCCTGTGGTTGGCCTAGGGCTTCCTTTGATTGCAACTCCAAAGAGTCACAGAAAAGTCTTGCTGCGCTTCTGCTCTGAACTCAAATGACTAAACTGAGAATTCCTTAGAGAAAAGATGGAGGGAATTTTTTATGAAGGGATCTTCATGTCCATGTTTCCTAGGAATTCAAACATACTAGGTATTTATCTTCTCAATTACCGACTATGTATCTGAAAGTTGAGCAACAACTAAGGATGACAGAAGAAGAGTTTTGGTGTTGAAAAAGAGTGTGGAATAGCCCATGGACTTCAAAAGAACATACAAATATATCCTGAAGAAAATGTAACCAATGTGTTCCTAAGAGGAAAGATAGTGAAACTTCGTCTCACAAAATTTGGGCACCTTGTTAGGAAAGAAAAGAGAAGAAGACAGACCCTCAACAAGATGGATTGATATGGTTACTGTATTAGGGGTTTCAAGTACATAAGAGATGATGAGGATGCTTCTGGAAAAGGCAAGGTTCAGATCTGTTGTTCAGATCTGTTACTATAAGTTGTAGTCAACTTGAATGCACATAACAACAACAAGAACAAATAGTGTCTCAGGAGCTTTGATGGTTTAGTGTAAAAGGTTGCACTGCCAACCCAAAGGCAGGGAATTCTAATTCAACAGTTGTTCCACAGGAGAAAGATGGGCAATTTCTTCCTGTGTGATTTACAGCCTCTGAAAACCTGCTGGAAGGTCAGCTATGAATAAATTCTAACGAATGGGTCACAACACCACCAGGTATTGCCTCAGTGATGCTGAGAACAATGGGACATTTTGTCCCTGAAGTATGAAGACTCTCAGATCTTGGCTAGTTACTGTATCTCAAAGTGGAGATGCCCTTTCCAATCTTGCACATTACGTTCTTCTACGTGGTACAGGGCTGATCTGTCCGTTTGCTGTACATAGGTAACTTGTGGTTGCTGTGATGCTGACCACTGTGACACTGATGTGTCAAATGTGATAATGGTTATCCATGGTGGACAGTGTTTGGTGGAGCTCCCCAATTAAAACAAGCTTGGAAGCAGGAGTGGCATCCACTTCTGATGTAGCTTGCCTCAGGAAACTCTATGAATGTGGAGAAACAATGAAAATTATTTAAGTGTTTAGGTCTTTAATTCATAGGCTTGCTATGAGTCATCTATGACCAGATGGCACTTAACAACAACAACAACAACAACAACAACAACAACAACAAAACAACATTAACAGTGTAAGAA
Source organism: Elephantulus edwardii (assembly GCF_000299155.1). Classification (NCBI taxonomy): domain Eukaryota; kingdom Metazoa; phylum Chordata; class Mammalia; order Macroscelidea; family Macroscelididae; genus Elephantulus; species Elephantulus edwardii. Next base: position 2,549,843 of record NW_006400029.1, on the reverse strand, counting down.
ACTTTGATAACATTTTCTCCTTCCTGTATGAAAACCTTATCTTTAGAACATGAAATTCGAGAAGTATGAATGTAGGAAAATTGGAGATTGTTAAGGAAGAAATGAAATACATAAATATTGACATACTGTGCATTGGCAAAATGAAAAGGATTAGCATGGGACATTTTCTATCAGATAATTATACAATCTACTGTCCTGGAAATAAAAAGGTGAGGAAAAATGGGGTTGTATTTATAGTTAAAAATGTAATTTCTAGATCCATCTTAAAATACAATGTTGTGCAACAGAGTAATATCCATACCCATACAAGGAAAATCTGTTAATACTATTATCATTCAAATATATGTATCAAAAACCAAAGCCAAAGAGAAGGAAATAGATTATTTCTACCACCTTTTGCAGTCAGAAATCAACTGAACATGCAACCAAGATGCTTTACTAATAATGGGTGGCTGGAATAAAAAAGTTGGAAACAGGGAAAAAGGATCAGTAGTTGGGAAATATGGGCTTGGTGACTGAAATGAGGCTGGAGATAGAATGACAGAATTCTTGTCAAGAACCTGCACTGCAATCCCAGAGGCACACAGTTCGAATCCACCAGATGCTCTGCCAGGGAAGGAGGGACAATCTCCTCCTGTACCAGTCAGATCTGATTTGACGGTACACACAAATAATAAAATAAAATA
>NW_006400029.1:2544172-2547482 GCF_000299155.1 Elephantulus edwardii | reverse complement strand
CAATTGGCCCAGTGGTGAGAATCTTTGTCTTCTTGATGTTGAGCTTCAGTCCACATTGAAGTCTACAGCTTTATGTCTTCTCAGTTTTAGCAAGCAAGGTTATGTCATCTGTATAATGTAATGTTGATGAACCTTCCTCTAATCTTAAACCCATATTCCTCCTCATAAAGCCCTGCTTCCCAAACGATCTGTTCTGTCAGCAGACTGAAAAAGTACGGAGACAGGATGCATCCTTGACGAACTCCTTTTCTGATTTTGAGCCATACAGTGTTTTACTGCTCTGTTCTGAGGCCTGCTTCTGGTCCAAGTATAGATTTCACATAAGCACAATTAAGTGTTCTGGGCTTTCCATTTTCCTCAAAGCTAGCCACGGTTTGTAGTGATCCACACAGTCAGATGCCTTAGTATAGTCAATGAAATATCGATAGACATTCTTCTGGTGTTCTTTACTTTTTGCCAAGATCCATCTGGTATCTAGTGCCCGACCTCTTAAAAAACCAGCTTGTATTTCTGGTAGTTCTCTGTCAATATCCTGTCCCAGTTGTTTCTGGATAATCTTCAGCAGGATTTTGCTAGTGTGTGATATTAGTGACATTGTTCGATAATATCCACACTCTGTTGGGTCACCTTTTTTTTGGAATGGAAGTAAATATGAATCTCTTCTAGTGAGTTGGCCAAGTAGTTATTCTCCAGAGTTCTTGGCATAACTTGGTAAGCACATCTAGGGTGGCATCTGCTTGTTGAAATACATCAATTGGTATTCCATCAATTCCTGGGGCTTTACTTTTTGCCAAGTCCTTCAGAGTAAGCAAGATCTTGCTTTTTTTTTTTTAAAAAAAAAAGGGAACAGTCATCAACAGAGAATTGCCAAATGTGGATCTGGGTTTAGAAGAACTATGGAACTAGGGACATTATAGTCAATGATACATGGATCTTAGTTGAAAGCAGAGAGTGCCAGATGAATGTCTATCTGTGCTTCATTAACTATGCAAAAGCATTTGCCAGTGTGGATCACAATAAATTGTAGCCAACCTTGAGAAGAATGGGAATCCTAGAATACTTGATTGTGCTCGTGTGAAACCTATACTTGTGCAGGAAGCAGTTGTCAGAACACAGCAAGAAAACACTGCACGGTTTAAAATCAGGGAAGGCGTACATCAGGGATGCATCCTATCTCCATACGTTTTCAATGTATATGCTGAACAGATCAGTTGGTATGAAGAGAAATGTGGCATCAGAATTATAGGAAGACTCATCAATAACTTACATTATGAAGATGACACAACCTTGCTTGCTGAAACTGAGGAGGATCTGAAATGCTTGCTGTAGAAGGTAAAGGACTGTAGTCTTTATTATGGATTGAGGCTCAGTGTCAAGAAGACAAAGATTCTCAACACTGGTCCAATTGGCAGCAGCATGATGGACATGGAGGAGATTGAGATTGCAATCAATTTCAGCTTGCTTGGTTCTATAATCAACACTCTTGGCACCAGCAGTTAGGAGATCAAAAGAGAAATTGCATCAGGTAAATCTGCTTTCAGGGATATCTCCAGAGTTCTGAGGAGCAATGATGTCAAGAGAGAGAGAGCAAGGTGTACCTGATCTAGGCCATGGTCTTCACAATTGCTTGCTATGGATCAGAGATCTGGACAATGATGAAGGATGATAGAAGAATTGATGCCTTTGAGTTGTGGTGCTGGAGAAGAGTATTGAACATATATATCATGGACTGCCAAAAGAACAATCACATGTGTCATGAAGAGGGTGAAACTAAGTTTCTCCTTGAAGGCAAGGATTTTGAAGCTCCATTTCACATACTGTAGTAGTTGCCTGTAGGGACCAGTTTTTGAAAAAGGACATCATGCTTGGAAAAGAGGAGGGACAGCTCAGGAAAGGAAGACTCTATATAAGACAGACAGACTCAGTAACTGGGGTGATGAGGGGAGATATGGGAGACAATGAAACTGGCTCAAGGTTCAGAACAGTTGTACATAAGTTCACTATGAGTTGTAAGTAACTCTATGGCACACAACAACAAAAACAAAGTGTCATCTTTACCTTAACTGGTCCTCTACTACCAAAATTTGATGTCCTCCAGGGAAAGTCAAGGAAGATGTCAAAGAGAAAGGTTGGCAAAGTAGTTATCAAAATGGACTCAAGCATACAGTTGATCATGAAGATGGTGTCGATTTGGGCAATGTTTCATTCTGTTATTTGTGATTTGCCATAAGTCAGGTACTATATGATGGCACCTACTAACACGATAGTACAGCTGTTGAATGTTGAGGCAGAACTTCAAATAAAGGCACCTGCTTGAATGCTATGGGCTTCATTAAATTAGCTTGAAAGCTATTTGTCCACTCTAAAATAGTATTTTCAGGGGAAAATTATCCATCATTCAGACATACTTTTTGAAGTCTATTTTATAAGATATAAAGAAAACAAATACAGATATTTTGGAATGAGAGAAGCTATCAGCATAGCGGCACTGATGCTCCAATGAATAATGTTGTTGTTGTTAGGTGCCATCAGGTTGAGAATGACTCATAGCGACCCTGTGAACAAAAGATTTGAATCCAGTCCTATCCTGAGCCATACTCACACTTTCTGAGAGAAAAGAGCTCATTGCAGCAGTCACCGTGTCAGTCCACCTGATTGAGGTTCTTCCTCTCTTTCACTGACACTCCGTATTTATTAATTGATTTTTTTTTTTACCAAAAGAGACATTATAATTCACAGCAGCTATAATCCATGACTGATAGCCGAAGTAGGCAAAAGATCATGATGGGTATATTTACTGAGGCCTTGGCCATGCTACCACAAGATTCTCTCTCTTAGTCCACTGTTTGATAGAAGCAATCCCACTACTAGTTATATATCCTAAAGAAATAAGGGCTGTGACAGGAACTGATATGCACATGGAGGTTTATTGCAGCATTATATATAATCAGAGATAGAAGCAACTCAGTTATCCATCAATGGTCAAGTGGATAAAGAAACTATGGCACATTCACACAATAGGGTCTTATGCAACAATAAAGAATGAAAAAGAATTTGTGAAACATTGCACAACATGGATCAACCTGGAGAAAATGATGTTGAATTCCATAAGCCAGCGACAAAAGGACAATTATGGTAATAGAACACTATTATAAAAAGCTAAGGAAAGGTTTACACACAATTGTCCTTGCATGGTTACCAGAAGTGGGAAGAGAAGGAGAGGGAAGTAAATATTAATAAATTAATTGGTTGAAGGGAAAGGCATTAGGCAATAAAGGGTTTGATTAGATATTACAATTAATTACATTAA
>NW_006400029.1:2507333-2542932 GCF_000299155.1 Elephantulus edwardii | reverse complement strand
CAACAATGAATGAATGGAAATCCAAAGTCTCTGTAAATTTTTACTGAAATTAATAATAAATTTAAATAAATAAAAATAAACAAAACAAAAAACTGAAGCAAGACCCACAACTCACACTATACACAAAACCCAACTCAAAAAGTATCAGAGACTTAGGAGTAAAACCAAGGACTATAAACTTCATCAGAGAAAAACTTGGAAGAACTCTGAAGCCGTAATCCACTATATGAACAGCCCTCTAAGCATCATGAGAAACCTACAACCAGGAGAAAATAAAACAGATGAATGGAACCTTCTAAATATTAAATCCCTACGCACATTGAAAAACTTCTCCAATAAGATAAAAGGAAAGCCACAGACTGGGGGAAAAATTTGGTAATGACATATCTGATAAGGGACTCATATTTAAAATGTATATAATACTCCAGCACCTCAACGAGAAAAAGGTAACCCAATTGCAAAATAGGCACAGGATATGAACAGACACTTCACCAAAGAAGACATGCAGATGACAAACGAACACATGAAGAAATGTTCAAAATCCTTAGCTCCCAGAGAGATGCAAATAAAAAGAACTATAAAGTATCATCTCAGCCCAGTAACAATAGTTCAACAGAGCAGCAAACAGCAAATACTGGTCAGGCTGTGGAGAGATTGGAGATTCATTGCTGGTGCAAGTATAAAATGGTGCAAGCACTATGGAAGGCAGTGTGGTGCTTTCTCAGAAAGATGGAAATAGAAATACCATTTGATCCAGCAATTCCACTACTAGGAATATAACATGAAGAAACTAGAACTGCCACCCCAACAGATATATGCACACCCTTGTTTATTGCTGTGTTATTCACAATAGCAAAGAAAAGGAACCAACATAAGTGTCTGTCAAAAAATGAATGGATAGGAAAACGATAGTATATTCACACAATGGAACATTATGCAGCACTGAAAAAATAAGAGACTCATAAAGTATTATACAACATGGATGACCCTAGAGGACATTAGGTTAATTAAAATATCCAAGTCACAAAAGCACAAATACTGCATATAATACTGCTGTCATAAAACAGCGTTGTTGACTGCAGACCCTAAGTCTCTGTAAATTTCATTAAAGTTAATAAAATCAACAACAACAACAACAACAACAAAAAATCCAACCCGCACTGATATGGAGGTTGGGAGAAACTAAGAAAAGAGGGCATAAATAATAAATACTGCATTGGAACAGATGAAGGAAATAACTATTTAAAAGGAATATATAATTAGGCATTATATGTATGACAACAGCCCAGAATAAGAGGTACATTGCAAAGAAGACTGTGGGGAAGGATGTATTTGTGCGACTACGAACAAATACTAAAAAAAAAAAAAAAAGTGAACTGAGGGAGGAAAAGGGAGTAAAATGTGCAACAATGAACTTTTGTTAAAATCACAATTAAAATTAAAAAATTATTAAAAAATTAAAGAAAGAGCAGAGAGGCGGTAGGATCAACCTACTGCTGCTCTAAGATTCTGTCTGCCTGACACCTTTCTTCCGGCTCAGGTCCAATGTATGACAGTCTCATAAGTTTGTCTGTCTCTGGCGGCCCCCCAATGTCTGTCTCTACCCTTGGCTCCTCAAGAATTAGTGTCTACAAAGAACAGAGCCCATGTGGCCTCTCTTTCGGTAACTGCCTTCTACCCCCTCCAGGATTGTCCCGTGGAGCCATTGTTCTCCCAGTCCCAGCAACTGGGCCTCTTTTGGCAAGGACCAAGTAGCTTTTCTTATTTAACCATTAACAATTAAGCTGGAGGCATTTAACATATAAACACAGAAAACATCAGCATAATTACAACAAAGATTTCAAAAGCTCTTTGGCAACAGGAGCCTGAATATTTACTTAGCAAAAGAATTCCCTACTTCAATCTTTAAGAAAGAATTCACAAAAGGATTTAGTTAGCTAGCTCCACTAAATGAAAAACATTCTTTTACTCATTCAGAGTATGATTTCTTTTTAAAAATGTCATACACACACACACACACACACACACACTTTACTATTTAAGGGATCATGCACAACTTTTGCCCTGAGAATTCTGTTCTCACATTATCATCCAATATTTCTCACTTGTTGAGGTAGTCTCTTTCTGAGCAGAAATATTATTGTTGTTTCGTACGCACCTTTGAGTAGGAAACAACTCATAGCTGACCTTCCAGTAAGTTTTCAGAGACAGTAAAATTGTATGGAAGGAAACTGCCGATCGTTCTCTCTTGGAGCGGCTGGTGGATTTGAGCCACATTTGTTTGAATTGGCAGTGCATTCCTTACGACTAAGCCACCAGGGAATCAGGATTTCGCTGCCTTCTTGTTGTTATGTGCCATGTAGTCAACCATGATTCACAGTCATTCTGTGAACAACAAATCTGAACCTTGCCCCATCTCCCCCCATTATCACAATCTCCAACATAATTGAACTCATTGTTACAGTCACTTTGTCAATCCATTTCATTAAGGGTTTCGATACCTTTCCCGGCTTATCTTTTTCCAAGGACTAGCCTCTCCTGACAACATGCCCAAAGTATGTGAGAGGAGGTTTCAAGATCCTTGCTTCTAAGGAGACTCTTTTCTTTGTTTTAAGTTTATCTTCTACAGATAAGTTTCTTTTGTGTTGCAAGAGAAGTGTTTATTCAGAGTTGTGACTCTTTGTTAATAAGTTCTTGTTTCTATACGCTCCTCATACCAACCGTGTAGGACCAAAAAGAACTGTCTCATAGGATTTCCAAGGCTGTAAGTCTTTACAGTAGATTGCCACATCTTTCTCTCATGGTATGGCTATTAAGTTCTACCTGGAACATTTTGGTTTGATGGCAGCTTAGCTTCTGCATCATCAGGGCTGTTGCTTCTGTCACTGTTGTTCTTAGGTGTCATCAAGTTGACTGAGACTCTTAGTGATCTTATAAACAAAAGGTTGAAATGTTGCTCCATCTTGTACATCCTCACACAGGCTGCTACATTCAAGCACATTCTTGCAGTCACTGAGTCAATTCATCTCATCGAAGGTCTTCCTCTTTTCCCCGACCCTCTACTTTTCCAAGTATTATGCCTTTCCCCTCCCCCAGGCACCAGTGTCTTCAGAGAGAGCAAGAAGCTGTGTTGCAATCCCATAGGCACGTGGTTTGAGGCCACCAGCAGCTCCATGGGAGAAGGATGGGCAATATCCGCCTATGTGATTAACTGACTCTGGAAACTCGCCGGAGGGTCAGCTATGGATCAGTTCCAATCTACAGGACACAACACAACACAAGAACAAGTATCTTCTGATAACATGCCCCAAGCATGTGAGACAAAGTTTCACCACACTTGCTCTAAGTTGCACCCTGATTGCAATTTCTCCAAGATGTTGTTGTTGTTGTTATGTGCCATCGAGTCGTTTCTGACTCATAGCGACCCTATGCACAACAGCTCTAAACCCTGCTCTATCCTGCGCCAACCACACCGCCTCTGATACACCCATCCCGATTACCCCAGTCACCGAATCAATCCATCTCATAGAGGGTCTCCAAGATAGATTTATTAATTCTTTTGACAGTCCATGGTATTCAACACTCTTGGCCAATACCACAATTCAAAAGTATCAATTCTTCTTTGATATTCCTTATCCATTGTCCATCTTTCACATGCATCTGAAGTAATTGAAAAATACCACAGCTTGGTTCAGGTACACCATAGTCTTTAAACTAGCAGCATAAAAACTTAACTAACCTATTTTAAAAAATTAGTGAGCTCTAGTCAGTAGAGAGTTGCTCTGCTAGCCTGAAGGTACCAGCAGCTCTTTAGGTTTGAATCTGTCACCAGCTCCTCTGGAGAAACAGGGACAATCTACTCCATGCAATTAACAGCCTCAGAAAACCAAAGGAGGGTCAGCTCTAAGTCTGTTCTGACTGGAAGGCAATGGGTGACAATGATTTTAGAAGTTCAATGGCCTTACACGGACCACTTATGTAAACTCCTTAATCATAACCAAACATCCTGAGGAGATAAGTCGTAGGACCTTAGGCCTAAAGTCGCTGGGGACATCAAGACCAATGGGCATAACATTGTCCACAAGCAAATACCCTATGTCTTACTTGGTGAGTTCTACAGGTTTGTAGGTAATCAGCTAATGTGGAACTATTGCTTTATCCCTGTCCACAACAAAGAAGAGGGAGGAAAAGCAGAGATGCATAGTAACAATTAGTCCAAGAGGCTCAATTTCCATGACTTTGAGATTAGACTATGTGGTCCTCAGCTACCATTGCCAACCACTCTAAAAGGGATCATAGCAGGTCTGCTTTAAAAGAGATCACAGAGTTGGTAAGAAAATGTACAACAAAACACAAAACCAAAAGATAGCTGGGCTTATTAGTCTGACATAAAATCATAGAGCTCAGGATTATGGCCCTTAGTCACCCTTAGAGCCTGAAACTGGACTCATCCTTGTGGCTCAACCTTCACCCAAACAATAGCGAGAGGTAGAGGATGAACAGCACCACCAAGAAAACATTCATCCTTCAGAACAACGGACCACATAAGATAAAAAAGACAGTGTTTGCTCAGGGAGTGATAGAAGGACTGATGGAAAAGAGAGTCTTAAGGAAGAAGCAGGAAGAGTGTTGTGACCTTGTGGGTTGTTGTTGTTATGTGCCATCAAGTCGTTTGCGACTCATAGCGACCCTATGTACAGCAGCCCTAAACCCTGCTCTGTCCTGTGCCAATCGCATTGCCTCTGACACACCCATCCCAATTACCCCAGTCACGGAATCAGTCCACTGCATAGAGGGTCTTTCCCTCCTGCACTGTCCCTCCACTCTACCCAGCATGATGTCCCTCTCCGAGGACCTGTCTCTCCTTACAACATGTCCAAAGTATGTCAGACGAAGTCCCAGAATCCTTGCTTCCAAGGAGTAGCCTGGTTTAACCCTCTCTGGGATGGATCTGTTTGTTTTCTGGGTATTATAATTAATACCATGAAACAAAATAACAAAATGTATGAATGGCTGGGTGGAAAATCAATATTCTCTCTAAACTTTTACTCAAATCACGAAGAAGAAAAAAAGTCCAGGACCCCTGAGAGGAGGAGGGAAAAGGGAAAGGACACAACTGAGTTAATGGAGGGCAGGAAGGAGATTTTCTTTTTCATTTGCCTATTTGCTTCTTTGGTCATCCATGATGTCCCCATAGTCCAGACGGTGGGTTATATGTAAATATAAGGGAAGTCCCTGAGTGTCACTGAGGGTTAAACACTCAACTACTAATGGAACAATGACTGTAACAATGGGTCCAAGCATATCAGAGATAATGAGGACGGCACAAGATAGAGCACAGTTCAGATCTGCTGTCCATTGGGCTGCTATGGACTACACTCAACTCAATGGTACCTAACAATAACAAGGCTTGGAAAATGGATTACCCAGTGTTGGGAATGCTTTCGAGATGACAGTTGAGTTTCAAAGGATGAGTAATCCTAAGAAAAAGGAAAAATGTAATACATATTTTCTTGACATTATACTAAGCACTTTTCATGTTAATTCATGTAGTCTTCAAAAACATAGTATAAAGATCCTGCTATTATTATTCCTTATTTTATAGATGAGTGTATTTCAGCTCAGGGAAGTGAAATACTTTGGCAAAATCCCATGGCTAATGAGCAGTAGAAGTGGGATTGGGGCTCAGGAAATCTCATTTCAGTGCTCAGGGCTAAAGACTCTCAAGCTCTGAGACAGATCATTATGTGCAGAGGTAATTGCTATTTTGATTATGAAAAAAATTCAAACATCCAGAACAAAGAATAGCATAACGAAGTCCCCTGAATCTACCATCCATTTCCATTGAATTCCAATATTATGCTTTGTTTGCTTAGTTTCTCTTTAAAAAGGGGGGAGGAGGCAGAACTATTGATATAATTGAAGCTCTATTGTGTATTTTAGCTTAAATAACAGTAATCCTGAATTTGTATATGTTTCCCAGATATGCATTTATGCTATTAAACATTTGTGTATATACACAGGGAGCTTTGGGAGTTGTGCTGGTAAACCAAAATCCATACCTCTCTGGTAATTCAAATTCACCTGCCACTCTGAGGGAGAAAGATGGGTGCTTTCATGTGAATTACAGCCTTGGAAACCCAATGAACCCAATGGAGAGTCGGCCATGATTCTGTTTTGATTTGACTGCAATAATATATATATATATATATATATATACAAGATATAAAACTGTTTCACATGTTTTCAAACTGGCATTTTACAATTCGCTTTTGCATTCAATATTTATTGCTGAGATTTTTACCTAAAATGATTCTACATGGTTCTAAGTCCATAAATGTAAAAGATCATGCTATTGGACACCATATAAATAATTTTCTATATAGTATTCCGTTGCATGAATTGAGTAGGTTCCCAACTCATGGTGACCTCTGAATCATGGTGCCCCCATGCACAAGACTCTGACCATTGTGATCTGTAACCTTGTCATTCGTTAGTTTTTCAGAAGTAGATTGATTATAGGGCCTTTATTTCTAGTCATTCTAAGACTCAAAGCTCTTCTGAAGCCTGTTCAGCACCATAGTTGCACACAAACTGCCAATGATGGTATCATTGGTAACTATACTTGAGGTGCATTGACTGGGATCAAAGGCAGGTGCTTTACAGGGAAGGTGAGTCTTGTGCTACTAAACCACCATTGACCCCTATAAATAATATGCCATGCATTAACTGTCTAGCTTTTTAAGTAATCTTTTGCTGTTATAGTCAATGATTTAATGAACTTCATGGAGTACATCCTTTTTTGTTTTGAAGGAGAACTTAGGTGAAGTAGGTTAAGTACTGAATTGCAAACAGAAAGATTGGTAATTTGAACCTACCAGTCACTCAAAATGGGGGAAAGAAGAGGGAATCTGAGTGGTAGAGATTTATAGCCTTTGAAACTCTATGGGACAGTTCTACTCTGTCCAGCAGAGTTGCTATGAATCAGAATTGACCTGGCATCAATAGCTTTGGCTTGATTTATGAGCATTTTGAGATGGTGAAAACCTAGAATGTTGATTTGAGATCTTCATCTTTGTCAAATATAAGAATTTAATCTATATATATTTATTTCTTTTTAAACATTACTTTAGCGGCATCTTAAAAATTTTAAAATCTTTTATTGGCATCTTTAAAATTTTAAGATATTTTCTTTTCATTTAATTAAAAATATTTTTTACTTTCCATTGAGACTTTTTCTTTGACCCAAGAATTACATAGAGACATTTTTGGAGGTTTTCCAGTTTTCTTTCAATAAAACTCCAGTCATTGTGTGTTAGTTTAATTCCTTTATGGTTAGAGAATGTACTTTGTATAACTTCAAGTCTATCAAATTTATGAAAATTTGTTTTATGACTCTGAATATAGTAATCTTTCTTAGTTCTGTGTACGTTCAAGAAGAACATATAGCTTATTCTCATTGGGTGGAGTGTTCTATAAATGTCAACTGGACTTGATTGCTAGATGTTGTTGCTGTTGTTTATTGCCTTCAAGTTGAGCACGACTCATAGTGACCCTATGAACAAAAGGCCTGATGCCCCTCTACAACTATAGACATTTATCAAAGTTCATAGAGTTTCCAGAGGCATGTTATTTAGGAAGTGGATGCCACTCCTGTTTTAGTATAGGTAATTTTATGATATATTTGCTGATTTTTTTTGTTGGTTTATTCTATTAATTATTGAGAAAAGAATGTCAAAATATTCAACTTTAATTGTGCTGTTATGTGCTGTCGATTCACCTGCTACTTATTGAAACTCTATGTACAATAGTTCTGAAGATATTCCCGTATCTCTTCCTAATCCTATCAGGTTTTGTCTTTCCTTTTTTAAAATTGATTTCCATAATTCTATCAGTTTTTGCTTTCTGTATTTTGAAGTTCCTTTTTAAGTGTATACTTATTTACAATAATTATGTCTCCTTGGTAAATTAACCCTGTACCTGTATATACTGCTTCTCTTAATTGTTGGACACTTTTATTGCTCTGATCTCTTTTGTCTAACATAAATATAAGCACTCTTTTGAATCAACATTCTAATTGTCATGCACACTAGCATCATATATCTTTTTCCATTCTTTTACTTTTAAACTATTATTTGGGAGCTCTGGTGATATAGTCCTTAGGGACTTGTGCTGCTAACCCAAAGGTTAGTTTGAATCCACCAGTGGCTCTTCAGGAGAAAGCTGACTGATTTTCACCTATGTGATTTATCCACTCTGAATACCTACTGGAAGACCAGCTATGAGTTGGTTCTGACTTGATGGAAGTGAGTTTTAGAACACTGCAGGATTTTACACATATAAAAGTAAAATTTTAGCGATGCAATCCCAGAGGAACACGGTTCGAATCCACCAGATGCTCTGCCGGAGAAGGAGGCGCAATATCCTCCTGTACCAGTCAGATCTGATTTGTCGGTACACACACACAAAATAATAATAATTTTAAAAAAATGTTAAAAAAAAAAGTAAAATTTTAACCTAAATGATAGCTTACTTACCTTTGTAGCACAGGCACCCTGGTGACATAGTGGTTAAACATGCCGCTGCCAGCTGAAAGGTTCTCTGTTTGAACCAACTAGACTGCCTGTGGGAGAAAAATGTGGCAGTCTGTCTGTAAAGACTGTGTTTTTATTAAGTCCTGGCTAGTCAGCTCTGAGTCATAGTGACCTTATGTTCAATAGGACAAAAGCCTGACTATGTGCTATTGTCACAATTTCTGCTGTGTTTGAATCTGTTGTGGTAGCCACTGTGTTAATGTGTTCTTTTGAGGATTTTCCTGTTTTACTTACCTTCCACTTTTCCAAGCATTTATTTCCTTCTCCTGGGAGGTCTCTCTCCTGATAACACATCTAAAATATGTGAGATGAAATCTTGCCATCCTTGCTTCTAAGGAACACAAGTCTTCTTCCAAGACAGGATTGTCATCTCTTCCTACAGAGATGTTGCAAATCAGAATCAAGTCAAGAGCAATAGGACCTTGATAGCAATCTTGTAGTGATGCAAATGATTAAGCAATTGATTACTAACCACAAGGTTGGAAATTCAAAGATACCCAGGGGTGCCTCTGTAGATAGTAGGCCTGGTGATACGTTTCTGAAAACACTATACAATAGTTTACACTATACACATAGGTTCCCTGTTAATTCTGGCTGTTTCATTTTCAGTACAGAGAAATCTACCTTTTCTGTACCCTTGCTTATTGCCTTTGGTTTTGAGTAAATGTTGACTCTTTAGTACCACATTGATGATTTTTAAAGGTTGTTGTTTAGGTGCCTTCAGTCAGCTGTGACTCATGGCAACCCTATAAAAAACAGATCAGAAGAACATTGCTCTATCCTGCACCATCATCATGTTCTCTGCCATATTTGAACCTATTGTTATAGTCACTGTGTCAATCCATCTCATTGAGCATCTTCCTCTTTGTTGCTGATTCTCTACCTTCCCCAAAATGATGTCTTTTTCTAAGACGGGCCCCTCCTGATCACAAGCCCATACTTTGGTTGCACTTGCTCCAAAGCAGACTTGCTTATTTGTTCAGCAGTCCATAGGATTTCCAATACTCCTCCCCAACACCACAATTCAAAAGTGTCTATTCTTCTTTGGAGCACAGTATTTTTTGATGATACTGTTTATTTCATGAGTCAAACTATTATTTAGCTCAAAGATGCCTTCATGGGGTAGTTTCGGTTCAAGGCTTAAAAAGTGTTTCAGAGTGATAGTTTTGGGAAGTTCTGAAGATTCAACCAATCCAGTAGTTAAGTCTGGCCTTTTTAAGAATTTGAGTTCTGTTTCACACTTTGCTTCCATTCTGTCAGGATTCATGTTTTGTGTTCCTGATCAATGTGATCAGTAGTAGTAGCTGGGTACCATGTATTTTCTTTCATTTTGGGTATAGATCATGTACACTAGTCCTGGGGACTAGTTTCTGCCCAGAGTCTTAGCTTTGGTGTGTGGTTTTTTTTAATGAATTAATTTTTTTTTTTATGTTGGAGGCATAAAGACCATTAATTGTATCTCATAGGTCCATTTCCAAGCTTTTAAGACCTCAGATGCTACTCACCAAGTGAGGATGTAGAAAATACACTTTATATACTACTGACTGAGCTGTCTTACAAAACTGTGCCCTACCCTTTCAGGTCCCATAAGTCAACTATGATCATATTTATGATTTTTAAATTTAATTGTTTCTTTTAAAGAACTCAGAGGAGACTAGTTTATTATATTCAGCCAGAATTGTACCCTTTAAAAATTCTCATTCTTCATTCCTGGTGTTTCACATTTCCTTTTGTTATAATTTTCCTTCCATTTGAAGAATTTTCTTGAGCATTTATTTTAGAAAGATCTCCTTATGACAATGACTTAGTTTTCCTTTATCTGAAATGGTTTCTAATTCTCTCATTCCTGAAGGATATTTACACTGGATATGGATTTTTAAAATAAATAAAAGTAAATCTTACATAACACATAACATCATTTTAATTATGTTACAGTGTAAAATCCTGTAGCTTTTAGTACATTCACAATGACAATCATCATCACTATCTAATTCCAGACTATTTCATCACATCCAAGAAGAAATCCAATATCCATTAAGCAATTATTCCTTATTTCCTCTTCTCTGAAGTCCTTGGCAACCACCATCTGCTTTGTATCTCCATGAGTTTCCATTCTGGACAATATATAACATTTATGTCTGATTTATCTCACTAAGCATAATGTTTTGAGGGTTCCTTCATTTTGTGGCATGTGTTGGTCTTTCTTTCCTTTTCATGGCTCAGTAATGTTCCATTGTGTTTCTTGTTTATCCATTCATCAGTTCATTAGCATTTTGGCTGTTGCCATGTTTTACTACTATGAATAATCTCATTATGAACATACATATTTTCATTTGAACGTGCTTTTAATTCTGTCATATAGTTTTAATTTATATGTTTATTTCTATGTCAGTGTCACATTATTTTGCTATCTGTAGCTTTGTAATAAGTTTTAGAGATAAGAGGTATGAGTCCTGGAACTTTGTTTTTTGGCTTTTTTTTAACATTGTTTTATTTTATTATTTTTGTGTGTGTGTGCCATGAAATCAAATCTGACTGGTACAGGTCCCTCCTTCAGCGGAGAATCTGGTGGATTCAAACTGCACACCTCTGGGATTGCAGTGCAGCTTCTTGCCACTAGGCCAACAGAGTTCCGGAACTTTGTGTTTTAAGGTTGATCTGAGTTTCAAGAGTTGGAATTGACAGCTATCTGTAAATTTTTTGCAAAAAATATCACTTACATAGAGATTTTTAACATTAACTTATCCATTTCTTCAAAAAGGCATTTGAAAATTGATGATGATTGCATTGAATTTGGCATAAGAGGTTTTTTTTTTTTTATTTTTAGCAAGACAAGGATAAACGGTTTAAGGTTTAAGAGGAATAGCTAGTGAAAGGTTGGCCATGCAAGAGGTAAAGTGAAAAAGCAAGAAAAGGGACGAGGTGGAAAGGATTCCCAGAAAGAAAAGGATGAGTCCGAATCTTACAGTATGCTGTCAGCAGAAATGGAAAGAGAAAAAAGAACGCTATAGGATTATTGATGACTTTTTCTACTTTCAATATATTGCTCCTCTTCCTTTTAGATGTCTGATGAGAATTATTTTGACAAAGAGCAAAAAGCATTCATTGTACATTCTGGGGACCACAGCTTCTCTGTATCCTTCAGAATTTTAGTTGTCTAACTACCACTACCTCTGCTGCCGTATTACCCGATAGCAGAGTGGGAGGAAAATGGCAAAAAGGAAAATAAAACCAAAAAGAAACTGGGTACTTCTCTAACATTGCTGAGCCTTCATCAGACCAGAAAAAGAAGATTTCTTCTGAAACTCTTCTGTCCTTACTTGACATGCACTTCTGGGTTTCAGACTCCCTGTGGTAAACTCATGACTGGCTTGGTTGGTGATTAAATACAAACTACTTGTACCACAACAGATGTGCTCCGGTGCAAAGAAAGAAACAGAATATGGAGGTCAAACATTTATCTTTCAAGAAGTAGCACATAACTTCTGTTCACAGTCAATGTAGAGAAGTGTGACATAGTCATACCTAGCCATATTAGGCAGTACTGGTGGTGTAGTCTGTAGGGAGTTGAGCTGCTAACTCAAAAGTGGCTCCTCTCTGCCAGTTTGACTCCTCTAAAGGCTCTGGGGAGCTCTAGTAGGCTAGTGGCAAGAAACTGCAGTGCAATCCCAAAGCATGAAGTTCAAGGCCACCAGTTGCTCACTGGTGGCTCTGAGGGAGAATGATGGACAATCTCTTCCCATGCGATTTACAGCCTCTGGAAAATCTGTTGGACTACCAGCTATGAGTTGGTTCTGACTTCACAGCAATGAGTTTATGTTTTCTTTTGGAGCTGCAAGGGATGCTGGGAAGTATACAATAAAACTTGCAAAAGGTAGAACCAAGGTGGAAACCTGTCAGTGAAGAAACATGAAAAAGTATTTTCTGCTAAAATAAGCAATAGGAAAGACTACACCCTATCAAAGGCAGGACACTCCTAAGAACTGGACAAGCAAAGCCATCCCTTGAGCTCTGGCTCTCAAAGGTTTTTCACTTTAGTTTCTAGCTGGGTAATCTGGTGTACTGCAAATCATTCACCTGAGAGAGGGTTTGGGAGGACAGCTGCCGATTTGCCACAGGAATTGGGAACATTTGATTAAGAAAGAGTTCTTGGTTTTTTTGCCCCTTTAAAGTTTCGAGAAAGCTAGTTCCTAAAACCATCTAGATCAGATGTCATCTCTTAGAGTAAGAGACATTATTAGATTATCAGTCTTAATTTTTAAGTATTTACTGGATTATTTAGCCTTTCTTCCTTTTCAATTTTCTAACTCATGTATGCCAGAACATTATCTATTTCATTTGTGTTTTCAAACACATAAAGTTGCTCATAATATTTTAAATCTGCTGTGTAGGTGAAGATAGTATCTTTTGTATTCTTATTGGTGCATCCTTTCCTATTCTTATTGATCATAATTACTAGATATTTGCCTGGTTTCATTAATTTTCTCCTAAAAGGACCATCATTTTACGTTGAGCCATTCTACTGCTTCTTGGTTTTGTTTCATTCACTTTTGCTCTTATCTCTTTTTAAAATTTTTTTTTTATTTAATAAAAGAGTTAGAAGTTAATTGTTCTATAAGATTTGTTAAGAAAAACAACAGTTCTTAATTCCCTGTTTCCCATTTCCCTTTCTTCCGATGCAACCTCTATAAGCTTTTTTGACTGGTTCTTTTCATTTACCTCTATATCTTTAAATAATACTCTTATCTCCCTTCTTATTTATTGTAAAACTATATATATTAGTTGTTGACTTCTTTTAATGAACAGCAAATCTTTCATTCTCTTTTCTTCCTCCCCTACTACTACATAGACACTTTTTTGTCCCTTAAATCTTCCAATGCCATACATTTGGATCAATATTACATCCTTCTATTATTATGACTGCCTTGACAATGGTCACAGCTATGTTATACAGTATATTATTTTCTGCACAAATTTTCTTTTCCTTGGAATTTGTGACTGTCTTCTTTTTCTACTGTTTGCTCTCTTGTTGCACTATAGTGTCTTACACGTTGCCATGATGCTGGAAGCAAAGGTATTTTCATCCTTGGGGAGTAAGTTTCAGTGGTGTGTCTGCATGAAGACAGAATAGGGAGAAAATCCTAGCAACTTACTTCTGAAAATTAGCCAATAAAAATTGTATGATCACAACAGACTATTGTCCAATGTAATCTTGGATAACGAACCCTGGAGGTTGGAAGGCACTCAAAGTACACAGTGGGTGAAACACTGGACTTGAGCTTGCCAAAGACTGAAACTATTGCAGAACCAGGCAATGCTTCTTTCTGTTCTACATATGGTTGACACGAATTGACATGGGTTCAATAGCAATTATATTATTATTATTTCAACCTCACTTAAATAAATCTTTTCTCAGAACATCCAAACATTAGGTGGTTTATCAACTTAATCTTTTTCAGGAACTCTATCCTGGTCCAGTATTTGTTAATACATAGCTATTCTCCAGTTATCTCCTTTGATCATCATCCTTGGAATTCCCTTCTTCTTTTCCCAGATTTGGTTTCCTGTATCCCACAACTTCTTCTTTCTTTTCTTTTGGTGGAGCACTCCTTCCAGTTGTTTCCTTAACAGGGCGAGTAGGAGATACATTATCTATAATCACTATACATCTGCATCTGTTCTTTCTCCAGTCTTAGTTTGATTACTACTTTGACTGAGTATGGAATTTTAAGTTAGAAAGAATTTTTTCTTTAAAATTTTGAAGGCATTGCTTCTTTATCTTCTAGATTCCATTTTTGCTTAAGAGAATTGGAATCTATTTTGATTCCTGATCCTTCTTATAGATTCTTGATCCTGTGCTCTTTCCCCTTCCCCTTCCTCAGGAAGCTCATAACATTTTCTCTCCCCCCAGTTGAATTTTTTTGTTGTTGTTCTTGTTAATATATACAACAAAACATTTACTATTTCAGAACAAACAAGTTCATCCTGGAAAGCATGAAGTCAGGTTGCTCTTGGGAGGCAAGGATTCTGAAGCTTTGTCTGACATACTTTGGACATTACTGCAAGGCGGAATCAGTCCTTGGGGAGGGACGTCCTGCTTGGGAGTGTGGAGGGATAGCCCAGGAGAGGAAGGCCTTCGGTGTGATGGATTGGTTCAGTGACTGGGGTAATGGGGGTAGGCATGTTGGAGTAAAAAATCTGGCAAGGGATAGAACAGGATTTAGGACTGTTATACATAGGGTCACTATGAGTTGCAAGTGACTTGATGGCACATAAAAACAACAGCAACAATTGAGAGACATTAATTCCATCCACCATGTTGTACAGCCATTACCACTGTGTACTTCCTGATTTTCATCTTCCTTAACAGACTAAGTGTTCTTCAGACAATAATTCCTAGGATATTTTATCTTTAATATTCAAGAAATAGCCTTTGTGGTGCAGTGGGTTAAGTGTTCAACTGATAACTGAACAATTGGAGGTTTGAACTCAACATCTGATCCACAGAAGAAAGATGTGGTAGTCTACGCCAATGAAGATGACAGCCTTAAAACCTCGTGGGCAGTTCTACTCTGCCCTAAAAAGGTTATTGTAAGTCAGAATTGACTGGAGAGCACACAATACTACTGTTCTAAAATATTATTAAGATGTACTGTTGTATCCAGGGAGCTCTGGTGGCCTTGTGGTAAGGAGCTGTACTGCCAAACCAATGGCATGCGATTAGAATCTACCAGTTGTTCCACAGGAGAAAGATGGGCAAACTCTTCTCATGCTATTTACTCTGAAAATCTGTTGGAGGGTCTACTATGAGTCAGTTCTGACTTGATGGTATAGAACAACTGTCATATATGCAACATTGCATAGTTTAAAATCAAGAAAAGTGTATGGCAGAACTATATCCTTTCTCGATACCTAATGGATCTGTATGCTGAGCAAATAAGTTGGAAAGTAGAACTACATGAAGAAGAATGTGGCATCAGGATCAGAGGATGACCCATCAACAACCTACATTATGCAGATGACAAAACCTTGCTTGTTGAAAGTGAAGTCTTATAACACTTGCTGTAGAAGAGCAAAGACCAGTCTTCAATATGGGCTGTTGTCATGTGCCTTCAAGTTGCCTGCGACTCATAGTGACCCTGTGTACAACACTTCTCAAGTCTGCCCTGTTCTTAGTCTCACTGATTCTGACACACCAACCCCCATTACCCCAGTTACTGTATCACTCCATCTCTTGTAGAGTCTTGCCCTCCTGCACTGTCCCTCCTCCCTTCTAAGCATGATGTCCTTCTCCAAGGATTAGTTCCTCCTGGCCACATGCCCAAAGTGTGTGAGACAGAACTTCAAAATCCTAGCTTCCAAGGAGAAATCTGGTTTTGACCTCTTTAAGTTAGACCAATTTGTTTTCTTGGTGGTCCATGGTATGTTTGATACTCTTCTCCAACACCACAACTCAAAGGCATCAATTTTTCTTTGGTCATTCTTATAGATTACATCTCAATATCAAGAAAACAATAATCCTCACCACTGGACCAGTAGGCAACATCTTGCTTGACAGATGGGAGAAAAGGTTAGACTCGTCAATGATTTCATTTTACTTGGATCTACAACCAACAACCTTGGTACCAGCAATCCAGAACCAAAAGATGCATTGTACTGGGGAATTTGTTATCAGGGACCTCTCCAAGGTGCTAAAGAGCAGTGACATCAGTTTAAAGACTAAGGTGTGCCTGATTCAGGCAATAGTCTTTTCAGTTAATTACTATGCAAGTTGAACAATGAGTAAGAATCACAGAAGAAATGCCTTTGAGTTGTGTTGGAGAAGTATTCAGAACATTCATGGACTACCGAAAGAACAAACAAGTCTGCTTTGGAGAAAGTGCGGCCAGAATGCTCCTTAGAGAAAAGAATGGTGAAACTTCATCTCACATACTTAGGGCATGTTGTTAGGAGAGGCCATTCCTTAGAAAAAGATATCATGGTGGGAAAGGTGAAAGGGCAGACAAAAATAGGAAGACCATCAAGGAGACAGATTAACACAGTGACTATAACAGTTGGCTCCAGCATGTCAGTTTGTGAGGATGACACAGGATAGTGCAAGGTTCAGATCTGTTATTTCTAGGATCGCGCTGAGTCACAGTCGACTCAATGGTTGGCGCCTAACAACAACATTGTCATTTGAGACTATTTTCATTCTCTTTGTTGTGTACTAGGGGGGGCCTCCCAATTTGCAAACTTGTTTTCCCCTGCTCTGGAAATTTTTTTTAAAAAAATGATTTCTTTGATGAGTTCCTACCCTCATTTCCCTCTAAATTCTGTTTTCAAAGTTCTTATTATTCCAATGTTGGATCTCCTAAACTAGATCTCTAATTTTAAAAAGTATTTTCTTCTTTAAAGTTCTTTGTCTTTTTGGTCTACAGGAAAATAGGTACTATATTTTCTAATACAGCTTTCATACATTTATTAGTAAGAGAAACGAAACCACAGCAGGTATTTCAAGCAGAAAAGAAGCTAACAAAAAATATTAGAAGGAAGATCAGAGCTGTGTCCCTGGCTTTCATCACAGTACCACTGCCTAGAGAGTCAGGAAGTTGCTGTTGCCATTCAGATGTCAGGAAACTGTAGGGAACCCCTGCCTATACCACACTCACCCTGCAGCCCTGGGGTGGATGACTGACAGGGGAATGGAGTCTAGCCAGACTTGAATAAACTGTGTTTCACAAAGTCTGGACACTTGATGTGTAGGCTAGAGAAACAATATTACTTTAGTCCCTTATTTGCCTTCCAAATATTGGATACATGGAATTGCTTTGAGGAGAGTAGTAAGAATGCTCATAGAACCAAAACAAAACAAAAAACTGAAATATGACCATGTTTTCTACTCTCTTGTCCTAGAACTCTTTCAGACCTATGCTAATGTCAATCCACCTTTATGTCTTTTGTATTTCCTCTCTTTGACTTACAGTTTTAGATGACTATTTTCTTACTATGTTGTAATCCATCAGGTCTATATTCTGACTATACATACTCTAGAATTTAATCTGAGTATTAAGACCTTTTTTCTTAAAAGAAGAAAAATCCAAGAATTATTTTTTTGTTTCTTAAATTTTCAGTTGGTTCTTATGCTCACTTGTTCATGATCCATTTTTATTTCTTTTCATGTAAAACTTCCTGTTTAACCATAGTATTATCAATGTTTTTGTGTACTATTGAATCAGAATCATCTTCCAGCAGGTTTACAGAGGCTGTAAATCAAATGGGAGGAGACTGTCCATCTTTCTCCCAAGGAGCAACTGGTGGGTTTGAACTACATACCTTGCTGGCAGGACAATTCCTTATAATTAAGCCACCAAAGTTCCCTAGTATTAGAAATACTATGCCTAAATACTCTAATTTTTTTTTCTATCAGATGCTATAAAGTGGGTATAAACTGTAATGATGTCACCATCTTTCTTACCTTTAGATTTCCTCACTTTCTAAATTGTGCTTAGGATTGGGTGGCAGTATATTTTGAATGGCAGGATTCCCTTCCTCCCCTTCCCACTTGTTTTGCTTTTGTTTTTTTCTCACCTCTTTCCTAATGAGCAGTTTATATAGTTCTGTGGCTGCTTCCACCCCATTTCCTAAGCTCCTGTTGCAGAACACGGTTTAACAGTGTTGTTTCAGGGTTCCCACTCCTCAGCCAGAATACTCTCAATTCAGATGGGCAACCAGTGGGTGGCTTGGCTCAGCGCTGCACTGTGAAGTTGTGCTCTCTTCCCACTGCCACCCGCCCCCCTTACCTAGTCCTGTCCTGGCTCACAGCATCTGCAGCTTCCCGTAGATGACTGGCAGCTACACTCCTTTTTCAGCCTTTTTAATAAGTAAGGGGGCCATATTGAGACTCAGCTTCAAACTGTGGGCCTCACTCTGGTATCCTATCTTTCTGGAAAATATTTCTTAAAAGAAACCTTCTAATTGGAATTATATATATATATATATAGCTAAGTATGCAAATAATAAATGAACAAGTGTGGGATAACATGAAGGACCTCATATGTGAAGAAAGCAAAAAGACAAGAAATAAGTAAAAGATCAAAGTGAATACCAGTAGAGATTCTGAAACATGCTCTAGAATATAGAAAAGCTAAAGCAAATGAAAAAAATAATATTGATATCAGAGAGTTGAACAGGTGATTTTAAACGGAGGTTCTAGAAGATAAAGTACTATAATGAAATGTGCAAAGATCTAGACTTTAGGAAACCAAAAGGGAGGATCTGGATGTCTAAGGTTTATCGTTCAGATGTCTTACCTGGCCAATTTTCAGCTAACTTCTCAGCTGTTTATTTTGTGCTGAATTAATAACTGTATTATTAAAGATGGAGGAAATACCCAGAGACACTGTACCAAAAAGA
Source organism: Elephantulus edwardii (assembly GCF_000299155.1). Lineage (NCBI taxonomy): Eukaryota > Metazoa > Chordata > Mammalia > Macroscelidea > Macroscelididae > Elephantulus > Elephantulus edwardii. Next base: position 2,523,943 of record NW_006400029.1, on the reverse strand, counting down.
ACCGACAGACACTTAACAATTTCAGAAAGTACCATATGAGAAGCAGCCAATGGTAATGAAGGAGGACGTGGAAGCTGCATAGAAAGCACTAGCAAAAAATAAGTTCCCAGGAACTTATGGGATACTAATAGATGTATTTCAATTAATAGATGCAGCCCTTGATGTGCTCACCAGTCTATACCAGGAAATTTGGAGGACAGTTGTCTGGCCAGTGAATTGGGAGAGGTTCATATTTGTTTCCATTCACAAGAGAGGCGATGCAACAGAACACAGAAACAATCAAAAGCAATATCATTAGTATCATATGTAAGCAAAATACTGTCAAAAATCATTCAGTAGCCTAATGGGCCTGAGTCTCTGGAGACCTTCTAGCAAATCAGTGAACCCAAGGGACAAAAAGGATCTAAGAAATCAGGAAAAGGAGGAGCTACTGATGTCAAGAATCATGGACTTACATGGCAGGTCAAGCACATGGGACTTCATTGACCCAGGACATCTTATAAATAGTCTGCTATTAATCTTAGCAGGACAAATTATGAAAACAGAGCACATACTTGACATTTAAATTTTTTTTTTTACTATTTTTATTCGTTTTTGTGTGTGTGTGTACCATCAAATCTGATCTGACGGGTACAGGAGGAGATTGTCCCTCCTTCCATAGTAAAGCATCTGGTAGATTCAAACCACTCACCTCTGGGATTGCAGTGCAGCTTCTTGCCAACATACTTGAGATTTCTTAAGTTGAAAAAATGGAAGAAAAAGTCAAGCCTTAATTTGCAATACTGAAGAATTCTAGGATGCATCCTATCTCCATACCTTTTCAATCTATATGCAGAATAGATCATTCAGGAGACTGGTCTTTATGAAGAGGAATGTGACATCAGGATTGGAAGAAGACTTACCAACAACCTGCATTATTATGCATATGATACAACTTTGCTGAAACTGAGGACATGAGGCATTTGCTTCAGAAGGTCAGGGACTGCAGCCTTCAATATGGATTGAAGCTCAACATCAAGAAAACAACAATTCTTACTACTGGGCCAGTAGGCAGCATCATGACAGATAAACAAGAGATTGAGGTTATTAACAATTACAGCCTGTTGCTTGGCTCCACGATCAACACTCTTGGCACCAGAAGTCAAGAAATCAAAAGACGAATTGCATTGGCAAAGTTGGCTGCCTGGGACCTGTCTAGAGTGCTGAAGAGCAATGATGTCAGTCTGAGTTAGGTGCATCTTATCTAGTCCATGATCTCTAAAATTTTTTTTATTTATTATTATTCTTTTTAATTTGACACTGCTTTGCATATGAAGTTCATAGAAATTGTATTTCACCTTTTCAGCAGGAAGTAACTAAGAGAATATGCAGTCCCCTTTTCCTAATGAATCAGGGTGAAGTCCCTCTCAGGGAAGAGTGATAGGGAATGGCAAAGGACACACTGACAAAGGAGATTAATCAGAACTGGTTTTGACAAACACTGTGGTAATGGGACAATTAAAACAGACTTTCTAGGGGAAAAAAAGAAGAGGAACGAATTGGGGATGGGTAGAGAAAATAGTGCAACAATGAATGAATGGAAACCAAAATCTCTGTAAATGTTCATTAAAATTAATAAAATTTAATAAAAAAATAATAATCCAAAAAAGAAATTGTTTCACATTATCCTTCATTCATATTGTTTTTTCATATAGTCATTCTCATTCCTTGTGTTATAGATATCATTCACTATTAAACCATGCCCATCATTATCCTGTCTTTCCAGATCCTTGATGGATCTTTCCCATTTCCCTTACCACGCCCCTCCATCCACCAAATTGTGTGACCCTTTAATTTCCCCTCTGCCCACCCACCAGGCTTTGTTCTCACCCCTTCCTCCATTGGAAACTCATACATGTTTTACTAGTTATCCTTCTGTTTTTACAATTAAGGTCCTATGCAGTATTTATCCTTATGAGACTGAATTCACTCATAATGCCCTCCAATCTCTCCCAAGTTCTGTGTAATTTTTGAAATGTTGCTCCTGAGTGCTGGTAGTACCCCATCATGTGAATATACCACAATTTCTCAATTTATTCGATTGTGGTTGGACATTTGGGGTTTTCCATATTCTTGAGATTGTGAATAATGCTCCTATGAACACTGAAATGCAAATCTCCATCATGTCTCAGTTTTAATGTCCTTCAGATATAGTCCTAGGAGTGGAATAGCTGGATCATAAAGAATCTCTATGTTCAGCTTTTTGAGGAAATATCAAACTGCCTTACAGAGTGGTTGTATCATTTTACAATCCCACCAACAGTACATGAGAGTTCCTATCTCTTCTCATCCTCTCCACCATTTATTTCATGCTGTCCTATTAAATTTTGCCACTGCCACTTGGGTGAGTTGTTATGTCACTGTAGTTTTGATTTGTATCTCTTTTGTTGCCAGTGGTTTTGAGCATTTCTTCATGTGTCTGTTGGCCATCTGAATGTATTTCTCTGAAGAATCTCTGAAAAGTCTTTTCATGTCTTTTCAGGCTGTGGTCTTTACAATTACATGCTATGCATCAGAGAGTTGGACAATGAGTAAGGATGATAAAAGAAGAATCAATACCTTTGGATCCTGATACTGGAGAAGAGTGTTAAATACATCTGGACCACCAAGAGAACAAACAAGCCTGTTCTGGAGAGAGTGAAACCAAGCTGCTCCTTGGAGACAAGGATTATGTAAGTCCATCTTACATACTGTGGACACATGGTCAGGAGGGACTGGTCCTTGGAGGAGGACATCATGCTTGGAAGGGTGGAGGGACAGCACAGGAAAGGAATACCCAGGATAGGATGAATTGACTTAGTGACTGGCGTAATGGGGGTAGGTCTGTTGGAGACAATGAGATTGGCACAGGATATGGCAGGATTCAGAGCTGTTGTACATAGGGGGCCTCTGAGTCACAGGTGACTCGACAGCACATAGCAACAACAACAAACATTAAAAGAAGATGGTCACTGTACCAAAAAGAACTGGTCAAAGCTCAGTTATTTCAGGAAGTGGCATATATTTCAGAACCAATGTTACCGATGTAAAAAGGTCAAGTAACCTTGGAGATGCTGGTGAAATTAAAAAAAAAAAAAAGATTGCAGGAACTAACAGAATATCAATTGAGATGTTTCAACAGATGCAACCCTGGACAAGTTCACTTATCTATTCCAAGAATTTAGGAGGCAATTACCTAGCCAAATGGCAGGAAGAGATCCATATTTGTGTCCATTCTAAAAGAAGTGATCCAACAAAAATTATAGAAGAATATATGCTAAAAAGCAACAATGTCAATTTAAAGATTGAGGTGTCCCTGATCCAAGTTATGGTGATCTCCGTTGCTTCCTATGTATCTAAAAGTTGGGCAATGAATTAGGATAACAGAAGACTCAATGCCTTTGAAGTGTAATGTTGACTAAGAATACTGAATATCCCAAAAACTGCCAAAAGAACAAACATATCTGTCTTGGAGGAATTACAACCAGAGTACTCCTTAAAGGCAAGGATGGTGAAACTTTGTCTCACCTACTTTGGGCGTGTTGTCAAGGAGGGGTCAGTGCCTGGAAAAAAGACATCATGCTGGGAGTGGAGGGTCAGCAAAAGGAAGGATGACTCTCAAGTTGGTGGACTGACACAGTGACTGTAACAATGACTTGAGCATGGCAGAGATCATGAGAATGGCACATGATAGGGCAAGGTTCAGATTTGTTCTTTATAGCATCACTATGCATTGTAGAGGAGTCAACCTCACATAACAACACTAATATGCAAGTAAAATCTTGTGGCAGATAATGCAAAAATGGCTCAAGCAGGCTATCAACAGGGAACTGCCAAAAACTCAAACTGATTTTAAAAACAAAATTATTTTTAAAAATCAGGAAATCAGATAAGGACCAAAATGAACATACTCTAAAAGAGGGCATGAAATGAGGGGATATCATTCTCTTCAGATGAATCTTGATAGGGAGTAGAGAATATCAGAAAGATATTTATCTGTATTTCACTGACTATGCAAAAGCACTTAATTGTGTGTATTCATAGATTATTGATAACATTTTAAAGAATGTAAATTCTATAACATTTCACAGTCATTTGAACAGAAGCGAATACCTACGGTTTAAAGTTGGGAAAAGTGTGTGTCATCGTTGTATCCTTTTTTCATATCTATTCAATTTGTAAACTCAGCAAATAATCAGAGAAATTGAACTATATGAAGAAGAAATTGACATCAGAGTGGAGGAAAGCTCATTAACAATGTGTGATAAGCAGATGACACAACCTTACTTGTAAAAAAATGACTTGAAGCACTTACTGATGAAGCCTAAAGACTATAGCTTTTAGAATGCATTCTATTTCAACATAAAGAAAACAAATCATTGTAACTGGACCATTGGGCAACATTATGATAAATGATAGCAGCTGCCACCAATTTAATTTTACTTGTCAATATCCGCGGAATCATTAGCCAAGAAACAGAAGGACACTTTACATTGTTGCTAATGACCTCTTAAAAGAGCCAAAGAGCGAGACGTCATTTTGAAGATTAAGGTGTGCCTGTCTCAAATCATATTTTCTTCCACCTCATATGCATGTGAAAATTGGACAATAAAGAGGAAAAATAGAAGTAAAACTGATGTCTTTTAAATGTGGTGGTGTCAAATATGATTGAACGTGTTACAAATTGCCCAAAACAACAAATATATCTATAAAAGTGTGGTCAAAGTGGTCTTTAGATATGAAAATGATCTTCTCATGTTTTTATGGAGCATGCTATGCAGACAAATCAGACAATGGAGAAAGATATCATGCTTAGTGAGGTAAAGGTCAGGGAAAAAGAGAAAAAGAGATAGATTGACACAGCAGCTGTAACAAGAGTAAGCAGTGCAGGTTGTGAGGATGGCTTGGCATCTGGCCTTGACTCACTCTGCTGTACACCGGGTTGCTGGAGTTGGAGCTGACTCAATGGCACTTTACAACAGTGCAATGATTTTAGATGTATACGTTTTAGAACTACTGCTCCTTTGAGCCAGGGAAGATTTAATGAGAATGAAGATAAGTAGTAGAGTCAAAGTCAGTGGTTTGGGGGAAAAGTTTAATAATCTAGTGAAACAAACCAGGGGCAAAGGAGGGTAACAGTAATAGAGGTAGTGAGATGCTAGGAATGAATCTGAGCAATAAATAGAAGGTGACTGATTGAATGTCAAGGATGATTTCTAGATTTCTGGAAAACAGATAGAAGGCGGTACAATTGACATGACTAAGAAATACACAAAGAAGAGCTGGTTTGTGAGAATTCCTTTTATTTGACAGTTTTTCCAATGGCATGTCTTTGCATGCTTACCTGACTGATGTCTGTTTGTTGAGTCTCTGCTGGTGAAGGCTGGACCCTGGGGAAATAGGGATATGTTTGGAATTAACTAGTAGACAGAGGCTCCTCAGACCGGAGTGAGCATTCATCAGTGTACAGGAAATGTCAACCTTCAGGTTAGGGGTTCCTGTCTATCAGTAATGGGAGTACCCAGATTCTACTAGAATCTTAGGTCCCTTCGAGAAAACTAGGAAGTGAAGTAGTGAGAGCCCAGTGTATGAGAAATAAATGAGCTGTTCAGAGGAAGGCAGATTTGGGAGAAATAAATTCTAGTGTGTGGAGGGGAAAGTGCAGCTCAATGTCTCTAGTTTATTTCCTTTCTTCTGGATCATCAGAATTTGGTCTTTTATTCCATTACTTGGAGTTCCTGGGTGTCACAAATATTTAAGCATTCAACTATTAGCGCAAAAATGAGTTGTTCAACCCCCAACTCCATCCCCTTCAGAGATACTATGGAAGGTGAGCTGATGATCTGCTTCTGAGAGGTCGTAGCCATGAAAATCCTATGAAGCAGTTCTACTCTACACCTATAGGGGGGTCATTATGAGTCAGAATCAACTTGATGGCAAACAATGATAACAATACACACGCAAGAAGCCTTGACTAGCAACATCTGCATCTCAAGAGCCGTCACTCCCTAAGGTTCAGTGGTTCAGTCTCCCACTGAGGTCCTTTCTGGACCCCCAGGAGCAGATAATCAGTGGTATGATACTAAAGAGTCTTGCAAATGCAACTGATAAGCACTTATGAGGACAAATCCTGTCTTATCTGTTACACCATAGAAGGCATTCAGGAGGTCAAAGATGGCTTCTTTTTCTGACACTTCTCTCTCTCTCTCTCTCCACCTTCCCCTTTCCTCGATCTTCAAACCCTCTTTAGTCAAGGCCAGGCTGGTGTTGTGGTCATCTTTAGGGTCAGGCTGCTGTGTGCCTTTATAACTGTCTGAACAGATTCCAGACACTTGTCATTGGAGGAGACAGCTCAGGCCCTAGAAGTTTACTCTAGGAAAGGTTAAGTCACAAAAGTGAGGAATAAACTGAAGTCACTTTATTTCTGTGGGCCTCGCTCTGGGCTCCTATAGAAAGAGATGGTGTTGCTGCTGCTAAGAGTCTTGCTCGTGCTCTTTCTCTTTTCAACTGTGTCAGGCAAAAACAGAATGACAGGATGTTATAAAAACAATCAGTTTCTGTTGCATCAACTTCAACTCATGGGGCTCCTTGCCTGTAAGAGCTCCATAGATTGTCAGAGGCTGTGTTTTCACAAGCAGCCACCAGGCTTTTCTTCTGAGGTGCATCTAAGTGGACTGGAACCACGTGTGTTTTGGGATTGCAGTTCAGTTTCTTACCCTAGGGTAACGCAGTGCATTAACCTTTGTACGGCTGCCCAGAGACTCCAATAGGATGTGCTGACCTGTGAAATCATAATCCAACCCCACATTCCTCAGCTAAGTCCTAGAGAGGTTATGCATTCAAGGTCAAACTAAGATTTTACTTTACTTCCTCTTATCACCTCCACCACTGATTCCCAAATGGCTCTAGGGACAACTTGGTGAGCCCTGGGTACTGTTGCTAGCTGAGAAATAACCACTAGGAAAGATATGCTAAGAGTACTTTGGTCCCAAAGGCAGAGGCTGTGTAGGATCTAACTCTGGCAGTCTGGGGTCCCTGAGTTTCTCTACAGTCATGAGGAAAGGATGGGCTGCTTACATTTAGTGGGTCTCACCCAGCAGGCCGCTGCACCTGGGATGGGAAGCATGAATAGGGACCTTGTTTGGTAGGAATTTCTTCCCTCTGCTGTTTGCTTTGGGTTTTTTCCCTCTCCATTCCTGGCTGCTAACCCAATATTTGGCTTTCTGTGAGTACTAAATATAATTCTTCATTTAACCTCCAGAATCATGGTTTCCTACCTGCTTCCCACGACCGGATCCACAGCCTGGAATGAAAACAGAACCCAGAGGGCACCAGGCGCTGCTCATGGCTGAGGGGGTGGCAGTTCCGGGGAGGGGGAGGAGCAGATCCAGGCAGGGAGGGAGTACTCACCCACGCTAGCCTCTTCGGCCTACCACCTCCACCCTCATTTAACCCAGTCCCTACTCCTCTCCTCCCTACCCAGGGTGGGAGTGGTTCCCACACCCATAGCACCCCCAAACACCCCAGCGGCTGAGGAGACCCATAGTGTAACAGGAAAAATGTATAGCTCAAGCCCACCTCTCCCGTCCCCTACACCCCCAGGAACCTCACTAGCCAGCTTATAGCCCTCTTGGGCCCCTCTGAGGGCACCACTACCTTCCTGCTCTTCTCACTGTAAACAGTCAAGGCAGCAGTACAACCATGAGTTAAATGGAACCGGGCAGTGGAAAATTCCGGTCCGAGCCTCCGGGTAGGAGCTGTAAGCATCTGCTATTGAACACCAGAGTTTGTTGTAAGGCACCTGGCCATCAGGTTCCCCACAGGCTAAGCCTCCAGCTGGACAGGAGGTGACTGTTTCTTTCTGTTTCAGAGTCAAGGAGAGAGAGCTAGGACCTCTGCTCCACTACTGTGCATCCTCTGATTCCTGTGAAAAGTCTTGTCTGAAATCAGACACGTTTTCCAGATTTCGGAGCTAGTGGCGGTACATTCCATTTCCCTCAGGCTGAGAAGGGAAACAGGAGACAGAGCTTCCTACCACCTGATTTACAGCTTTGGAATGATTTTGACACACAAACCACTCTAGAGAGCGAGGCTCAATTATGGTTCGATCTTGTGGGTGGGTGGACGCAGGCACTGGAGCACTTCCTAGTGAGGTGCTCTGCTTATGAAGGGGCCTTCCACATTCCTGGGTGACCTCCTCCTCCCTGGGAATGCTGTTCATTGAACCTTTACCCGCTTCATTCCCTCATGCTTCTGGTAGCCCAGTGCCCCATTGTTGGGGTGAATGAGTAACGGAAGAGACAGTTGGTTCACAAGTGGTGAAAGGGCTCATCTTCTTCCACTTCTTTCCGCACTCTCACTCAATGACTGGCATAAAAATCTATTCTGTTTTCTTTGGGTAAAAATGGAGATTTGTACATCGATGTTCATAGCAGCGTTATTCACAATAGCAAGAACATGGAGACAGTCCAAATGTCCATCTGGATTGGATTGAAAAACTGTGGTACATTCACAAGATGGAATACTATGCAGCACTCAGGAGCAACGCTTTTGAAAAGTATAACATGGAAGAGGATAGAGAGTATTATGCTTAGTGAAATAACTCAGGCTCATAAGAACAAATACTGTATATTGCCGTTTTTGTAAAAACAAAAAGATAAGAACAACCAGTAAGATGTGTATGGATGTCCAAAGATGGAAAGACAGGGGGCAGAGGGTGGAAAGGGGGAAAATCACAGGGTTGCAGAGTTTTGTAGGTGGAGGGAGGAGGCAAAAAAACCAAACAAACCCCAAACCAACAAGCACCCCCCCCATAAGAAAAAAATAACTAAACCGATGTACATAAAGGAAACAGTAAAAAACCAAAACCACAAAAAAATCGATTCTGACTCTCAGTGATCCTCCATCAGGTTTCCAAAACTGTAAATCTTAACTGGAGATTACCCATCTTTTATCCAAGAGCAAATGGTCAATTTAAACAGCATGAAAATCGGTTTAACAGAGCAACACCCTAGGGGCTAAGCCTCCAGAACTCCTTCTTCTTTGCCTACTTATATGTAAAATTTTTCAGCTGAGTGTCAGCAGTCAAATCAGGCAGCAGTCTCCAACCTTCCTCTTGCGCTTGCAGGGAATGGAGACAAGAATGCAAATTCTGCAACAAAAGGCAGTGTGCAGTCAAGGTGGCCTGTGGTGTCAAAGCTTGTTCTCAGCAGTGTCAAGGCAGCCTTCATAGAAGGTGAACGGTGCATTTCTGCCAAGGGCTTCCTCCCTGCTAGGCCCACTTGAGGAAATTCCCTGAGGAACTCTAGAACTAGGGTTTTCTCCACATTTCTCTTTCCCAATTGAAGCCTAACCACAGTATCTGCTCCTTTTCACTCTTAAATTAGCCAAACTCAGGTGTTATGGGTCTTGTTAACCTTCTACTAGGAGCCATAGGTTTTCTTCAAGGCTGGCATCAGATAGGCATCAAGCCTTCCCACTCCTGACATATTTGAGACTGAGCTCACCATCAAGACACATCAACTCTTTTATCATGTGAGACGGCAAGGTTTTCACTAAGTCTCCTATGGATTTAGCTAATCTAGTTCAGTGACAGAATTCTCTCATTTCACCTAGGTTTGGTTCCTGGCCAATATACTTCATGTATAGTCAACCTCTCTTTCTCTTACTGGAAGCATGCATCTAGGAATAATGCTAAACAGATTTTAGTGGAGTTTACAGACAAAGCCAGGCTAGACTAAAGTCAGACTAGGAAGAAAGACTGTCTACTTTTGTAGGTCTGGCTGGCTCAAGAATCTCTGGCCCCAAAGGGCATGCTGCATTCTCTGCTTCTTTGTTGGTGGTGAGATTCTCAAAATCTGCTGCTGAATTGGCCCAATTTAGTGGCAAAACTAGCCAATCCCCTTGTGGATAGTCTAATATATCCTTTCCCCATCTATTCACATGACAAAGTCAAAGTCAATGGCTAGGGAAGCCATTTTGAACAATAAACCCTTAACACCACAGATGGACAAGTCTCTCCTATGCAATTTGCAGCCTCAAAACCCCAATGGAGGGTCAGCTATGAGTTGGTTCCAAGTGGACAGCAGTGAGTTTGAGGTTTTCTTTGAGACTATCTGGGGGAATGGCCCTACCATCCAAAATGTAAGTATTGGCCCTGCCCTGCTTTTTATATTCTGTGTGGGGAAGCATAGGCCCTCGGGTTCATCTTAGTCTTCCAAGCCCACTGCAATGGCAAATCTATTTTCTTAGCTTTGGAATGTCACATTCTCCTCATCAAGCTGAATGATGATGATCTTACCCTTTTGGCCTTGGAATATCTCATTCTTCTGCCCCTTGAACATGGCAACATTACCCCTTCACTTTTGGGGAGAGACTCCATCTTCTTGACACATAGTAATAGTTTTTTTAAACTCTGGAATCAAGTTGGTAAAGATCTCTCTTTGAAACCTAGGAGGTTTCTCACCAGAAGCTCATTAAATATCCACAATTCTAACATTTTGTTGCTAGTGTGTTGTGTATTCTATAAGACCACAGAGACTTTCTCGATAGCTCTCTTCTCCTAAGGCTTCACCAGAATTGGCCTTGGCCTTCATTATGTTTCTTTAAGGCAGCCTAGACTCTTCTGTTGCTGTTAGAGGCCATGTTTCTTCAGTTCTGAGTCATGATAACCATATATATAACAGAAGGAAACGCTACTTGGTCCTGTATAAGCTTCACAGGGTTAGCTAGGTGGAGCCCATTTTTGCACCGTTCTATTAATCCAGCTCTATTAGAGTCTTCTTCTTTTCTCATAACTCTCTACTTTGTCTTTTCTGACCTCTTTTTGACATATTCTGTTCAGCTTTTTAAAATTTCTTCTATTTCTGTATTTTATAAATAACCAAGAATATGTTTTATATAATATACTTTATAAATATTTCTTTTTTAGAAAGAAAATGCTTACTAAAAAGAATCTATTTGATTTAATAAACTTTCTAAATAAGAAAAATTATTATTATAAATTAAAGAAAAACAGAGTTTCACCTATGAAAAAGCAAAGTGTCGTTATAGAGACAGAAGAGGAAGAAAAGACAAAGACGTATGTCTTAGGAGACTTTAAATATTGCAAAAGAATGCCAAGAACACAAAACAAAGGGAAGAAATGAAGAAGCTAAAGAGTTGACCATAAGATTTCAAGGGGCAACTTGGGAAGACAAAGCAAAGTATTATAACAAAATGTGCAAAGAGTTAAGTAAGAGAAAATCAAAAGGGAAGAACTCATATGGCATTTCTCAAGTTGAAAGAACTGAAGAACAAATATGAGTCACGAGTTGCAATACTTGAAGATGCTATGGCCAGTATATTGAGTGATCCAGGAAGCACCAAAAGAAGATGGAAGGAATACATGGAGTTACTGTACTAAAAAGAATAGGCTGACACAGAATCTTTTAAGGAAGTAGCATCTGATCCTGGCTGGCAGCCTTGCCATGGGAAAGTCTGCTGTTAAGGACCTCTCCAAAGTACTGAAGAGCAATGGTGTGTCTCTGGAGACTAAGGTGCGTCTGATACAGGCCACGGTCTTCGCAATCACTTGTTATGCATCAGAGAGTTGGACAATGACCAGGGAGGATAGAAGGAGAATTGATGCCTTTGAGATGTGGTGCTGGAGAAGAGTATTGAGAATACCATGGATGGCTAGGAAAACAAACAGATTTGTCCTGGATAGGGTTAAACCGGGTGGCTCCTTGGAGGCAAGGATTCTGAGGCTCCGTCTAACATACTTTGGACATGTTGTGAGGAGAGACTGGTCCTTGGAGAGGGACATCATGCTTGGGAGGGTGGAGGGACGGTGCAGGAGAGGAAGGCCCTCTATGAGGTGGATTGATTCAGTGACTGGGATAATTGGGATGGGAGTGTCAGAGACAGTGCGATTGGCACAGGACAGAGCGGAGTTTAGGGCTGTTGTACTTAGGGTCGCTATGAGTCGCAGGCGACTCGAGGGCACATAACAACAACAACAACAACAGCATCTGATCAAGAACGAATGATATTGAAGGAGGAAGTTCAAGTTGCTCTGAAGGAATTGACAAAAATTAAGGCCCCAGGAAATGATGGAATATCAATTGAAATCTTTCTACAAACAGATGAAGCCCTGGACGTACTCATTAGGTTGTGCCAAGAAATCTGTAGAGGACAGTTACCTGACCAACTGAGTGGAAGAGAACCATATTTATTTGCCAGGTAGAGGGGGCGATTAAAATGGATATTTTTTTTTTAAAATCACAAACATTACGTTAGTATTATCCTTTAGAACCTTTCAAGGATTCAATTGTTTTTCTTTCCCATTGACTATTGCTTTTCTCCATTTTGCTGTTCTACTTAAATGATAACAATGAGTCATTAGAATCTACCAACACTGTTAAGACTTTAAATTGATTAATAATGTAGTTTCAATATACTTACTGGCTTTTTAATTCTGTAATTTCTTATCGATCTCAATGTATAACTTATCTATTACACTCTGATATCCTTTCTTCTTTTTATAGATGTTATTTTCATTCATACCAACAACTTTACACACAACATTCATATCACCCATCCTAGCCTCTCTTCTTTCTCTTTAATCTTTTTAAAGGTGAAAATAATTACCAACTTTTATTAAGTATCTACCATTTCCTGACATTATACTAAGAAGATTATTCTATGCTTCAGCACCTTTACATCATTGAAACAACATAATGAGGCAGTTCTTTTTTCTCTGCTTTTCAATCAGGAAATGAAAATAAAAGAAGATAAAAAAACACTTCATAATTTCTTCTATTCACTTTAGTTATTCTAGACTCAACAGAATGTTTCAGAGTTTCTTCTGACATAATTTTGTTATTTTCTTTCATGTTTTTTTAACGATCTTTTGATTTTCTCATGTGTGATAGCTTTGATATAATTTCACAACTCCTTTGGTCTTCATTGATTAGCTTTCAATGTGTCTAATCTGTTCTTGAAATGGTCTCTAAATTCAGGCATGAGGCACTAAAGATTGTACTTTGGCTCTTATGGATGTGTTTAATTTTGTTCTGCTTAGACTTGAAAGAAAATCTTTTATAGCCTGTACCCATTACCCAATTCCAAAATCTTCCACATTGTAGGGGTTCTTCCACATCTTGGTACCTGTTTCTGGCTTAGTAATCTTGTGCTATTGTCACAGAAATACCATTAATGATTGCTTTTCGAAAACAGGCATGCATTTTCTCACATACTGTATTGTAAAGTGTTGTCAAGTTGTCTCCAACTCACAGTGGTCCTACTAAGTACAACAATCTTATGCCACCTTCACATTTCCCCCTGTGCTTAAGCCCGTTGTTGCAGTCACTGTACCAAGCCATCTCATTGAAGGCCTTCTTGTCTCACATATAGGAAGCCAGATGTCTGAATTTAGAGCACAGGCTTAAGAAGAAGACTTTCTCTCTGTGTCAGCTCTGAGGAAGCTCCAAGTTTCTATAGATGCTGCTTCCTTGCTTTTTGGAAATCTCCATATATCTTGATGCATATTTTAAACACATCTTCCTCAAGAAGATTAACTCAAGATACACTTTACACTAATCCTTCTTCATTAACATAACAAAGACAACTCATTCCCAAATGAGATACTAATTACAGGCATGCTGGGGTTGTCATGTGATTCTTAGAGATCCTATAAATAACAGATCTGAACAGTAGTGCCCTATCCAGTGTTGTCTTCACCATCTCTGATAGACATCTTCATGACCTCTGATAAGCTCAATGTGACAGTCACTGTATCAATCTATCTCATTGAAGGTCTTCCTCTCTTTCTTTGACCCTCCATCTTCCCCAGCATGATATCTTTTTACAAGTCCTGACCCCTCTTGACAACATAACCAAAGTATGTGAGATACAGTTTCAGCATCTTTGCCTCTAAGGAGTACTGTGATTTCATTTCCTCCAAGACTTATTTGTTCTTTTGGCAGTCCATGAGATATTCAGTACTCTTCTCCGACACCACAATTCAAAGACATTAATTCATCTTTTGTTATTGATTGTCCATCTCTTAGCTGCATAAGTCATCACGGAATATACCATGGCTTGGATAAGGGACACATTAGTCTTTAAACTGACATCTTTGCTCTTAGCTTTTTGGAGAAGTCCTTGACGGAAGATTTTTCTTATATCTTTTGATTTCTTGTCTGCTGTTACTCTGGCTATGTGGATCCAAGTAAAATGAAATCATTGACAACTTGGCCCACTGGTAAAAAAAATAAATTGTACTTTCAACATAAAGGTATCAGGTTAAAATCCACCAGATGCCCTGTGGGAGAAATATGCAAAATCTCCTGTGGAAAATCTGCTGGAGGGTCAACTAGGAGTTGGCTCTTACTTAGTGGAACATAACAGACAATAATTATAGGCGTAGAAGTTAGGATTTACAACACGTCCTGAGAACATTAAGATGAAGTAGAAGATGCCCTTGCCCTCTAAGTCCTCAAACTTCGTAATATTTGCATTTGGCTTTCCAAGTCACAAAGCACTTAGACTTAAATGTTACACTTGATTTCCCTTCCATTAAGCCTGTTGTTAGGTGCTGTCGAGTTGAGTGTGATTCACTGTGAGCCTACAAACAGATCTGAATCTGTCCTATCCTGTGCCATCCTCATCATCTCTAACTCTTGAGGCCATTGTTGTAGTCATCATATCAATCCACCTTGTTGAGAGGCCTTTCTCCTTTTTGCTGACCTTGTACCTTTCCAAGCATGATATAACTTTTCAAGGATTGGCCTTTTCTAGAAAAATGTTCAAAATATGTGATCTGAAGCCTTTATGTCCTTGCTGCACACTGGCAGCATATTTTCCAAGACTTACCTGATCAGTGTTTTGACAACTCATGGGATATTCAGTACTCTTCTTGAGCATTACAAATCAAATGCATCAATACTTCTTCTTCAATCCTATTCATTGTCCAGCTCTCAGATGCATAGAGAGTGACTAAAAAGACCATGACTTGAGTCAGATGTGGAAGTGAGACAGTTACCACTGTTACTGAGAGAGAGAGAGAGAGAGAGAGAAAGAGAGAGAGAGAACAGCAAAACCTCAATCTTAATAACTTATTCATATTTTAACATCAAATTCGGGATTTGAGTTCAGTCCCACCCTTGTGGATTTGGGACAAATTCTCTTCCATTGGAAAACCAAAACAAAACACCCAACCAATAACTAACAACACAAACCCAATTAAAAAAAAGCCCTAAAACTGAATCATGGTTCACCTTCCATTGGATTTCTGAGGCTGTAAGTTGCATAGGAGAAGATTCGTCATCTTTTGCCTGAGGCTTGCTCGTGGATTCCAAGTACTACTAGAGAGGCACAGCTTTTGGTTAGCAAGTGCAACTCTCTTTGGACCAGGCCACTAGAGCTCCCTCTTCCTCTGTAGTGTGGTAAGTTACTGACACTGGTTTCTAGCTGTAGGAAGCTTTGGTGACCTACTCTATGGGGAGATGTGCCGCTAACCCAAAAACTAGAATCTACCACCTGCTCCAATGGAGAAAGAGGAGCAGTCTCTTCCTGTGCGATTTACAGCCTCAGAAAACCCATGCGAAAGCCAGTTATGAGTCAGTTCTGACTTGATGGCAATGAGCTTCTTCTAGCCATGGGCTCTGCAATTTTTACTATAAGGCTGTTATCATTGTTCAGTGCTTCATGCCAGCTCTGATTCACAGAGACCCTATGTACAAAAGAACAAAGCAAAGCCCAATAATGTGTTTTCCTCACAATCTCTCCTGTGTTTATGAAATCCGTTACTTCAGTTACTATGCCAATTCATTTCACTGAGGGTCTTTCTTTTCTTTTTATTAACTTCTTCTTTAAAAAGATTTTGTTCTTCTCCAGGGACTGGCCCTCCTAAAAAACATCTAAGTATGAGACACATATTTTGGGCACGTGGCCAGGAGTGACCAGTCCTTGGAGAAGGACCTCATGCCGCAAAGGGTGTAGAGATAGTGCAGGAGAGGAAGATCCTGAATGAGACGGATTTACACAGTAAATGCAGTGATGAGGGTAGATGTGTTGAAGTCGGTGAGACTGGCTCAGAACAGGTCAGACTTCAGAGTTATTGTACACAGGGTCACTATGAGTTAGAGGTGGCTCAACAGCACATAACAACAAGAAGTATGAGACAGAGTCTCACTATCCTTGCATCTACAGCATTCCCACTATACTTCTTCCAATTCAGATTTGTTTTGTTCTTTTGGCAGGCTGCAGTACATTCAATGTTATTTGTCAATACCATACATCAAAGGCATCAATTCTTCTTTGGTATTCCTTATTCATTGTCTAGTTTTCATATGCAAATGAAGTGTTGGAAATACTTTGCCTTTGGGCACTTAGATCTTAATCTTTCTTTTTTCATTTTAGTCTTTAAGTTGAAATCCTTGCTTTTCAAGATCAGAAAGAGGTACATAACAGATTTGCCCAATGCAACGTGTCATTTAATTTCTTCACTGTTTCTAAAAGGAATGTTGATTGTGGATCAAAGCAAAATGGAATTGTTGTTAACTTCAATACTGTCTCAGTTTATCATATTGTTTTTTGTCCTGTTGTGA
>NW_006400029.1:2505521-2506905 GCF_000299155.1 Elephantulus edwardii | reverse complement strand
AGAGGGACATCATGTTTGGGAGAGTGGAGGGACGGTGCAGGAGAGGAAGACCCTCGATGAGATGGAGTGATTCTGTGGGTGGAGTGGTGGGGATGTATGTGTTTGAGACAGTAAGGTTGGCACAGGATAGATCGGCGTTTAGGGCGCTTGTACACAGGGTCACTATGAGTCGCGAATGACTCAACGGCACATAACAACAACAACAACGTTACCTTTAATTTATTATGACCTATTTTTTGAATTATTTTCAGCAAGTTTTTATTTGAATGTGATATCAGTGATACTTAAAAAACCCGCATTGCCATTGTATCAATACCAACTTAAAAATGACCCTTCATTGGGTTTCTGGGACTGTAAATAGAATGGGAGAAAACTGCCCATCTTTTCCCCATGGAGTTGCTGGTGGATTCAACCTGACAGAGGCGTGGTCTTTTTGTTATCAGTGTATTCTCTAAGGACTACACCCTCAGAGGTCCCTTACATATAACTAACTTATCAAAATATTTTACCTGCACAAATTCTTTTTCATACAATGACTCTCTGTATTTCTTCTGTCCATCTTATTTTTAATGCTTTCTATATCATTTAATATTTTGCCCACAGAGTCCACCAGTTTTACAACTTGAAGTTTGAGGTTTTGGCTTCAGTTCTTTTTTAAGCTTGAGAAATGCCTTGAGTGTTCTTCCCTTCTGGTTTTCTAAGGATAGGTCCTTGACATTTTGCTCTAATGCTTTGCCTAGTCTTCTTGAGCTGCCCTTGAAGTCATCTGTTCAACTCTCTAACATCAGCATTTCTTCCTTTCATTTTACCTTCTCTAAGTTCAAGAGCACGTCCATGGCAGCATCTGTTAACTGGAAGATGTCAATTGATATACCATCTATTCCTGGAGCCTTATTTTGTGCCATTTCCTTCAAAGCAGCCTGAACTTCTTCTTTCGTCACCATAGGCTCTCGCTCATATGTCATTTCATGAAATTCTCCTGTGTTTTCCAATTCCCTTCGATACAGTGACTCAGCACATTCCCTCCATCTTCCTTCAATACCCCCTGATCATTCAACATTCTGCCAAAAGCATCCTTGATTATAGCAACTCGAGGTTTGAACCTGTTCCTCAGTTCCCTGAGCTCAAGACATGCCGAGCGAGTTTGGCCCTTTTGATTTTCCGACTCCAACTCCTTGCACATTTCATTGTAATATTTTGCTTTGTCACCCCTTGCTGCCTTTTGAAATCTTCTATTGAACTCTTCAGTATCTTGAATTCTTCCTTGTGCTTTGGCTTCTCTGTGCTCCAGTGCAATTTTCAGAGTATCTTCTGACATCCATTTTGGTCTTTTCTTCCTCTTCTGTCTTTGTAATGACCGTTTGCACTCTTCCTGGATGATACC
>NW_006400029.1:2486361-2504111 GCF_000299155.1 Elephantulus edwardii | reverse complement strand
GACAGAGTGGAGTTTAGGGCTGTTGTACTTAGGGTCGCTATGAGTCGCAGGTGACTCGACAGCACATAAGAACAACAACAACAAGTTCAAGAGCAAATTTCAGAGTTTCTTCTGAAATCTGTTTTCCCCTATTCTTTATTTCCTGTGTTTTTAATGAACTTTTGCTTTTCAAATATATATCCTTGATGTCATGTGTGGTGTTAATGGTTTATTGTTCAAATAGCTTCCCTAACCATTTGATATTGACTTTACCAAGTGGATGGGCAGGAATCTGTGAACAGGGTGCGTTAGCCTATCCACAAGGGGATTGCCTAGTCTTGGCATTAAGTTGGGTGGATTTAACAACAGAATAGAAGAAACCTTAACACCAGTAAAGCAGAAGCAAAAGAATGTATCATAATCTTCAGGGTAAGAGGTTTTTGTGTCAGCCTGACAAGGGCCTCCAAGAACAGCAGCCATAGGAACTACAACAGAGAACCAGAGACCTGATAAGAAAGGGAGTAGACCTTGAGATTGCTACCCGTGGAACCAGAAATAGGAATCTTTGCCCAAGTTTCTTAGACAGCTAGAGTGGGAGGTGGGGAGACTCATAATTGGCATGACTGAGAACGTTGTAACTCCGGCTTTGTAACATGAGGCTCAAGGCTGGGGTACTTATGAACACATTATGGAATCTGTCCTTACTGTATTCTAATACTACTCTGAATTATAGCTTTTTTTACTTCCTCGATATGGTTTTGCATGGTCTTTGAGCTATTGAGTTGTTTTTGGACCCAAAAAACAGTAAGATTAGTGTTGAAATTGAGTAGGAAGAGGTGTGAGAGCATAGGGGCCATGTCTGACCTAATGGGAATTGGTTTTGTGTTGCTGAGGCTGTCGATAAGGACGGTTCCCTTCTGTGAAGTTGGTAAAGATCAGATACGGCTATCCTTATGGTACCTTTGCTTTTGTTACATCATCACACAACTTGTGTAGTGTTTGGTCAAAAACCTTCAAAGTCATTGCAATTGAGTAGGAGCTAACACATAGTTGACCCTACAGGGGATTTTTGGAGGCTATAAATTACATAGGAGGAGAGCACTCCACTTTCTCTCAAGGAGTTGCTGGTGAATTGGAACTGCAGAGAGACGTCAGATTTGGGTTAATAGTGCAACTCTCTAGAGTAGATATTCTCTAAGGTGGTTACTGTTCAATACATCAAATCTGTTCTTGAGATGTTCTCTAAATTCAGATACGATACATTCAATGTTATATTTTCACTCTTGTAGGCTTGTTTTCATTTTCTTCAGTTTTAATTTGAACGTGAATAGAGCAATTGGTGGTCTGTTTCAAGGCCCTTTGCCTTGTTCTGATGGATGTTGAGCTTCTCCATAGTCTCTTTCCATAAACATACTTGATTTTATTCCTGTGTATTCCATCTAAGAAGGTTCACATCTATAGCCACCATTTAGGTTTTGTAAAAAAAAAAAAAATACTTACAATGAATACTTTTTGGCCATACAAAATTCCATTATACAAACCCTGGCCTTATTTCTATCATCAAAGTAAAATTTTCCAACTACCAATCCTTTTGTTTGTTTCCAACTTTTGCATAACAGTCACTACTGATTATTAATGCATTTTGATTGCATGTTTGACCAATTTCAGACTGCAGAATTGGCAGAAAATTTTAATTTTTTTCATCTTTGGCTTTAGTGGCTAGTGTATAAATTTGAATAAAAGTCATATTAACAGAATTTCCTTGTATAGGTATGGATATTACTGTATCTCTGACAATATGTTACTTCAAGTGATTTAAAAATTTTCCTTTTGATAATTCTGACACCACTCTTCTTCCATTTGTCTTTCATTCCGCAGTAGAACATGTGGTTATCTGATTCAAAATGTATAATGCAAGTTCATTTCAGCTCAGTAGTGCCTGGAATGTCAATATTTATGCATTCCATCTCATTCTTGACAACTTCCAATTATTCTGGAGTCTTATTTTGTGCATTCCATGTATCACTTATTAATGAGTATTTGCAAGTATTTCTCCTCATTTTGAGTTGTGCAACAATAGCAGATGGAAGTCTTTCATTGACTAAAAGCTTTACGCCATTCACACCAATAAAGTAGACTCCTAGAGAAGGCAGCTCTTCTCCAGTTTGAGTGTCTTCTGGCCTGAGGGCTTTGGTTTTTCGAGTTGAATCAAATGATGTTCTGCTGTTATTAATAAGGTTTTCAATGGCCCATTATTTCATGATGAATGGCCAGTCCTGCTTTCTACTCTGGCTTAGTCTGGAAGCTCCCCTGAAATCTGTCTGTTGTATTTGAAGTAAGATTGGCAAAGCTTCTAGCATCACAGTAACACATAAGCCACCACAGTGAAACCAACTGAGCCATGAGTGACAGCAGAATTGAGTTGTTAGGTGTTGTTGAATACAAACCATAGCGACTATAAACAATAGATCTGAACCCTGTCCTATTCTGTGCCATCCTTACACTTGCTAATACAAGAGCCCATTGTGGCAGTCACTGTGGCAATCTGCCTGATTGAGAGTCTTCCTCTCCTTCACCGACCTTCCACCTTTCCAAGCAAAGTGTTCCTCTCCAAGGAATAACCTCTTCTGGCAATATGCCCAAAGTATATGAGAAGAAGCTTTATCATCTTTACCTCCAAAGAACACTGGTGGCACTTTCTTCAGTACATATTTGTTTGTTCTTTTAACAGTCTATTGTATGTTCAGTACTATTTTTCAACACCACAGCTCAAAGGAGTTAATTATTCTTCTGTTATCCTTATTCATTATCCATCTCTCAGATGCCTAGCAAGTGATCGGAAAGACCATGGCCTGAATCAGACACACTTTAGTCCTCAAACTGCATTATTCCTCAATAATTTGGAGAGGTCCCTGACTGCAGATTTTCCCAGTGCAGTGTTGTTAAGTGCCATAAAGTCACTTGTGACTCATTGCGACCCTATGTATAATAGTACTGAACCCTGTCTTATCCTGAGTCGGTCTCACTGATTCTGACACATCTAATTCCACTGCTCCAGTTCCTATGCCAATTCATCATATCTGGGATCTTCCTCTCCTGCACTGTTGCTCTACCCTTCCAAGAATGATGTCCTTCTCCAAGGATTGGTCCCTTCTGGCCGTGTGCCCAAAGTATATGAGTATATGAGACAGAACTTCAAAATCTTTGCCTCCAAGGAGTAATTTGGTTTACCTTCTCCAAGACAGACCTACTCTTCTGCAGCACTGCAACTGAAAGGCATCAATTCTTCTGTCATCCTTCACTATTGTTCAGCTCTCTGATGTATAGCAAGTATTTGTAAAGACTATGGCCTGGATCAGGCACACCTTAGTATCTAGACTGACATTATTGCACTTTAGCACTTTGGAGAGGTCCCACATAGCAGACTTCCCCAGTGCAATTTGTCTTTAGATTTCCTGACTGCTGATGTCAAGAGTGTTGATTGTGGAGCTGAGGAAGCTGTAATTATTAACAATCTCAATCTCTTCTCCATCCATCATGGTGCTGCCAATTGGCCCAGTGGTGAGAATCTTTGTCTTCTTGATGTTAAGCTTCAATCCATATTGAAGAATATAGTCATTGACCTCCTGCAACAAATGCTTCAGGTCCTCCTCAGTTTCGGTAAGCAAGGTTGTAACATCTGCATAACACAGGTTGTTGATGAGTCCTCCAATCTTGACACCACACTCCTGCTCATAAAGTCTAGCCTCCTGAATGATCTATTCCGCATACAGATTGAAAAGGTGTGGAGACAGTACACATCCCTGACACACTCCTATCCTAATTTTGAACCATGCAGTGTTTCCTTGCTCTATTCTGACACTTGCCTCCTGGTCAAAGTATAGGTTTTGTGTAAGCACTATGTCTTCTTATTTCCTGACTGCTGGTGCCAAGGGTGCAAATTGTGGATCCAAGTAAGATGAAGGTTTTGACTGTGAAACAGGAAGTGCCATACGGGGAGCACCATATCTGATCTTTACCAACTTCACAGAGGGGGACTATCCCTGTCCACAGCATCAATAACACAAAACCAATTCCAGCGAGGTCAGATATGTCCCCTACACTCCTGTACCTCTTTCTACTCATCTCAACACCAATCTTACTGCTTTTGTGGGTCCAGAATATGATGTGATAGCTCACAGACCATACAAAACCATATTGGAGTGGGTCACAAGGTTATAATCCAGATTAATAACAGAATATAGTCAAGACTGCACTTGAAATGTGCACATAGGCACCTCGGCCTCTAGCCTCTTGGCTGTAAGTGTCTCCCACATTCTTAGTCCTGACAATATTGGCTTTTCATGTAATTGTCCAGCAAAGTTCTCAGTTCTGCTCTTATTGGCTTCCTCCCTCCCCACTCTTGCCCCAATGTCCCATCTCATGTCAATTCTCCAGTTCAATCAGCCATGGCTGCTGCTGCTATTTTGAATTGTTTCCTACATTTTCTTGCCTCCTCTTCATCTGGGTGGAGAAGGTCTCTTTCCTCTTCTCTGCCTGAGGAGGATTAATCTCTATAGCTAGAGCTGTTCTATATATTGGTTAACTAGCCAATCCTCTTATAGACAGTTGAGACTGGCCAATCCCCTTGTAGAATGGTAGATAACCAATCCCTGTGGATAAGCAAATATGGCTCATTTGCATATTCCTGCCCATCTACATAGCAAAGTCAAGTATTGTCTGGAAAAGTCATATTGACAGATAAATTCCACATTGACAAATTCAAACTTTTTTCCATCTATCATTATGTTGCTGATAGGTCTAGTAGTAAGAATTTTGTCTTTTTGATGTTGAGATGCAATTCATATTGAAGGCTGTATTCTTTGATCTTATGCAATAAGTGCTTCAAGTTCTCCTCATTTTCGGAAAACAGGGTTGTGTCATCTGCAAAATACAGGTTATTGATGAGCCTTCCTCCAATCATGATGTTACATTCTTCTCCAAAGAATCTAGGTTCTTGAAAAATTTGCCAAACATACAGATTGAGTAAGTATGGAAAGAGAATACATCACTGATGTACAACTTTCTTAATTTTAAAGTGCATATTATTCTCTTACTCTGTTCATACAACAGCCTCTTGATCTAGGTATAGGTTTTGCATGAGCACAATTAAGTGCTCTGGGATTCCCATTCTTGTAAATTTTAGCTGTAGCTTGTTATGATCCACACAGTCAAATATCTTTTCATGGTCAATAAAGCATAAATAGACATTCTTCTGCTATTCCTTACTTTCAGCCAGGATCCATCTGACATCAGCAATGATACATCCTTGGTGCCACGGCCTCTTCTAAATCCTACATGAACTTCTGGAAGCTCTCTATGTTCTAGCTGTTTTTGAATGATCTTCAGAAGTATTTTGCTTGCATGTGATATCAATGATACAGTTTGATGGTTTCTACATTTTGTTGGATCATCTTTGTTGGGAACGGAAACAAATATGGGCCTCTTCCAATTCATTGGCCAGACAACTGTCTTTAAAATTTCCTGCCATAGACTGGTAAGTGAATCCAGGGCTGTATCTACCAGTTCAAACAAGTCAGTTGATATAGATTCCTGGGCCCTCATTTTTTGCCAATGCCTTTAGTGCAGCTTCCATTTCCTTTTTAATTATCACTGGCTCCTGCTCATATTTTGTTTCCATACCTTTTCAATCTGTATACAGAATAGATCATCTGAAATTCTGAGCTATACAAAGAGGAATGTGGCATCAGGATTGATGGAAGAGTTACCAACAATCTGTGTTATGTACATGATACAACCCTGCTTACTGAAACTGAGGAGGGCCTGAAGCACTTGCTGCAGAAGGTCAGGGACTGCAGCCTTCAATATGGACTGACACTCAACATCAGGAAAACAAAGATTTTTATCACTGGGCCAGTTGGCAGCATCATCAGTATGGATGGTGAAGAGATTGAGATAGTTAGTAATTTTAGTTTACTTGGCTCCACAGTCAACACTCTTGGTAACAGCAGCCAGGACATCAAGAGACAAATTGCATTGGCAAAGTCACCTGTGAGAGACCTCTCAAGAGTACTGAAGAGCAGTGATGTCAGGCCAGAGACTAAGGTGCATCTGATCTGGGCTATAGTCTTCGCAATTATGTGCTATGCATCAGCGAGTTGGACAGTGACTAGGGATGATAGAAAGAGAATTGATGCCTTTGAGCTGTGGTGCTGGAGAAGAGTGTTGAATATACCACTGACTGCTAGGAGAACGAACAAGTTTGTTCTGGAGAAGGTGAAGTTGAAGTGCTCCTTGGAGTCAAGGATTCTGAAGCTTCTTCTGACCTACTTTGGGCATGTTGCAAGAAGGGACTGGTCCTTGGAGAGGGACATCATGTTTGAGAGAGTGGAGGGGCGGCAAGGAAGAGGAAGACCCTCAACGAGAGGGATTGATTCTGTGATTGGGGTGGTGGGAATGAGTGTGTTTGAGACAGCGAGGTTGGCACAGGATAGAGCAGTGTTTAGGGTTCTTGTACATAGGGTCGCTATGAATTGCAAACGACTTGATGGTACATAACAACAACAACCTGTTCATATGATACTTCCTGACATTTTTCAGTGTCAGTCAATTCTTTTTCGTTACAATGACTCTATGTATCTCCTCTATCTTCTTTAGATGCTTTCTCGATCATGCAACATATTGCCCAGATTCAGTATTTTTCAATATTGCCACTTCAGGCTTAAATTTGTTTTTCAGTTCTCTCAGCCTGAGAAACACAGAGTGAGTTCTTCCCTTTTTATTCTCTTCCATTATAATACTTTATTTCATCTTCTTGAGCTGCCATTTGAAATCTTCTGTTCAGCTCTTTTATTTCAGCATGTTTTCCCTTTGCGTTGGCTTCTCGACTTTCTAGTGTGATTTTCATAGTCTTTTCTGACATTTATTTAGATTTACTCCCCCCTCTCCTCTGTCTTTGGAATGATCTTTTGCTCTTTTAATGGCTGATATCTTTGATGTCATCCCACAACTCATCTGGTCTTCAATCATTGGTGTTCAATACTTCAAAGGTATTCTTGAGGTGATTTTGAAATTCAGGTGAAATAGAGTCAAGATCATGTGTTGGTTCTGATGGGCTTATTTTTATTTTCTTCAACCTCTATTTTAACTCGCACATGAGTAATTGTTGGCCTATTCCAAAGTCCACCCCTGGCCTAGATTTTGGTTTTTTTTTTTTTTGCCTAGTTTTTATTGCCGATATTGAGCTTCTCTAATGATTGCTTCCACAGATGTAGTCAATTTGATTCTTATGCAGTCTATCAGGTGAGGCCCATGAGTAAAGTTTCTATTTATACTTTTTAAAAAAGGTATTTGCAACAAATAAATAATTGTACATACGAAATTAGTTCATTCTATTTCCAGCCTCATTTCTGTCATCAAATCCATATTTTCTGACTACCATTCCTTCTTTATTGTTTTCAACTTTTGCATTGCAGTCACCATCTATCATTAACACATCTTGATTGTATGTTTTTTGAATTTTAAACCACAAGATTTGATAAAAATTTTCAATTTCCTCCTCTTTAACTTTAGGTATAGCATATATTTCAGTAATAGTTGTATTAACTGGCCTTCCTTTTATGTGTATGTATAACATCCTATCTCACAATATTGTATGTCAGGATAGAAGTTGAAATTGATTTTTTGACTATGCATGTAACATAATTTTTCTTCTATTTTTCATTCCCAGCTGAGTATGTTGTTGTTATGTGCCGTCAAGTCACCTGTGACTCACAGCAAAGCTATTTATAGCAACTTTGAACCCTGCTCTATTCTGAGTCCACCTTATTGTCTCTGATCCATCTACTCCCATTATCCTAGTTACTGAGTCAATCCATCTCATCGATGGTCTTCCTTTCTTGCACTGTACTTCCACTCTCCCAATTATAATGTCCCTCTCCAAGGACTGGTCCCTCCTTGCAACATGCCCAAAGTATGTCAGATGGAGCTTCAGAATCCTTGCCTCCAAAGAGCAACCTGGTTTCACCCTCTCCAGAACAAAACTGTTCTTCTAACAGTCCATGGTATATTCAATACTCGTTTCCAGCATCACAGCTCAAAGGTATCAATTCTCCTTCTATCATTACATGATTATCTGATTCAAAGTGGCCAAAGCTAGTCCATATCATCTCATCTCATCTCATCTCACTAATACCTAGAATGGGGCATGTCTGACTTCAGCTGAATCAGCTTTGGGCTGCTGCTGCTGTTGATAGGGATTCTTCTTTGAGAAGTAAGTAGAGGTCAGGTACTGCTGCCCCATTGCCCACACCCTTTTTATATCCATATATAACTGACCTTATTAGGGAGCCCTAGTGGCTTAGTGGAACCTCAAAAGTGCATGGTTCAAATCAACCACCTGCTCTGTAGGAGAAAGATGGGCAGGCAGTCTCCTTTTGTTCAATTTACTGCCTCTGAAAACCTGTAAGCTATGGTAAGCTATGGATTGGTTCTGACTTGATGGTACTCAACAATACACCAAAGGTTGGTGTCAGATTCAAGTGTGTGATGTAGCATTTGCCTGACACATTAAAGTAATTTTAGCTCTAGTTTTCTTGGGAGGTGTTTCTTATGTTTATGTGAATCTCTCTGAATGACATAGAATTCTCATTTCCATTCCTCTTCTCTTGCTTTGGTTCTTTACAAAGGTTGGAGAGTTGGGGCAGTGTGGAGGGGAAGGAAGAAGTTGCAGTTTCCCTATGCGAAAGACATCTGGGGATTTATTAGCGCAAGAACCACATCCTTGGCCCATCCTGGTGGGTGGAGGCTGGGCATGTTGGTATCCTGCCCCGCCTGCTGGCGGAAGCAGCTTATGGATTTGGTGACAGATTCCTTGCAAGAGATGAATGAAGCAATTGTGTACCTGGTGTAGAAAAGATTCCAGGCAGAAGAGATGCTTTCAACGGCAATAACCCCAAGATGGAGCATTCTACTGAGTCAACAGAGTTATTGGTACCGGCTTCCCTTTGATGGTCCTGTGAGCACATGTTAGCCTCTGAAGCTGTTCTTGGCACAAATGGACCAAGCCTAAAACCTTTTATTTTCTCCTTTGTTTTAATCACTCCTCCTACCTCCTGGAGGGATTCTTGACTCAAATTCTTGAACAACAAAGGCAGCTAATGGAATTCTCGTGGGTGAGATCCCAAACCAGAAAAATAGTTTTCATGTTGCCCCATTGATGCTTCCTCCTGGCTCAGTACTGCGCTTCAAACCATCTGATTCCTCTATTAAAAGTGATATCTGAAAATTTTGTTTATTTCTTTTTTAAAAATTTTGTTATTTTTTATGTGTGTACCATCAAATCAGATCTGACTGGTACAGGAGGAGATTGTCCCTCCTTCTCCAGCAGAGCATCTGGTAGATTCGAACCACACACCTCTGGGATTGCAATGCAGCTTTTTGCCACTGGGCCACCACAGCTCCTGAAAATTCTGTAGGAAGGGATCAGCTTATAACTTTTAAAAAGATATCTGGGTACTGAGATTAAACTTGAAGAATGCTTGGTTGGTAAATATTGGATCCCATCCCCTCACTTCCTTCTTAGAAGCTGCAGGTGAAGCTGGGCGCATGGTGTAGTAGTTAGTAGTGGAAGACAGAGAGGTTCTTGTGTTTCAGGCTCATCAACAGTAAAACATAGGACATACACTATGAGGTTCCATTTGATGCTATTGAGAACTGAATGTGAAAAAGCACTAAGCATGTAGCTAGCAATCCTGGTCAGAAGCCACAGAGCAACAAGAATGTGGTAGGTGGTAGTGGCAGTAACAAGAGAAATTTGGAAAGTGGAGTAGGGGACATTGCTGACCCTGAAGACATCTGGAGAACAAATTATTCTCTTTTCCAAAGATTTAGAAGGCACTTCCATTCTGTCTTGGGACTCTGAGGAAGATACCCCAGACCAAATTTTGTGGTGTTTGCAGAGCCAGGGTAGTGACATCTTGAGGGTGAGAGAGGAGCTTGGTGGTAGAGACAGCCCTTCTGCCCTATGGCTTTCACTGGGAGGCACCTTAGCCTGAGGCTGGTGTCTGTCAGGCCAGTGCCCTTTCACTGACACCAGTGTGGCAGGGCAACAGGGTAGGTCCTGGAGGTGGGGGAGTAAGGTCAGAAACAGAAGCTATAATTAAACCCTTTTTTTAAAAAAAAAAACACACAAAAAAACAAACCCCACCAAACACCCCACCCTTACCTCTAGCAGTAAAGTTATTCTTGGTCAGTGAGGGGGAAGAACGGGCAGGATGGGAGTAAAATGGCTGTTTCTGACCTCTTGGCCTTCCTGGTGATTGGGTGGAGAGGATTTTAGATTGAGGAAGAGATTTCCTGGCGTATCTTCGAAAATAGTGACTAAAATCTCTAGTTTGACTCTTTCCAGACTCTAGTGCTACTCTGAAATAGGATATAAAAGCACCAACATTTGCCAGCCAGGCAGAAGCTCCCTGATTGGCTTTTTTTGACTCTTGGGCTGAATGTGAAGAATGTCTGAGAAGGATGGGTGGGGCAAGTCTGCTTGTGTAAGCCGAGGTAGCTGTGGCCATGGTTGTCGAAGGGTCTGTGTTTCTCAGCTTGGTGGCCTGCATTTTGACAGAGCAGGGCTTGGAAACAGGCCTCATCATATGGTACCTCCTACTCCTCTGCCCCCGGAGTCAAGCAAGAGCCAAAACTCCAAGCCTGCGGATGCTAAGCGAGAAAGCAGAAATAGAAGATTCGCTGTTGCCAGCGCTTCCCTTCCCTTTCTTTTTTCCTGGGGCTCCTGGGAAGGGCTGTCTATTTCCCCTCCCTCAGCCCCTGTGTGTTCTCCACTCCATCAGTACCTCAGTCCTCCCCCATAACTAGAGCTAGGGCCAAGGAAGTGGAGCCAAGAGTCCACCTTGGTTTGGTCTCCTGAGGAAAAGATTTCAGTATCTCCCATTCAACAAAAGCCAAAGTCTAAGAAAAAGAGGATGTGAGGTTCAAGTTCTTGGAGCTCAGACCACAAACACTTCACCTTCTAGAAGAAAAATAGCTGCCCACTGAGGGACCTGGCTCTGAAAGGAAGACTTAGCCTCTTGTTCTTCTGCTCTGGTTAATCCTTGGGGCTAAATTCTCCTTCACTTGCATTTTTATAAAGTGAATCTCCATTTCACTGGGAGCATCTCTCCCCTTTAGTTCCTTCCTCTTGAGCTTGCCCCACCTTCATCCCCGCCAGCTTCCCACCTGTGGAGCCAGCTGGAACCTGAAGCATTTTCCACATGTGTATATGCAATTTCCTTTCCACAGTCAATAATCTGTCACCCTGGGCCACCACATACATTATACAGGCTGAGACATCATGGTGTGATACATGGATACATGGGGTGGGGAGAGGACGACAGTTCTGGCAGAGGCTGTCCAGCCATGCCCCACATCAAGAGTGTATCCTTCATTTAGCCAAACCCCAATCCTACCCTTTCATCCTCTTCTAGCAGTTAGGAGGCTGGGCCAGGAGATAGCTGTATGGATGATGGCAGTCGCCTCAATACATCTTCTTCTCTCCATTCCGTACTGTTTCCCAGGCTGCTCTTTTGCTCCGTCACTGACCAGAGCAATTTTTATAAACTTTGATGTGGTCATCCCCTACCTAGAACCCTACAGTCTTCATAGTGAATTACAAGCAGTTCTGTGTGACCCTTTTCCCTATAGACTGCCAGCATCTGGCTTCAGCTCATAGATTTGTGCTCATCTCTTGGCACTTCTGCTTAATTAACACACCGGATTCCTGCTTTCTTTCATCATAGAGCGCTCTTCCCCTGAAGTCCCGATCTTTGTGTAAGACCTTCCTTCCGCCAGGGACACCCCTCCTCCTCCAATGTACTTAATGCCTATGCATAGGGATTAGAGTTTCCAGGAAGAATCTCTTGATGAACTCCCCATATATATACACATACCATTACACAAAACATATACATTCAATTTAAGAAACTCCTGGCCTCTCTGAGGTTTTCTGGGTGGCATAAATGGTTTGGGCTTTTCTTCTGAATAAAAGTTTAATTACAGGGTTCTTTTGCCTTGGAAGAAAGGCCTGGTGATTTACTTTTGCAAGATTACAGCCACTAAAAACTCTATGGAAAAAACAACAGCAAAACCCAAACTCATTGGGACAATTTTACCCTGTCACACATGGGATCTCCATTAAGTCAGAATTAACTCCATGACAACGGCCTTGGGGGTTTTGTGTGTGTTTGAGCTCTTCAGTAGTTTTTGCTGCTTTTGTCCCATATTCTGGATTGTGATTGTCTCTCTAGCTTTTGTTTTTCCTATCGTTTAGTAATATGGTAACGACCTCATTTGGTATTTGAGAAACTTACTTTTCTGTTTATGGGCTTTGTGGAAAAACCTTATCCTGTTCCCTAAGTGTGGGGAAGTGGCTTTGCAAATGTTAATTAAAGCCACAGATAATGACTCAAGGGTGGGGCTGTGACCAAATCCAAGCCTGTAAAGCTGGGGGTAATTTTTTGTTGGTGATCTCTGAATTGGAAATTTCCTTATGCCTCTGGGAGGTCTCTGGTTGTGAGTGGCTCTCCTCCTTGGAAAAGACGGAAGAACGGAACACAGTGACTGCAGCAATGGGGTCGAGTGCATCAGAGATTGAGGATGGCGAAGGATTGATTGGACAGGATTCAGATCTGTTGTTCAAAGGGTCACAGTGAGTTGTATTTGACTCAACAGCACCTAAAAACAACAACAACCCTTCCGTGAGAGTTGATTGTAATTCCAAATAAAAGAAAATCATTGACAACATCAGTCTTTTCTCCATCATTATGTTGCCCAGTTGCACTTTCTCCAAGACACATCTGTTTCCTTTTTGGGCAGTCTATGGGATATTCAGTACTCTTCTCCAATTCCATAGTTCGAAGGCATCAGTTCTTCTTCTGTCATTCTTTTTTTTTTCCTTCTGTCATTCTTATTCATGTTGTTGTTAGGTGCCTTCAAGTTGAGTAGATTCATAGAAACCCTATGAACAACATCTGTGAATTTTATCCTGTCTTGTGCCATTCCCACCATCTCTGATATACTTGAGCTCATAACTGCAGTCACTGTGCCTACCTATCTCATTGGGAGTCTTCCTCTCTTTCACTGACCCTTCACCTTTCCAATCATGAGATCCCTTTCCAAAGGAGCTCCAGTGGCCTACTGAAAAGAAGGAAGCTGCATTGCAATGCCAAAAGCACACAGTTCGAATTCACCAGCTGCTCTGAGAAAGAAAGATGGGTGATCCCCTCTCATATGATTTACTGCCTCTGAAAACATGCTGGAAGGTCAGTTATGAGTCAGTTCCAACTCTATAGCACACAATAATATGTACACAGTATGAAAGACAAAGCTTTGTTGTCCTTGACCCTAAAGAGCACACTAGTTGCACCATGTTGTTATTATTATGTGCTGTCAAGCCATCTGTGACTCATAGTGACCCTATGCACAATAGCTCTGAAGCCTGCCCAATCCTGAACCACTCATACTGACTCTGATACACCTACCCTCATTGCCCTAGTTACTGTATTAATCCATCTCATCTGGTATCTTCCTCTCCTGTGCTATCCCTCCACCTTTCTGAGCATGATGTCTTTCTCCAAGGATCAGTCCCTTCTGGCCACATGTCCAAAGCATGTGAGATGGAGCTTCAAAATTTTAGTCTCCAAGGAGAAACTTGGTTTGTTCCTCTCCAAGACAGACTTATTTATTTTTCTGGCGGTCCATGGTCTGTTCAATACTCTTATCCAGCACCACAACTCAAATGCATCAACTCTTCTATCCTCCTTAGTCATTATCCAGCTCTCTGATGCCTAGCAAGTAACTGCAAAGACCACGGTTTGGATCAAGTGCACCTTAGTCTCTAGATTGATATTGTTCCTTATCAGTAATCTGGAGAGGTCTCTGATAAATTTCTGCAATGCAATTAGTCTTTTGATTTCCTGACCGCTGGTGCCAAGAGTGTTGATTTTGAAACCAAACAAGCTATGATTGTTAACAATCTCAATCTCTTCTCCATCTATCATGATGCTGCCAATTGGCCCAGTGGTGAGAATCTTTGTTTTCTTGATATTGAGATTCAATCTATATTGAAAACTATAGTCCTTGAACTTTTGCAACAAGTGCTTCAGGTTCTCTTCAGTTTTAGCAAGCAAGGTTGTATAATTTGCATAATGTGGGTTTGTTGATGAGTCTTCCTCCAATCTTGATACTACATTCCTCGCATATAGCCAAGCCTCCCAAATGGTTTGTTCTGCATATAGATTGAAAAGACATGGAGACAGAATGCATCCCTCATGCACTCCTTTCCTAATTTTGGGCCATGCAGTGTTTCCTTTCTCTGTTCTGAGGACTGCTTCTTGGTCCAAGTATAGGTTTCATATAAGCACAATCAAGTGTTCTGGGATTCCCATTTTCCTCAAGGTTAGCCACAATTTGTTTCGAATACCTTTGCATAGTCAATACAACAGACATTTCTCTGGTATTCTTTGCTTTTTGCCAAGATCCAACTGACATTGGTGATAATGTCTCTAGTACAACGACCTCTTCTAAACCCAGCTTGCATTTCTGATAGTTCTTTGCCAATGTGCTGTTGCAGTTGCTTCTTGGTAATTTTCAGCAGGATTTTGCTAGTGTGTGATATTAGTGATATTGTTCGATAATTTCCACACTCTGTCAGGTCACCTTTTTTTGGGAATAAATATGGATCTCTTCCAGTCAGTTAGCCAGGCAGTTTTACTTCAGATTTCTTGGCACAACCTGGTGAGCACATCTAGGTAAGCATCTGCTTGTTGAAATATGTCAGCTGGTATTCTATCAATTCCTGGGCTTTAGTTTCTGCCAAGGAACTACTAAAAAAATTCTCTCAAACGCACAGCTATTAAGTTGACACCAACTCACAACTGACTCTTCACTGAATTTTTGAGAGACTGAAAATTACATGGGAGGAGATTGCCCATATTTCTCCCATGTAGCTCCTGCTGGTTTCAAACTGCCAGAGAGGCTCTGCCCTTAAGTTAGCAGTGCAACTCCACCAGAACTCTCTTGTTGAATCACAGCCATGGAATTTAATGTATATGACAGAAGACAGAGAAAATGACAATATCACAATGAGTGGCAAACCAGTTTTTCACTGTAGCATGGACAACAGAAGTAAGAAAAGTGTCATGATTGGGATACATATACAAGTGAAGGCGTAGGTATGTGACAGAATTGATTCTAGTATTTTGATTACTTGGCTACATGGTAGCTGAGTATGATTTATGGGAAGTGAGACCCTGAATCATAGTCACCAGCATCCTAATATTTAACTTAAATTTATTATATATCAGTGAGTCTGATAGACTATTTTCCATAAGTCATGAAGAACATATCCATGTAAGTTCTCCAGTTCTTTATGTGAATATTTTTCTGTCTGAAGGAGAGCAATCTCCTGGACTTTCTCTGGACCAGCATCTACTCTTTGGCACATTCTTCTTGAGGGGCAAGCTCCCTTTCCCTATGCTTGCTTGGACCTAATCACGCTGTTGGTTTAATGGCAAGCAAGCATTGAACAAGCAAATTAAACAAATCAAATGGTGCTTGAATGTATGTCAAGACTCAAAGTAGAGGCAGGGCTCTCACTATAGACTACAGTCTTCCCCAAACCAAATGCTTTAGATTTTAAGCTTTACAGCAACATGCTGATGTTAGGTTGGGAGGAAGGGAAACTCAGAATATCCTTGCTATAACTTTAAATTCTGGGTATCTTTATTCACTTATATGATTTCAATTTGCCATTGAAATCTATATTCCCAAGGTCTAAGTGGTACCTCAACAGCTTTCTAGAATTTTTGTTGTTGTTCCACAAACATCTCAAACCCAGCAAATTAAAAGTGGAACTTTTTTATCTTTTCCCACAAGTATGTTCCTTATCCTGCACTCTCTATCTTTATTAATGATTTAACTATTCTCCAGAAGTTCAGTGTCATCTTCCTTCCTGGATACGCTCCACATCCAATTAGTCATCATGTCCTCTTTAAAACCCACACAACCTGCCCCTTCTGTCTATCCTCACCCGCAGTGACTTAGTTCAAGTTTCTGTCATCTCTTACCAGAC
This sequence comes from Elephantulus edwardii, assembly GCF_000299155.1. NCBI lineage: Eukaryota > Metazoa > Chordata > Mammalia > Macroscelidea > Macroscelididae > Elephantulus > Elephantulus edwardii. The sequence continues at coordinate 2,488,012 of NW_006400029.1, read as the reverse complement.
AAAGGTTCAAAAACCCTCACTGCTATCCTCTTGGAACCTACTTACAGGTGACGCCATTAAATTTCTGAGACTAAATCACATGGGAAGAGATTGTTCATCTTTCACCCTCAGAGCTTCTTGAACTTCCAAAGAGGCAAAGCCTTTGGGTTAGCCATGCAACTGTCTACTGACTACACTCCTGGATGGGATGTGGTCCTCAAGAAAACATCTCCAACACACTTCTTAAATTTGGGTTCTTTCTCCTATTAAGTGAGAATAGAAAAACAAAACAACAAAAACTTTTCTATGCAAGCAAAAATAGCGGGTCAGTGAAGAAAGTACTTTGCAAAGGGAGACATGGAGGAACAAGGTACCACTAGTCCATGATTCCTTGAACAGATAACAGGAAGATACTTTTAAAGGCTCGGGAGGTGGGAAAGGATATCAACTTTATTCATAAAACAATGGAGTTTTAAGAGTTAACATTTCTAAAGGAAAAGATTTTGTTACTTGTTTGTGAAATGAGGAGGAGGCCATCTAGGACTAACCTATGTGGGAGAAATTAGACTAGTTAAACATATGCACAGTTCTTTAAAGTTGATGGCCAGTAGAAGTACTGTCTGGGTCTTTTTGGGATGATGTACAGGTGATCAAGATGGCTATGAGAATGCATGATTCAGGCAATTTCAGAAACACATGCTTGTGGCATTAAAGATAGTAATTTCCAGGTGAGGTACTTGATCATCATGGTAACATGAGTTTTGTGAAAGTTCATATGTAAGTTGCTCACATGGCAATGAAATCTCTTAGCAGAATTAAAAGTCGTTAGTTAATTTGGCCTGAAGGTCTGCGGGCTTGGGCCCTACATAGGATAGTAAAGCTACGCCCTCTAGCAGGCCTTCACTCTGGTCAAAGGCTCAAGGGCTAACTGCTTGGGGGGGGGGAAGGGAAGAAAAGTAACATGCAACAAATGTGACCCCAGAAACATCCCTTACATGACTGCCATCAAGACGAGACCACCATTGAGATGCCAGCTTGCAGCCAACTCCTAGAATGGAGGGAGACTCCAAGGCCCCAGGCCCCAGGGTGGCCCATAGACCCATCACCTCATTATGGCTATTAAAGCCACCTCTGCTTAAATCCTTTCCCCCAGTATTCTGTCAAGCTGTCAGAGACAGTCTCTCAAAACTGTCTCTCAAAACCCACTAGAAGGTCAGCTATGGGTGATTTCTGACCTGATAGCACACAACAATTACAAAAAGGGAGCTCTGGCAGTCTAGTGGCAAGAAGCTGCTCTGCAATCCCAAAGGCTCACACTTTGAAAACACCAGCTGTTCTCCAGGAGCAGAATGAGCAATCTCCTCCCATGTGACACACTGCCTCTGGAAACCCACTGGGGGGAGGGGTCATTTCCAACTCAATGACACACAACAACAACAACAACAATGAAGCCTTCTAGAGGGTAGCTGTGCAGGCATAGTGGTTAAGGAGTTGTGCTGTCAATCCAAAGGAAGATTGTTTTTATTATGTGCTGTCGAGGAACGCTCTACACAATAGCTCTGAACTCTGCTATCCTGAGCCTATCTCACTGTTTTTTTTCTTTTCTTTTCTTTCCTTTCCTTTCTCTTCTCCTCTTTTCTTTTTTAATAATTTTAATGAACATTTACAGAGA
>NW_006400029.1:2479530-2481531 GCF_000299155.1 Elephantulus edwardii | reverse complement strand
TATGTCCTCTTGTTCTATTGACCCTTTCAGCATTATGTAGTGATTGTCTGGCTCTCTGATTCTTAGCAAGTAATTGTGAAGACCATGGCCTGGATCAAGTGTACCACCAGTTTATCTGTGGGAGAAAGATGTATATTTTCCTCTTGCACAATTTACAATGTCTGAAAACCTGCTGATTAGTCAGCCATGAGTTGGTTCCGAAGATACCTAATAACAACAAATCCTTTTGGTAACTTTCCCTTTGTCTTCTAAACTCCAGCCACCAGGACCTTTGTTTCTAGGTATCACGCTGTGGCTTTCTGTAGCCTTTAGCATTCTCCCTCTCCACTCCTCTTTTACCAGACAAAATTGTCCTGCTTTGCAAGTACTTTCTTAGCCTAACTGCTCTTTTCTGTGTTTATACAGCCTCGTATACTGATCTCACTTTGTGTCTTATGATGTAATGTCAACTTTTGAGCTCCAAGAGACAAAGACAAACACCCTCCCTGTGTTTATGACCTTACTCTGTCTCCGTCTGTATCCAGATTGCCTGCTTTTTATCTCCCCCATCAGGCTGAGCTCAGTGAGGATAATATGCCTCTCACCTATGAACTACATGAAGTCTACTCTGACACACGTGGAGATCTCTTGAGTAGAAAACAACTCAAGACAATGGGTTTCACTTATGTCTACATCCTCAATCTCTAGCACAGCACTTGGATTATAGTCAGTAGTGCTCAGTATCAGTGAACCAAGTGAGTGAATTAACAAATGAATGATGAGTGAACTGGGGACTCAAATGTAGTGTCCATGTGCCTCAGTTTATGCCCATGTGCCCACTGTGCACAGCACTGTCCTTGTTTATGAAATCAGGAGCCCAACTCAGTCCTAGAGTTAGCTTGTCTTGAACAGATAAGGCGATCTGCTTCTGTAAAGATTGTTACTGTGTACCACAGAGTCAAAATTGACCCATAGTTCACCCTCCAGTAGATTTTCATAGGAGATTGCCTATGTCTCCAAAAGATTATTGTATCTTAGAGTTGGCATAGCAATTCCTACTACTAAATGCAGAGTGCTCCTTGGGGGCAAGGAAGGTGGGGCTTCATCTCATATATTTGGGGCATATATTAGGGCAGCCTAATACTTGGAAAAAGGCATCACGCTTGAAAAGATGAAGAGTCAGTGAAAGACAAGAAGACCCTCAATGAGATGGATTGACACAGTGGCTGCAGCTATAGGCTAAAGTATATGAGAGATGATAAGGATAGCACAGAATAGGACTGGTTTTAGATCTCTTTTTAATAGTGTTGCTATGAGTTATAGTTAACTCGAAGGCATTTAACAACAACAACAAAGCACCAGAACTCCCTTCTATAAACATCACAGCCTTGGAAACACTTCCATAGTTGTTAGATATGGTGGAGGTAACTATGGCTCATAGAGAACCTATGAAGAATGGATCTGAATCTTGCTCTATCCTATGTTATCTCATCATCTATAATATACATGATCCCATTGTTACAGTCATTCTGTCAATCCATTTCACTGACACTCATCTTTCCAAGAATTATGTCTTTTTCCAAGGATCAGCCCTTCTGAATAACAAAGCCAACTTACGAGATGAAGCTTCACCATCCTTGCCTCCAAAAAGGATCCTGGTTACACTTTGTCCAAGATATATTTGTTGTTCTTTTGGCAGTCCATGGGATATTTAGTACTCTCTTCCAACATTACAACTCAAAGGCATTGATTCTATTTGCATAATTGTTAGTCATTGTAAAACTTTCAGATGCCAACAAGTAATTGAAAAGACTAAGGCTTGAGTCTGCCAGATGTGGAAGCTGGATTTAGAAGAGGTCGTGGTACTAGGGATATTATAGCTAATGTTAAATGGATCTTGGCAGAAAGCAAAGAATACTAGAAGAATGTCTATCTGTGCTTCATTGACTATGCGAAGGCTTTTGACTGTGTGGATCACAACAAGCTATGGCTGACTCTGAGAAGAATGGGAATCCCAGAACA
>NW_006400029.1:2472921-2478080 GCF_000299155.1 Elephantulus edwardii | reverse complement strand
ACAGGTTTGTCCTGGAGAAGGTGAAGCCAGAATGTTCCTTGAAGTCAAGGATTCTGAAGCTTCGTCTGACATACTTTGGACATGTTGCAAGGAGGGACTGGTTCTTGGAGAGGGACATCATGTTTGGCAGAGTGGATGGGTGGCGTAGGAGAGGAAGACCTTCAATGAGATGGATCGATTTTGTGACTGAAGTGGTGGGAATGTGCATTTGAAATGGCTAGGTTGGCACAGGATAGAACGGCATTTAGGGCTCTTGTGCATAGGGTCGCTACAGGTCGCAGGTGACTTGATGGCACACAACAACAACAACAAGGCTTTAGTCAGATGCATCCTAGTCTTTAAACACTATGGTGCAGCTCTGTTCCTTCCGATAGGGTCACTGTAAATTGGAATTCACTTGATGTCAGTAAGTCTGAGCTTTTGGTTTGGTTGCAAAATTGTGAAATATATAAGGAGTTTCCTCAGACTGAATAGTCTCTATACTCAGAGTCATTACAGGAGACCAGGGGAGATCTAGTGGTCTAGTGGTAAAGAATTGTGCTGCCATCCCAAAGACGGGTGATTCAAATCCACCAGCTGCTCTATGGGAGAAAGATGAGCTATTTCCTTCACAGCCTCTGAAAACCTGCTGGAGGGTCAGCTGTAAGTCAGTTCTGACTTGTTGGCAATGATTTGAGTTTTTTTGATGTGAAGTGGATGACTGACCCTCCCCTCAATTTGAAGACAGGAAGGAAAGGGTGGGGAGTCTCCTAGGGGAAGTCCCTCTGATTTGTGGTGGCAGGAGTTGTGACGAGGAACGGGAGTGTGTTATTTTTACCACTGGCTTCCACTGAGGGATTCTGGATGGGACCTAACTAAGGCCACTTTGGTCCCTACCATTTCCAAGAAAATGCTGTTTTGCTGCCTTTGAGGCAGATAGATAGAGGGGAAACTTCCAGGCTGTTATGGAATCTTAAGGAGGAAAGAGGTGCTCTGATTGCCGCATTGCCTCCTCATTCCTTAGTCTATGCCTCCTAAATCATCATTCTCCTAAGTCCACCTCTGCCCCTGCCTCCTGGGCCACCAGTCCACACAGATTTCTCTCTTCCCAGGGCTCCATCTCACTGTTAGGCAGGTCCTGAGGTCTGCACACTTAAGGAGTGCATAGTAGGCACCCATGTGCTTGTGAGTTTAAAGTCGGAATGCAGTGGAGCAAGTGGAGGGAGGGTGGTGGGGAAGGCAGGAAGCTGATCATCTGATCACGGGGCAGCTGCAGCCGGCAGGAGGGCAACAGTTTTGAATTATGAGTTCTGAATTATGATGAAAACCACTGATAACAACCACCACATGATGGGAACTCACTGTGATGTCTAATCCTCTTTCCAGCAGGCCCTCTTAATGAGGTCACATTCTGCAGAGCGGGACGGGGCTTCCAGCATCTGAAAGCCCCCACACTCAGCACGTCGCCCCTCCCTTCTGCAGTGAGATGGCTCTGCCCAGCGTGGCAAGGTGCTCAGCAGGCTGACATCAACCCGGGCAGGCTGCGGGGAGGAGAGGCTGGAAGGCAGGACGCTGACATTCACAGCAGCACAACCCACTTGGTGACTTTGGTTTGTCCGGTCCATGAAGGGAGGCTTGCTCTTTGCCTGGGAGATGAGGAGCATTGAGGGTCTAGGACAGGAGGAAACTGGGGCAAGAGCTTAAAATTCTACAAAATAATAAATTGTTTGTCACTGAGTTGATACTACCTCATGGAGAACTGTGAGTAAAGCTGTATTCCAGCCGGTTTTCAATAGCTGTTTTTTTTGGAAGTAGGTTACCAAGTCTTGCTTTTGAGGCTCTTTCTTCTGTGGATTCGGATTTTCCATCTTGCGGTTACTGTCTATTAACTGTTTGTACCACCCAAGGGCCTGTGGCGCAGGAGCGTGGGACATGTGAGACATGCAGGACTCAGCAAACAGCAGCTCTGAAGCCACTCAGTGCAGCTTCCTTCTGCTTTGTGGCCACATGATCCAGGCTCAGTGACCACACAGGGCCCCTCCCCACTCTGGCCTTTGGTGTGTCCTTGCCCGGGTGTGTCCTGCCCCCTGGGACACTGTGGGCACTTGTTTATCTTCATGCTGTTTCCCCTCCCTAGCCTCCCCCCACCCCTTTCCTTCTACCTTCATCACTGCCTTTCCGCTCACTGCCTTCAGCCTACACTCGCTCTCCCAGGAGGAGAGCACATAGCATTGCCATCTCCAGACATATTCACTTTTAATTAGAACTTCTGAAGGCAAAGACACCTTTAAGGAATGAAATAATATTGGTGGCAGCAGACAGGCTGTTTTGGAGGATGTGAGGAGACAGGATGGTCTCTTGGGCTCTCTTCGCATAGTCAGTCATACCTGAGCAACCTTCTCTTTCTCTGTCCAGTGATGCTTTTAGATCTGAGGAGGAAAGTGGGATGCAAAGGGGACTAAGATGCAAACTGGCATGCTTAAGGAATTCATTCGATGAGGTGCTGGAGTTGCCAGAAGAAGCAAATTTTCTTCTGGGAATGAGTGTAGGAATGAGTTCTAACTCTGGATCACACAGAGCCTTCAAATGGGGTCTCTCTGGAGTAAACTGGACCCTTGTCAACAGGAGGGCCTTCACTCCCAGTTTGCTGAAGCAAAAAGCAACCAGCAAACAACACGTGTTTCCACAGAATTAACGTTATTGTGGCTTTGGTCCTAGGAAGATCCGGAGTTGGAGACCAGGGCTGGTAGATGGACAGAAGCTGGCCATATAGCCATGGGGATGTACCACTATTGTCCTCTGTTTGCTTGGCTCCACAGTCAACACTCTTGGCACCAGTAGCCAAGAAATTAAAAAATGTATTGCGATGGGAAAGTCTGCTGTTAGGGACCTCTCCAAAGTACTGAAGAGCAATGGTGTCTCTCTGGAGACGAAGGTGCGTCTGATACAGGCCATGGTCTTTGCTCTCACTTGTTATGCATCAGAGAGCTGGACAATGACTAAGGAGGATAAAAGGAGAATTGATGTCTTTGAGCTGTGGTGCTGGAGAAGAGTATTGATGGTACCATGGACTGCTAGGAAAACACACAGATTCATCCTGGAAAGAGTCAAACCGGGCGGCTCTTTGGAGGCAAGGATTCTGAGGCTCCATCTAACATACTTTGGACATGTTGTAAGGAGTGACCAATCCTTGGAGAAGGACATCATGCTTGATAGGGTGGAGGGACAGCACAGGAGGGGAAGGCCCTCGATGAGGTGGATTGATTCAGTGACTGGGGCAATTGGGATGGGTATATTGGAGATGGTGTGATTGGCACAGGACAGAGCGGAGTTTAGGGTTGTTGTACATGGGGTTGCTATTAGTCGCAAGCGACTCAACAGCACGTAACAACAACAACAACAACAGGCATTTCTTTAGAGAATAGGTATTTCTGTTTCCAACTTTCTTTAGAAATACCATTTGAGCCAGCAATTCCCTATGAGGTTAGATTCCAAAGAAATGAGAGCCAGCTCTCACATGAACAGATAGATGGATTCATGTTCATGAAAGTGCTGTTCACAAACAGCAAAGAGATGGAAACAACCTAAGGGTCCGTCAACAGACAAATGGGTTGTAAACTATGGTACAATCACATATGGGAGTACCATGCGATACCAAAAAACAGTAAAGAATTTAACATTACATAATGTGGATTTATCTAGAGGATAGTACGTTAAATAAGTCAGTCACACAAAAGACCATAGTGGTATAAGACTACTCTTATAAAAAAGCTAAGGAATAGTTTAAACATAGATCGAGTCATTCTTATATGGCTACCAGGGACTGGAAAAGAGAGCTAGGGAGTGAAAATTAATGAGTAGATAAATTAGATGAAGGGAAAGGCAATATACAATAAAAGGTTAACTAGATATTATAATTGATTAACCTATTGTAATTAATATTATAAAGAAGGCAAAGAGTACCAGGGGAATGTCTGTCCGTGTTTCACTGACTCTACAAAAGCATTTGAGAGTATGGAACACAACAATTTGTTGCTAACCTTGAGGAGAATGGGAATCCTAGAACACTTGTTTGTGCTTATGTGAAACGTATACTTGGACGAGGAAGCAGCCCTCAGAACAGAGCAAGGAAACACTGCATGGTTCAAAATCTGGAAAGGAGTGCTTCAGGGATGCATTCTGTCTCCATACCTTTTCAATCTATATGTAGAACAGATCATTCGGGAAGCAGAGCTTTATGAGAAGGAGTGTGGCATCAGGTTTTGCGGAAAACTCATCAACAACCTATGTTATACAGATGACACAACCTTTCTTGCTGAAATTGAAGAGGACCTGAAGTGCTTGCAGAAGGTCAAGGACTGTAGTCTTCAATAGGGATTGAAGCTCAATATCAAGAAGACAAAGATTCTCACCACTGGGCCAACTGGCAACATCATGGTAAATGCAGAAGAGATTGAAGTTGTTAATAATTACAGCTTGCTTGGCTCCACAATCAACAAGTTTGGCACCAGCAGTCAGGAAATAAAAAGATAACTTGCACTGGGGAAATCAGCTGTCAGGGACCTCTCTAGAGTACTGAGTAGCAATGATAACAGTATAGAGACTAAGGTCTGCCTAATCCAGGCCATGGTCTTTGCAATTACTTGCTGTGCATCAGAGAGCTGGACAATGATTAAGGATGACCGAAGAAGAATTGATGCCTTTGAATTGTGGTGCTGGAGAAGTGTCTCAACTATAGTATGGACCACCAAGAAAACAAGTTTGTCTTAGAGAGGTTGAAATCAAGTTTTTCCTTGGAGACTAGGACTTTGAAGCTCTGTCTCACATACTTGGGCACATGGCCATGAGGGACTGGTCCTTAGAGATGGACTTCATACTCAGAAGGGTGGAGGGAAAGCACAGGAGTGGGAGACCCTGGATGAGATAGATTGACACAGTAACTGGGGCATTATGAGTAGGTGTGTCTGAATCAGTGAGACTGGTTCAGGACAAGGCAGGCTTCAGAGCTGTACATAGGGTCACTGCGAGTTGCAGGTGACTTGATGGCACATAACAACAACAACAACAACAACAACTGAATGATTTAGTGAAATTGTTATTCGGGTGCAACCACTGTGGAAAGTGATGTGACGCTTTCTCAAAAAGTTGCAAATAGAGATACCATTTGACTCAGCAATTCC
>NW_006400029.1:2469091-2472376 GCF_000299155.1 Elephantulus edwardii | reverse complement strand
GGGGGAGGGGTGCAACAATGAGTGAATGGAATTCCAAAATCTCTGTAGGTGTTCATTGAAATGAAAAATAAAGAAATTTAAAAAAATTGTTATTCAGATGTTATTAAAGAAAATATGGAGGAAAGATCCAATGAAAAGACATTATCACTTGTAAAATTCTGCTAAAAAACTCCCCCAAACCCAAAACTATCCTTGGCTGCCCAACAACTGCTTAAAGGGGGACTTCTGAACCATTTACAAGAACAACTAATGCAAGCAACTAGACGTTTGGTGACTTTGTGGTCAGGAGTCGCTCTGCCACCTCAAAGGTATTTAGTACCTATTGACTAGATGCTTCACAGGAGAAAGATGGTCCTGTGTGATGTGCAACCTCTGAAAACTTGCTGCAGGCCAGTTATGAGTTAGTTCTGACCCAACAGCACATAACAGTGACAGGGAGTAGAGGAGTTAGTACTAGCTGATCCTCTCAAATTACTCGTCGAGGATGAGGCATTACCTAGTTTAATTTCCTTAGTTAAAGGCAGTTTCCTTTGTTTCCCCACCACCCTCTGTGTTTTTGGACATTAGAGTTAGGGGACCAGGAAAGAAAGTGTGTTGTCAGCCGAGGAACCGTCTAGGGGAGGGAGGCTCATATCAGGATTTGGTTTCCTATTAACCTCTGTTCCCAACCAGGGGTGCTGGCTGCAGTCCTCATTGTGTGGGCTACCCAAGGTTCCAGATATGGTCTCTTCCTGCTTTCTGCATGCTGAGGTGGACCTTCCCCCCCCTCCCAGCTGCTCCAAAGGGAAGACAAATACAGCAGAGTGCCTGGGAGTTGGTGCTGAGAGCAGAGATGGAAGTTTAATAGGCTTGTTATCAGATACCTGCTGGGAGGCACGTCCTTCTAAGACAGGACATAGTGATAAATCACCTGGCCAGAGCAGCCTCCTCAGTGGAGAAAAGAAATGACTTGGAGCAGGAGGTGGTAAATTTGCAGATGAGGTGGGCACAGGACACTGGGGAAGCTCAGGGGTGATGTTGGGGGAGAAAGTCATCCTTCCTCTGCACCATTATCAAACACCCTACTCGTTACTCAGCCCAAAATAAGTGCTGCAAGGCTCCTGAACTTGCTGCTGTGGGATGCAGAGAGGCACCCATCAAGTCCTGCCAGCAGTGAGCTTATGATCCAATTGGGAGACACAGAACTGGACTCCATCCTTGAGGATCAGGACTGTGGGCCTGTCACTGCCAGTGCCCGACACTCAGGAGAGCTGAATAAAGACCGAGTGACCAAATACATGAAAAAAAAAAAATGATGGGGAACCAGCAGCAAGGACAATTAAGTCACTGTTGTCGAGTTATTTCTGACTCATGGCGACCCTCCATTGGGTCTCTCAAGATGTAAATATTTATGGAAGAATGGGCAATCTCCTCCTGTGCCATTAACTGCCTCTGAAAACCCAGTAGAGAGTCAGCTAGGGGTCAATTCTGACTCTATGGTGCACAACAACAACATATATAAAAAGTACCAACCCTCTGGAGACCTACTGATAAGGAGTTGTGCTGGCAATCTGAAACTATGTGGTTCATGTCTGCCAGCTGCTCTGCCTGAGAAAGATAGGCAATCTCCTTCTCTGCAATTAACTGCCTCAGAAAACCCCCTGGAGGGTCAGCTATGGCTTGATTCTGACTAGACAGTACACACCACCACCAACACCCTTTCAGTAAGCAGCATAAAACTTGCCTCTGGGGCAATAAGTGTTTCAGAGTTCAGACAATGATTAGAACAGATGAAAGAAAATTTCCAGTTGGTTGAGAGTGGAAGCTGTCAGATATGAGATTTGAGGTGCATCTTAAAAGGTTTAGATTATTGAGTGTGGGGGAAACAGAGGCTCTTGTGCAATTCAGGGTAGGGATTGAAAGTTGCAGTTTAAGGTTAGGATGACATTGGTTTCAAATAGATCAACATTTAGTAGCTATGTGACGTTGGGTAGGCCACTTCACCTTTCTGGACTTCATTTCCCATATGTGAAGCGAAAAGAAATGGTATCTACTTCATAGAATTGCTGTAAGGATTAAAGAAAATATTCCCCATAAAGAATTCAGCAGTATGCCTAATAAGTGTTAATAATAAATGTTCAAGAAACACTCACTAAAAAACTCAAAGTCATTGCCACTGAGTTGGAACTGACTCATAGCTGATCCTCCAGTGGATTTTCCGAGACTGTGAATTATACAGGAGGAGATTGCTCATCTTTCTGCCACAGAGCAGTTAGTGGATTAGAACAGCATGTCTTCAGGGTTGTAGAGCAACTTCTTACCACTAGGCTGCCAGAGCTCCTTGTGCGCTTTGCTGCCTCTGAAAATCTGCTGAAGGATCAGTCAGTTCCGACACAATAGCAACATTTTTCATTGAATCAGTTCTGGCTCATGGTGATCCCATATGTGCATAACAGAATGTGTCCTTAGTGGTTTTAAAAGCCATGACAGTAGGGGAGCTCTGGAGGCATAGTCTATAGGTAGTAGTGCTGCTTACACAATTATGGTAACTCTGCTCAAATCCATGAGCTACTCTGTAGAAGAAAGATGAACAACCTCTTTCTTCTGCAGGAGAAAGATGAATGATGACCCTCTGCTACAGGGTCAGCTATGAATTGGTTCCAATTCCATTACAATGTCTTTGATTGATTTTGGAAACAGATCATTACTCTCTCCCAAAGTGGGCTCAAATGGTGGATAAATGTTTGTACCTAAAAGGACTCCTTTACATTAGCAGGAACCCTTACAAAGTTTAGTCGATGCAGTTTATTATAGTTTAAGTTCATATTAATAATTTATGATCATCAGATAATATCTTTGTTGTTGTTGTTATATGCCGTCGAGTCACTTGAGACACATAGCGACCCTGTGTACAACAGCCCTAAACTCTGCTCTGTCCTGTGCCAATCTCACTGACTCCAATACACCCATCCTGATTACCCAAGTCACTGAATCAATCCACCTCATAGAGGGCCTTCCTCTTCTGTGCCGTTCCTCCAACCTTCCAAGCATGATGTCCCTCTCCTAGGACCTGTCCCTCCTAACAATATGTCCAAAGTATGTCAGATGAAGCCTTGGAATCCTTGGCTCCAAGGAGCAGCCTGGTTTAACCCTTTCCAGGATGAAACTGTGTGTTTTCCTAGCAGTCCATGGTACTCTCAATACTCTTCTCCAGCACCACAGCTCAAAGGCATCAATTCTCCTTCTATCTTCCCTAGTCATTGTCCAGCTCTCTGATGCATAACAAGTGATAGCAAAGACCATGGC
>NW_006400029.1:2463767-2468136 GCF_000299155.1 Elephantulus edwardii | reverse complement strand
TCTATTTCTGGGGACTTATTTTTTGCCTTTTCCTTCAAAGCAGCCTGAACTTCTTCCTTCATCACCATAGGCTCTGCTCATATGTTGTTTCATGAAATTCTTCTGTGTCTGCCAATTCCTTTCAATACAGTGACTCAGTATATCCTTTGCATCTTCTTTTAATATGTCCTGAATCATTTAGGCATTATAGGTAAGACAATGGTCCAGAATAAGATGTGTATTGAAAAGAGGACAAGGGGAGGGTGAAAGGAGGAGGGAGGGCAGGAGGAGAATGAAGAGAGAAGGAACACTACATTGGAATGCTGTTGTTTTGTGTGCCATTGAGTCAGAACCAATTCGTAGATGATCCTTCAGAGGGTTTTCAGAACCAATAAATCACATGAAAGGAGATTGTCCATCTTTTGCCTTATGCACAATAGGTGGATTCAAATCATGTACCTTTGGACTTACAGAATAACTTCTTATCACTAGGCCCCAGAGCTCTCAAGAATGGTCAATTTGAAAAGAATGGACAATTTTTATTAGTAATGCCTCTACACTCTGAAACAGGACATGCATTATGAAAAGAAGAGGGAGAGGAGAGGGGATAAATTTATATAAATGAGTGAATGAAAAACCAATTTCTTTATAAACTTTCTTACAAATCCCAATAAAAAAAATTTAAAGTTGTTAATGCAAAAATAAAAACCCACACCAAAAAAAAAACCAAAAACAAAACACAACAACTCGAGAGCAAAACAAACAATCCATCCTGTGTTCTCTGCGATCATCTGGCTTGGCCCTCCAGACTTGTGTTGACTATTTTCTCTGTGCACAAGGTAGAGGCCCCTTGCTCTGGGCTTCAGCTCTGTCTTCCACACCCACTCGGAAAACAATTCTACTTTATTTTTTTGGTAAAGGCAAAAAGATAACTTTATTAGGACGTTATGTCCCAAAAGAAGGGATAGACCTTCTAGCTTGGAGAGGAAACATGGAGGAAGCCTCTGCTTTTTCAGTTTTGATCTCTTTGTCACAGGGTCATTATGAGCCACAGTCAACTTGAGAGTTTAATATTGTTCTAGTCCTATGAGTGGTGTTCCTATCTCCTCGGTCCTGGCAGGGCTCATTCTTTGGCTCCCTCTGTCATGATACCCACCTCCTCTCCGAGCTTTGGGTGGGGTGGTGGCCCCGTCTTAATCACAGCCCCATACCACAGAACCGAATTGGCAAAGATTGAACTCTTTGAAACCTGGGAAACTGTGACCTCTACCTGTAGATACCCCTAAAACTGTGGCATCATACTTTGAGACCTCAGAAATTGTGGTCTTATTCTTTCAACCTGAAGTAGCTGCATTTTCTGTAACCCTGGGTTTCTTGAAGAAGTCACCCTGGACTTAGTTCTACTTCAGCAAATGTTATCAGGCTTTTTTAGTGCAACTGATAAATGCCCACAGGCAGCACACTCTGCCAGTAAACTTCAGCTGAAGTCACCCAGAGTTCAAGCTCTGTTGGGTGGCAAGCCCAGCTCCACCAACAAGTGCTGAAATGCATCCCATTCCATCAGGAAGCCTCCTGCCTGAAGGCATTCAGTTCTCTTGTTCCATGGGTTAGGGCTCATGCTGTCTTGTGTTGGTCTCCTAGTTCTACTGCTACTATTTCTTTGAGTCTGTTTCTTGTTATCTGTGTGTGATGACACATCTCATTTCTTTCAGCCAAGCATTTCTTGCAAACTTCCGTGTGCCCTTTCCAGAAAGGACACGGAGGTCAAGGAGCTTCACTGCTTATGTCCAAAGAAGATGTACTTCACTCCTGGTGATTATTTCTTGGAGGCACTGAGGTCTCTCACCGTGTTTTCAAGTATTTTTTAGAATGCATTTTATCTAAGTTTGAAAATAACCATAAAATCTTTGTATTGCATGAGTAAACAAACTATCACAAACTGAAAGGGGAAATTCTTGAAATTTAAGAAATACTCATAATTCAGAGATGTTCCTGATTTTCTCCTGTAATAAGTACACTACTACTACCACTCATTGCCGTCCAGTCAGTGCAAGAAGCCATGAAATGATATGATGACCCCAAAGTGCTCCCTGCAAGTGAGAAGTGCTTGGTAATTGTCATTCCCTTAGCTCAGATAGTACAAGTAAACACTTATTTCCAAGGATCTTTCATCTAGGAAGGACTTTTCTTTCTGGAAGGTGATCTAAAGTATGTATAAAAATGTAAAACATGCATTTCCTTTGACCCAGAACTTCTACTTCTGGGAAATTATCTTATGAAAATAAGCAGATGAGGAGGTCCAGGTGGTCTTATTTAGACTGAAGAAAACACGAAAACAACTTGAATATTGATTGCCATAGTATGTTGGTTAAAATAATTGGAGATTTCCAGGAGACCAGGAAGCTCTGGTGGCCTAGTGGTAAGGAGTTGCATTGGCAACGAAGGGTACGCAGTTTGGATCCACCAGCTACACTGTGGGAGAAAGTTGGGCAATCTCCTCCTGTGCAATTAACTGCCTCTGAAAGCCCACTGGGGGTGGGGTGGGGTGGTTAGCTATGGGTCAGTCCTGACTCAGTGGTACACAACCACCACCACCACCACCACCACCACCACCACCACCACCACAGGAAACCAATTTCTTTTAAAAACTTAGAAGGGAGTTGCCCCAAGAGTTCAACTGAAGAGAAAGTGGACTGGATCCTTTTGAACTCTTCTGGCAACTCCCCTACTCAGTAAATGTAAAGGAATCACTCTGGGGCACACAATGCGAGATAAGTATAACAGCCTGTAAACAATGTGGACTCTGGTCTCTAAATTTTGCTTTCCTTCTGTTATGTGTGTGCGTGCATGTCTCTGTATAGGGAGGGAAGGAAAACATTTTTTCTGACCCTATTGATTATGAAACATCTGGAGGAGATTCCTTTCAATTCTGTTCATCTCATCAACCATTCCTAGTGATCCTAATAAAGAAGATAGCATGTTAAACTCTAATACAAGGGCACTAATTTAGCAAAGGAAGCACTGATGGCTTAACTGCTCTGCCAACTCAAAGGCTGGTTCAAGTCAACCAGCTGCTCTGCAGGAGAAAGATGGGCAATCTCCGATGTGGTTTACAACCCCCGAAAACTGTCTGGAGGGTCAGCTATGAGTTAATTCAGACTCTCTGGCACGTAACAACAACTCAGCAATTATTTAAGGTATAACTAGAGACCCTGGGTGAGATGGTGCAGGAAGTAAGTTCAATTTTAAGCCTTTCCTGTTAATTAATTTCAGCCTACCTATCTTAATGACCTGGAGAGAGGATGAAAGGCACCCAAGAGTCGAGGACTCTCTTTCATAGGGTCGCTAATGAGTCGCCTGTGACTCGATGGCACTTAACAACAACAACAACAACAACAACAACAACAACAACATCTCAATGACCAGTAGAAGGCTGTGTGGTCTTGGCTGTTTAATCAGCTTGGGAAATTTATTTTTCTCCAGATTGCAACAGTTTCAAATAACAGATAATGACAACCTAAGACTCCATTGGAGCAAAAAAATAGATGACATAGGGATAGAATTTCACTCCTGCATGAGCATTGATGGTTTAGTGCTAAGAAGCTGCACTGCCAACACAAAGATATGTGGTTCAAATCCACCAGCTGTACTATGGGAGAAAGATGTTCACTCTCCTTCCATGTGATTTACAGCCTCTCAAAACCCAGTAGTGGGTCAGTTAGGAGTCGGTTCTGACACAACTGTAACAACATCCATTAACATCTTAGTGAACACTTATCCTCCCATTTGATAAGACACTGTTCTCTATTGATTAGCCTCCTTAAAATCTGTTATAAAGCTAAACCAATCTGAATCAGTTCCTGAGGCAGGTATAAAAACACCATTGGTGATGATTGAGAGCAGGCTTTCCCAAGGAGGAAGTAAAGCTATTTACCAGACAGAAATTGAGCTGAACATGCCCATCATTCCTTAATAAGTGATGGCTTTTAATTAGGAAGCTTTTGCAACAGAGTTCATCTTGGAGAACTGCTTTATGTTCACCTAATGATCATAATCCCTCATATGTGGACCATTTTAGGAATTGCTTGCCTTCCTTTATGAATAACTTGGAAACTCCTTTCCATCTAAAGCTTTATAAAGTCTCTAAATATTTTATTCAGTGAGTTATCGCTAGTGTTGCTTTGGCCCTCCACCATTCTGTGTGAAATATTTTCCCGTTGCAAAGATTCCCATAATCTCTTTTTTACTTGTGTAGCATTTTGAAGCTCAATATCAAGAAAACAAAGATTCTTACCACTGGGCCAATTGGCAGCATCAGGATGGATGATGAAGAGATTGAGATAGTAAACAGTTTTCATTTACTTGGTTCCACAGTCAACGTTCTTGGTAA
>NW_006400029.1:2445001-2445888 GCF_000299155.1 Elephantulus edwardii | reverse complement strand
CTTTAGATTTACATTCATTCATTGTTGAATTTTGCCCCCTGCCATCCCAGTTCAGTCTTCTCTTTGAAAAGCAAAAGAAAAATTCTTTCATTGTGATACAATCCCCGCCACCCCCACCCCCCAAGTCCACTCCACTATGCAGCCTTCATTCTGGACTTTTGTAATGATAATAATACCTAATCGTATATCACTTTTTTTTCTTGTTTGTGTACCCTCAAATCAGATTGACTGGTACAGGAGGAGATTGTTCCTCCTTCTTCAGCAGAGCATCTGGTGGATTTGAACCGTGCACCTCTGAGCTAGCAGTGCAGCTTCTTTCCACTAGGCCACCAGTTCTCCCACTCATCTGTTTCAATGCAATATACATAATTTATCTCATCTTTTTCAGTCTCCACCCAACCCAGATGTCAGGCTTGTTCTACAACAGTGGCACTATGCAATATTTGTCCTTTTGTGACTGAGATATTTCACTTAGCATAATGTCCTCCCAGGTCATCCATTTTGTACAATATTTCATAAGTTCTTTGTTTTTCAATAGAAAAACCTATTTTTAAGGTCATTTACTGGCACCACTGATACTATTGAGAATTACTATGAAGGAGCCCTAGTAGCATAGCATGTTAAGCATTGGTCTACTAACTTAAAGGCCAATGGTTCAAAGCTACTACCTGCTTTGAAGAAGTCTTCTTTTATGATAAACCTGATGGAGGGTCAGGATGAATCAGAAGTGGCTTAAGAGCAGTGGATTTTAATGTGAGACAGCACCATGTGGTGGCTCAAAGTTGGAGAGGTGGAGGCAGATCAACTTCCCTGAATCTACATTTACTGTGAATGACACTGGGCAATTTACTGAATCTGGAAACTCTTTCCCCCCTCCCCCACTTTTT
>NW_006400029.1:2433301-2444386 GCF_000299155.1 Elephantulus edwardii | reverse complement strand
TGTTGTTGTTGTTAAATGCTGTCAAGTTTTAGGTGACTCTTAGCGACTCTATGAACGAAAGTCCTCAACACTTGGGTGACTTTCATCTTTTCCCCAGGTTCATAGCGTTTTCAGAGGCAAGCTTTTACGGAAGTGGATGTCACTTCTGCTTCCAAGCTTGTTTTAATCAAGGAGTGCCACCAAACACTGTCTGCCATGGGTAACCATTAACACATTTGACACATCAGTTTCACAGTGTTCAGCTTCACAGAAACCATAGACATCTTTTAATTTCCTGACTGCTGGTGCCAAGAGTGTTAACTGTGGAGCCAAGAAAACTAAAACTGTGAACAATTTCAATCTCTTTACCATCCATCATGTTGCTGCCAATCGGCCCAGTGATGAGAATCTTTGTTGATACTGAGCCTCAATTCATACTGAAGACTGCAGTCCCTGACCTTCCACAGAAAGCGCTTCAGGTCCTCCTCAATTTCAGCAAGCAGGGTTGTGCCATCTGCATAAAACAGATTGTTGATGAGTCTTCCGCCATCCTGATGACACATTTCTCCTCATAGAGCCCAGCATCCTGAATAATCTATTCTGCATAAAGATTGAAAAGGTATGGAGATAGGATACAACCTTTCATGGTGTACACCCTTCCCAATTTTGAACCATGCAATGTTTCCTTGCTCTGTTCTGACGACTGTCTCCTGACCCAAGTATAGGTTTCACATTAGCATGATCAAGTGTTCTGGGATTCCCATTATTCTCAGAGTCAGCCACAGTTTGTTGTGATCCACACAGTCAAATGCCTTTGTAAAATCAGTGAAACATAGATAGACATTTTTCTGGTATTCCCTGCTTTCAGCCAAGATCCATCGAACATTAGCTACAATATCCCTAGTACCACAACCCCGTCTAAACCCAGCTTGCACTTCCGGTAGTTCTCTGTTGATGTGCTGTTCCAATCATTTTTGGATAATCTTCAGCAGAATCTTGCTTGTATGTAATATTAATTATATTGATCTATAATTTCCACACTCTGTTGGATCACCTTTCTTCGTAATGGGAACAAATATAGATCTCTTCTAGTCGTAGTAGTTATTAGGTGCTGTCAAGTCAGACATGACTCTTAGCTGAACCTCCAGCAGGGTTTCGGAGGCTGTCGATTACACAGGTGGAAACTGGTTCTCTTTCTGCTGTAGAGCAGTTGGTGGGTTTGAACTGCATGCCACTGAATTGTCAGTGTAGCTCCTTACAACCAGGTTATCAGAGCTTCCTATATAAAGATAGGTTTCTTAATACTTATAAAAATTAAAGTTTATCATACACATTTTACAGAGAAGGAAATTAAGACTTAGGAGGAAAAGTGAAATCTAACTCCAGTCTAAGTTCTTGCTTCTGTTAGCAGCTTCTCTCCCAAGTGCATCATACCTCCCCTGACTCCTAGCCCTCTTGAACTCTTCTCAAATCCTACTTCACAAAGCTTTGTATATAATTATACACTGTCTTGACTCATTCACACTTCTCCCATGTTTTGTGTGGGAAAAAAAGGTTGAACTCTCATGTCCTTGAATAGGGGATAATTATGAGACGACAGAGGGGTTAGGAGGAGGCAGAGAAGAGAAGCGAGAATGTGTCTATGAAGAGATGATTCAAAAGTCATGATGTCTAAAAGGTAAGAACAATAGCATCTCCTGGGTTTGAGGATTTTGGAGAAACAAGGATAAAAGCAATGTCTTTCCGAATGCAGCAGTAGCTTGGAGAACCAGAGCCTGAAGAACTTCCGGTTGCCTCAGTTTAGGAAACAACAGTGGGCAGGAAGTAGAGGAGAGAGACAGGCACCGATAGGACCATTCAAGAAAGGGTTTGCACTGGGAGCGGTGTTCCTAGCACACTGCTGGGCAGGTAGAGACGCTGAAGTAAAGGGGACAAGGGCAGAGTCACAGACATCATGTCTGTCTTTTAAAATGGTAAGGATTTTCTTGTCAAACTGGCTCTTTTACATTCTTCTATTTTTTTTTTTTAGTTGAAATTTTTTTTTAAATTTAGGTTGTTTATTTTTCATTTCAATGAACATCTACAGAGATTTTGGGATTCCATTCATTCATTGTTGCACCCTTCTCCCTGCACAAACCCCTCCCCCCTCCCCCCCATTTGCTCCTCTCCTTGAAAAGCAAAAGAAAAACTCCCTCATTGGTACACAATCCCTACCCCGCCCCTCCCCAAACCCCATCCCTACCCCCAAATATAATCCACTCTGCAACATTCTTCTATTTTAAAGTCCTATATACTTTTCCTTTCATTTTAGTCTTTATTACTCACTTTTCTCTCATGTCATGTAGTTGACGACCCCCCAGCCCCCGAAAAAGAATACCTATTTTGCCACCTGTCCGAGGATGAATATAGGCATCAATCATTTTTTATAACATAGAAGTGGTTTCAGAAACTTTGGCAACACCTGCTCTGGGAGACTGGTCTGCGAGTGCTGGAGCTGATCACTTCCAGCTGAAGGAGTTGAGCTGAAGAGAAGGTTCACAGTCTAGAAAGAAGCTCTCAAACCCAGAAGCAGCTAAGGTGGTGGAGGGAGGCAGCTTGAACCAATGGTCTGAACCGGAGAAGGGTTAGTCATCTCTAGCAAGGTGAAGTTTAGTGTGGCACTGCACTGTCTCCCTTCTGTGTGCTAGTTAGCCTCAGCTTCCTCATGAAATAGAATGATCAGTAATATGTGTGAAGCTCTGGGTGATACAAATGGCTAACATTCTTGACTACTAATGGAAAGGTTGGAGGTTCACGTTCACCTCGTGTAACCTGAGAAGAAAGCCCTGGCAAATCTACTTTCAAAAAAAGCATCCATTGAAAACCATGTGGAGTATGGTTTTCCTTAGTCCATAGGGAGTTGTGCTGCTGACAAAGTGGTGTCTCTCTGGCTGTTCCAGTGGACCCACAAAAGAAATATGGACAATCTCCTCCTGTGTGACTTACAGCCTCCCAAAAACTCATTGGAGGGTCAGTTATGAGTTAATTCTGACTTGGCAGCAAGGAGTTTGAGTGAACGTGGGGCATGGTTCTACTCTGACATATATGAAGTTACCAAGGGTTGGAGTTAACTTGCTAAGAGCTGGTTTTAGTTTTTATGAGAAGCAACTAACCTGCAATCTGATGCACAGTGGCTTTACCATAAAGTACTATTTTCCCCTTTTGAGATTCTTGGAGGTCAGTGCCTTCAGGTGGCAAGACGTGTGCCTCCTGATGTGCTTGGAAGCCATGCATAGTTATTCAAACCAGAGAGCTGCCCTGGTCTGCCTCAGCCAATGCCTACCTTTTGCTGAGGCCCACCCGGCCAACTTCTGACTAGGCAGGTGAGATGGCAGACAGCAGATGGGCAAGCTATTTTTAGTATCTTGCATAGGATGACGTATGTGACTTCCAAGGGCACATACTCGTGTCTGTTTTTATCAGATCCAATGTGCATTGAAGAGGAAATTTTAACAGGATAAAGTCAGGAAGGGTGCATCCTTCCAGAATAGGCAGAGAACAAGCAGGCCACAACTTGCCTTAGCTGAGCATGTAGGTTGGGGTCCCAGTGTTGGACAGTTTACTCTTGAAAGTGGCACCTCAGATGCCTTTTTGGCTTTGTATGTGTCATCCCTCTCCATCTTTCTTGTTCTTGGTTCCTGACACCCTCAGGCAGTTAAACATGCTATCTGGTGTGCCACATCACCTCTGGTAGAGCCCTTTATACACAATGTTAGGTCAACCAACTCATAAACAAAACCAAGCCAGGAACTCTGCCTTCCTTACCATAGAGTACTTCATACAGTTAGGTATTTGGAATGAATGAATGATACAAAATTTCCAGTTCCATGATATTCTTTCACTTTCTTTCTAAAAAGTAGTACTTCATTGTTGAAAGTTTGTGCAGTAAATTCTCCTTTAACAATTTCTATACACATTATTCAGTGACTGGTTACATTTTCCACCACAATGTGTCACAAACCTTCTCTATTCTACTTCCATTAATCTAGCTTCCCTGTCTCCTCTTATGTATACTTTCTGGTAAATGTTAACCATTTGGTCTCATATAGCAGAGATTTTCCTTCAGCTGCTCCATTTAACTTTGACCCTTGGATGTTAGTAGGGTCTCCTCATGGAGAGTTTAGTGAGGAGAAGGAGTACATACCAGTCCCACTTTTTTGTTGTTGTTCAAGTCTAAGCAATATTTTCAAGCTCAGGGTGTGGAAGAGGACCCCATCATGGAAAATAATAACCTGAACTCAGAGGGAACACCTTGTTTTGACTCTCACTTCCTGGAATCATGGCTTTTCCAGCATTCTAAAAGCAGCTTTTAAAAGAATATAGTTTTTGTTGTTATTATGTGCCACTGAGTCGACTATGACTCATAGTGACCCTATGAACAATAGCTCTGAACTCTGTCCTATCCTGAGCCAGTGTCACCATCTCTAACACACTTGCCCCAGTTGCCAAAGTCATTGAGGCAATTCATCTTGTCTTGGGTTTTCCTCTTCTGCACTGACACTCTACCCTTCCAGGCAGGATGTCTTTCTCTAGGGACTGGTCTGTCAAGGCACATACCCATAGTATATGAGATAGAACTTTAAAATTCTTGCCTCCAAGGAGCAACTTGGTTTCACCTTCTCTAAGACAAACCTGTTTGTTCTCTTGGCAGTCCATGGTATGTTCAATATTCTACTCCAGCACCACAACTTAGCGGCATCAATTCTCCTGTCACCCTTAGTTATTGTCCAGCTCTCAGATGCATAGCAAACAATTATGAGGACTGTGGCCTGGATTGTTGTTGTTGTTGTTGTTATGTGCTGTGGAGTCGTTCGCGACTCATAGCGACCCTGTGTACAACAGCCCTAAACCCTGCTCTATCCTGTACCAATGACACTGCCTCGGACACACCCATCCCGATTACCCCAGTCACTGACTCAATCCACCTCATAGAAGGTCTTCCCCTCCTGCACCGTCCCTCCACCCTCCCAAGCATGATGTCCCTCTCCAAGGACCTGTCCCTCCTTACAACATGTCCAAAGTATGTCAGACGAAGCCCCAGAATCCTTGCCTCCAAGGAGCAGCCTGGTTTAACCCTCTCCAGGATGAATCTGTTTGTTTTCTTGGCAATCCATGGTACATTCAATACTCTTCTCCATCACCACAGCTCAAAGGCATCAATTCTCCTTCTATCTTCCCTAGTCATTGTCCAGCTCTCCAATACATAACAAGTGATTGCAAAGACCATGGCCTGTATCAGACACACCTTAGTCTCCAGAGAGACACCGTTGCTCTTGAGTACTTTAGAGAGGTCTCTAACCACAGACTTTCTCATTGCAATATGTCTTTTGATTTCCTGGCTGCTGGTGCCAAGAGTGTTGATCGTGGAGCCAAGCAAACTGAAGCTGTGCACTATCTTAATCTCTTTGCCATCCATCCTGATGCTGCCAGTTGGTCCAGTGGTGAGAATCTTTGTCTTCTTGACATTGAGCCTCAGTCCATACTGAAGGCTGCAGTCCTTGACCCTCTGCAACAAGTGCATGAGGTCATCCTCAGTTTTGGCAAATAGGGTTGTGTCATCTGCATAACGCAGATTGTTAATAGATCTTCCACCAATCCTGATGCCACACTTCTCCTCATAGAGCCCAGCCTCTCGGATAATCTGCTCTGCATACAGGTTGAAAAGGTATGGAGATAGGACACATCCCTGGCATACACCTTTCCCAATTTTGAACCATGCAGTGTTGCCCTGCTCTGTTCTGACTACTGCCTCTTGGTCCAAGTATAGGTTTTGCATTAGCACGATTAAATGTTCTGGGATTCCCATTCTTCTCAGAGTCAGCCACAGTTTGTTATGATCCACACAGTCAAACGCCTTTGCATAATCAATGAAACACAGATAGACATTCTTCTGGCATTCCCTGCTTTCAGCTAAAATGGCCTGGATTAGGGGCACTTTAATCGCTAGATTGGCATCCTTGCTCTTTAGCACTTCTGAGTAGTCCCTCACAACGACTTTCCTGGAGCAACTAATCTTCTGATTTCCTGACTGCTAATGCCTCAAGAGCAAAGGTGTCTCTCTGGAGACTAAGGTGAGTGCCTTCCGGGGGCCAGGCATGTCATGGTACCCAAACTGTCTGCAGTGCTGGCAGAACAGCTCCAGGTCAGGAAGGCATTTTTCCTTCTCTTCTTTCACTTTTATTATCACAGGCCCTGCCTGCTTCTGTGGAGGTCTTGGGCCCAGATCTGTAGCCATGCTCAATACTTTGGTCATCACACAGACTCAAGAAAACAGCCTTGCTAAAAAGACGAGCTTTTGTATTCCAGAGTATTAGTTCCTTTAGTGTTCCATGTCTTTAAGGCGACACATTAAACCGTGGTCAGAGCTGCTCGCTGCTATTGGCCTGACTCAAGCCAGAATCTGAGTTTTTTCCCCTCCATTCTATTCAAGGTCATCTACCATGTCTCTCTGATCTTAAGATCAATAATGGTAACCAGCACTATCTAATTCTTTTTATCTCAAATTAGATGGTGTTTTATGGGGTTATTAGTCCTTGTAGATTAGTTTCTTCTTTGAGTTGATGATTTCCTTCTTTATTTTGCACTAGATGAGTAGATGGCCTCTTGAAAATTTTTTTAAATTTTATTTATTTTTAATTAATTTTAATGAAAGTTTATAGAGACTTTGAATTTCCATTTATTCATTGTTGCAGTTTTCTCCCTGCCCACCCCTTCCTTCCCAATTTGCTCTTCTCTTTAAAAAGTAAAAGAAAAATTTCTTCCTTGTTTTACAATTCCTCGCCCCTACTCCCCCAAGTCTACTCCACTATGTAGCCTTTGTTCTAGACTCCTGTCATGACAATAATACCTAATCGTATATCCCTTTTAAACAGTTCTCTCCCTCATCTGTTTCAATGTACTATACATTATTTATCCCCTCTTTCTCAGGCTTCCCTCAACCCTGATGTCAGTACCATTTTACAAGAGTGGCCCTCTGCAGTATTTGTCCTTTTGTGACTGAGATACTTCACTCAGCATAATGTCCTCTAGGTTTGCCCATTTTGTGTAATATTTCATGAGTTCCTTGTTTTTCAGTACAGCATAGTATTCCATTGTGTGAATATACCACAGCTTCTCTATCTATTTGTTTCTTGATAGACACTTGGGTTGTTTCCAACTCTTTGCTATTGTGAACAAAGCCACAATAAACATAGGTATGCATATATCTGCTTGGACAGTGGCTATGGTTTCTTTAGGGTAAATTCCCAGTAGTGGAATTGCTGGGTCAAATGGTATTTCTATTTGAAACTTTTTGAGAAAGTGCCATACTGCCTTCCATAGTGGTTGCACCATTTTACACTCCCACTAACAGTGAATAAGGGTTCTGGTTTCTCTACAACCTCGCCAGCATTTGATGTTTGCTGTTTTGTTAAATTTTGCTATTCTTACTGAGGTGAGATGGTATCTCATAGTGTTTTGATTTGCATCTCTCTTTGACTAGGGATTTTGAACATTTCTTTGCTTGTTGGCCATCCCTTGCAAACTTTTAAGATCCCAGGTAATACTCATCAGTTTAGGAAGTAGAAAGCAATCTTTATGAACTTGTTCAGTTATGTCTAGGATATATCCATGTTTTGCTATATGATTTATAGTATATATTAACACATACGCAGCACAAAGAGGATAGCTATGCCTATAAATAGAGGGAGCACTGGTATCATGGTTGATAGAGAGTTGTACTGCTAACTCAAAAGTGATGTCTTTCTGGCTGTTTGACTCCTCCAGTATCAATGGGGAAAAGATGAGTTATAGCCTCTTATGTGATTTACAGCCTCTGAAAATCCACTGGAGGGTTATCTATGAGTAGGTTATGACTTCAAATGTCAATGAGAAAAATTACATCTATATGTTTACATGTGTGTATATACCTTCCTGTACACATATATGCATATATAGGAGAGACAAATTCAAGCCTCAAGTTATAATTCTGGAAGATGCTATGGACAGTGTCTTGAATGATCAAGGAAACATCAAAAGAAAAAGGAAGAAATACACAGAGTCATTGTACCAAAAAGAATTGGTTGACACGGAAAACTTTTAGAAATTACCACATGAAAAAAGCCAAGGAAAAAGTTCAAGCTACACCAAAGTCATTGGTGGTGGCGGGAAAGCCTTAGGAATCAATGGGATACCAATTGACATGTTTCAACTAACAGATGCAGCCCTGGATGTGCTCACCAGTTTATGCCAGAAAATTTGGAGGGCAGGTGCCTGGCCAACTGAGTGGAAGAGATCCATATTTGTTCCAATTCCCAAGAAAGGTGGTCCAACAGCATGTGGAAATTAAAAAAAAATATAATTAATACCTGTGGTATTAAGGGTTAATTGTTCAAAATGGCTTTCCTAGCCAATGACTTTGATTTTGCCATGTGGATGGGCAGGAATATGTAAATAGGCATGTTAGTCTTTCCACAAGGATATTGGCTAGTCTCACCATTAAATCGAGTGAATTCAGCAGCAGAATTTGAGACCCTTACCACCAGCAAAGAGGAAGCCAGAGAATGCAGCATACCCTTTGGGACCAGAGGTTCTGGTACCAGCCAGACCTACAGGAGAGCAGTAGTAACCACAGAAGAGAACCAGAGACCTGGCATGAGACAGAGCTGGCCTTGAGACTGCTACTTCACAGAGTCAAAGCTACAAATCTTTGCCTAAGTTTCTTGGAGGGCTAGGGCAAGGGAGGGGGTTAGCAGGACTAAGAACTTTGTAACACTGGCCTAAAGCCACGAAGCTGAAGGCTGAAGGGCCTATGAGCAGGCTTCAGAAGCTGTCCTGAATGAGTGATTATAACCTGCTGCCAACCTGAGTTATATAGCCTTTTGACTTCCATAATAAATCTCATAATTATCTATATGGTATATGAGTTATTGCTGGATTTTGAATTCAGCAGAACATTAACATTGGTGCTGGAATGAATAGAAGGTGTGGAAATGTGAGGGACATATTTGACCTCAGAGAAATTGGTTTTGTGTTGTGGATTTGGTGGAGAGAGTTCCCCTTTGTGGAGTTAGTAGAGGTTATATATTACTGCCTCCATGCCGCCCTTGTTCCTTTTAAAATGTCACATATTGTCACTGTTGATAGGTGCTGTTGAGTCGGGTATGACTCATAGTGACCCTGTGAACGAAAGGTCTGACCCCTATTCTATCCTGTGCCATCCTCACACTTCCAGACACACAACAGCCCATTGCAGCAATCATCATCAAGCAAAATATTGCTACAGATCACCCAAAACCATCTAGACAAGTCCATTGACTGATAACTTTTAGATGTTTAAGCTGGATTTAGAAGAGGCCATGGCACTGGAGAAATCATTGCTGATGTCAAATGAGTCCTAGCTGAAAATAGAGAATACCAGAAGACTGTCTATTTGTGTTTTATTGACTATGCAAAGGCATTTTACTGTGTGGATCATAACAATTATGGCTAACTTTGAGAAACTTATGAAACCTATACCTAGACAAGAAAGTATTGTCGGAACAGAGCAAGGAAACATTGCAAGGTTTTAAATCAGGAAAACTCTGTGTTAGGGTTGTATCCCTTCTCCATACCTATTCAGTCTGCGTGCTGAGCAAATAATTTGTGACGTGGATCCTAAGAAGAGAAATATGGCATCAGGATCAGAAGAAGACTCATCAACCACCTGTGTTATACAGATGATGCAACATTGCTTGCTAAAAAATAAGGACTTGTAATGTTTGCTGCGGATAATCAAGGACCACAGACAGCCTTAAATATGGATTGCACCTCAACATCAAGAAGACAAAAATCCTTACCACTGGACTGATAAGCAACATCTTGACAGGTGGAGAAAAGATTGAAATTGTCAGGGAGTTCTTACTTGAATCCACAATCAACATCCTTGGTAACAGCAATCAGGAGATCAGGAGACATATTGCCTTGGGTTTATCATCTGTCAGGGACATCTCCAAATTATTGAGGAACAATAATGTCAGTTTGAAGATTAAGGTACACCTGGTTCAGGCCATGTTTTTTTCTAATAACTTGGCATACGTCTGAGAGCTTGATAGTGAATACAGGTGACAGAAAAAGTGTTGATGCCTTTGATCTATGGTGTTAGAGATTCATATTAAATATCTTATGGACTGCCAAAAGAACAGATATATCTTGGAGAAGGTGCAGCCAGAGTCCTCCTTGGGGGCAAAGATAACAAAGCTTCATCTCACATACTTTGAGCATGTTGCTAAGAGAGGCTACTTCTTGGAGAAGGATATCATGCTTGGAAAGGTGGAGAGTCAGAGAAAGGGAAAAACCTTCAACGAGATGTGTTGATATAGTGATTGCAGCAATGGCCTCAAATATTAGATGTGAGACTGGCACAGGATAGGCCAGGATTCATATCTGTTGTTCATAAGGTCTTTATCAATTGTACTCAACTTGATGGCATCAAACAACAACCCAGGTAATCACACATACATTTTGTTGTTGTTGTTGTTGTTGATTTTCTTTTTCTTGGTTTCTACAAAGTATTCTACAAACTTCCCACTGAAATTATTGGAGCGCTAAAGTATCTAAAAACAAACAACAACAAAACCCCATCAAAGATGAGAACCATTCTTTTTCATCTTCAATTTATAAGATACTTGTCTCAGAGTAAAATATTTTCAGAGGTAAGGTATCTGACCCAAACTGTGGACATGAATAAGGAAGACTGAAGAAGTGATGCCTTTGTATTGTGTTGTTATAATAATATTGAATATACCAAGGATGACCATAAAAAGGGGGGGGAAATCTGTCTTGGAGAAATTGCAGCCAGAGAGTTCCTTAGAGGTGAGGCTGATGAGACTAGTCTCACAGGCTTGGATATATAATCAGAGGGGCCAGGCTCTGGAGAAAGAGGACATCACTGCAGTGAAAAGGGGAAAACCTCAATGAGGTGACTGACATGGTGGCCCCAAGCGTGAATTCAAATGTAGCAATGATGGTGAGACTGACTCAGGATCATTATGGTTTCATCCCTGGGAGATCTGTTCAAGATCCAGGCAGTCCTTGACATATATATATATA
>NW_006400029.1:2425637-2432979 GCF_000299155.1 Elephantulus edwardii | reverse complement strand
GGTGGCAACCAGAACAGCACAGTAAACACAGAAGTGTGCAGTTGTGTGCTTGGGACTGACCTGCCCCTGACAGGAGCTCTTAACTGGCTTTCTGGTGGACTGGATGGACAGTGGCTTCCATAAAAGATCTGCTTTTAGAATATTTAAGCACCCTGTAAAAGCGGTGACTCTAGGAAATGAAGGACAAACTAAGACTCTCCTTTGAGTTCAAGTTGTTCTTTGCCATACTGGTGGCCTCTTCTACGCTGAGCTTAAAGAACACCCATTAGATTTGAACCCTTAAAAAAGATGAGACAGGTTCGTATCCCTTCTCTCCACTGACCCCTTATGGGAAAGCCCTTGACCCTTGAATCCAAGAGTCAAGATTGAATGGAATGGATGAGGGAACATCTTTCCTATACTTGAAGGCATCAGAGCTGGGATCAGTGACATCTCTGGTTGCTGAGCTATCGTTGTTATTAGGGGCCATCAAGTTGACCTAGGAACAATGGATTTGAACTCTACCCTATTCTCTACTATTGTCATCATGTCTGATGATGAACAATAAAACTAGTGTTATATTCAGTTGGTCAATCCATCTTGTTGAAAGTCTTCCACTTTCCTTTTCCAGCTTAATGTCTTTTTCCAAGCATTGAAGCCTCCTAATAAGATGACCAATGTAAGTGGGATGGAGTTTCACCATCCTTGCCTATAAGAAGCACTCTGATTGCACTTTCTCCAAAACATATTGTTTATTCTTATTAGGTACCATTAAGTTGTTGCCTCTAACTCCTAGCCACCCTACAAGCAGCAGATGGAAATCTAGCCCTATTCTTTGCCATTCTCACAATCTCCTCCTCAGTGCTCAAGCCCACTGTAGCAGTCACTGTGTCAATCCATTTCCTTGAGAGCTTTGCCCTCTTTCACTGTCCTTCTACCTTTCCCCAACATATCTGTTTTCAAGGACTGGTGCCTTCTCATAATATACCCCAAGGTGTTAAATGAGCTGCCTGTTTGGACAAACTCTTTAGGTCTTACAGCCTCTCAAGGTCAAGTTTCTCTGGGATCAGAGTTTCAGTGTTACCCCAAGGTAGAAGCCTGGATAAATAATGACTATTCTAGAGCAGGTTGTTTTTGTTTTGTACCTTTGAGTTGGAACCAACACATAGCTGACCCTCTGGCAGGTTTTCAGAGACCGTTAATTGCATGGGAGGAGATTGCCCATCCTGTGGAGCAGCTGGTGACCTCAGACTGCATTCATTGTGGATTGCAGTGCAGCATCTTGCCACTAGGCCACCAGAGCTAAACAACAGGCTTCTGGAAACTCAATGAACTTTGGTAATTGAGGATAGTTATAGAAAGGCTTCAGGCCTTTTGTTAAAAATGTCGCTATGAACAGTGCTTGATTCGATGCCAGTCAACAACAATATTTTAGGGGAAGGTGTGCAGGTAAGAAGGCAAGAACAAAGAAGAACGAGAGACTTAGACTGTAAAGGGTTCTACTTGTTAATATAAAATGGAGCCTGGTTTCAAGAGTCTTGATAATCACTAAAGTATGAGTACCTTGGGAATGAAAACTTGCCTTAAGGTCTGTCCCTGGCTTTCCCTCGTTGCATCAACAAAATGAGATACCAGAAGCTCTGAGTACATGTTAGTTCAGAGGTTGAAATTACAGACTTGTAGGAGCCAAAACGGCTATTTGTGGTAATAACTATTCTAGCACAGGTTGGAAAAGCCTAGTAAATATTGGCCTTGTTTGCAATCTCCCTCCAATCCCCCGTCCCACCCGCTCCCATGTGCTGAATAGGTTGGGAGGTTGAGAGACTATTTTCTCTCTGTTTGTGTTTTAGAGCCAACTTGTCTGGAACTGCTGTCTGGAAAAGCCTCTTCCCCATCCCAGCAATGGCATCCAGCAATCAGGAACCACTGCTGAATCCAGGACTCCTGGGTAACACTTACAAGAGCTGGAGAGATCATTAGCTGAGGACAAGAGATGTTTCTAATTGAATGGCCAATGGGTCATAATACATCTCAAATGGAATTTGATCTTTTTCTTTTAACTTGTAGAAATCCAACTGATGCTGCATGGCAGAGAGAACAATTGAAATCAGTGGTTCTCAATCTTTCAGGCACCTTAGAATCATTTTATTGAAAAGTTTTCAATAATCCAAATTCCCAGGCTACACTCCACATCTATTGATAATTATAAGGTCTGGGGCATAGAACCCAGAAATCTGTATTTTTTTTTAAGTCCCTCATGTGATTCCAGTGTGCAAGCAAGGGGAGAATTACTGACAGTTACTGGCAGTTAGTGTTCCTGCCAGTTATTCGTTCAATGAATTAAAGTTTAACAGAGTAAGCATGAGGTGGAAGACATGGCTCTTCCATTTCCTTGAGGGCTGCTTGGTTGTGCCTTCCTATGATACTTCTCAAAGCTGAGTGTGAGTCTAGGGTTTGAAGACAGGCATTTCAGCACAACAGCCATCTCCTTCAACTAAAGCAATCATGTTCTACTGTACTTTATAGATAACTTAAGGATTTTTAAAGTGTAATGTAAACCACATAAAATTTTACTTATATACAAATTTTCAAACCTGGCTTCCCAAATTCCCTTTCACAGTGTATAAAAAGAGCAAAGGCTATAATGGGGTTGGCTATATATGACCAAATTCACAAAGGGGAACTGTCTTTGTAAGCAATATCGATAACACAAAACCAATTCTTGTGAGGTTAGACATATTTCCTGTGCTCCCGTACCTCTTTCTACTCATCTAACACCAATCTTACTGGTTTGCTAAGTTCAAAAAATCCAATGTGATAGTTCACAGACCACACTGAATCATGTTAGGGAAGTAAAAAAATTATAATCCATATTAATAACAGAATACAGTCAAGACAGCTCCCAAAATGTTCACAGAGCTGCCTCAGCCTTCAGCCTCACAGCTTTAGGACAGTGTTGCCAAATTCTCAGTCCTACTAGTATTGTCTTCCCATACCCAGTTGTCCAACAAAATATCAGTCCTATCAATATTGGTTCTCTCACCCAAGGACACATTTGACCACAGATCTCTGTTTTTGGCCATGGCTATTGCTGTAGTGGCTGTAGCTGGAGTAAAAAGAGATTCCTTCATTTTCTTGCTTCCTTTTCAATGATGCCAGAAGATCTGTCTGCCTCTCACTGCTGGATTACTCAATTCAATGCTGAGACTAGCCAATCTTCTTATAGATTGTCAAGATGGGCCAATATCCTAGTGGAATGGTAGATAACCATTCCCTTGTGGATGGTCTAACAGGCCCCATTTTCCTATTACTGCCCATCTACATAGCAAAGTCAAATAATGGCTAGGAAAAGTCATATGACAAGATAAATGCCACACAGGTAATAGACATCACTCACCAGTGGTTGTGCCTGAAATTTAAGTATTGTCTCCATCCTCTTATATTTCTTCCATCCTTGTATCAGCCTCTAGGTCTCATATTTGTTGTTGTATCTTATTATGTACATGTTGTTGGGAATGAATTCCAACTCATAGTGGCCTAATAAGATAGGAACCCTGTAGGGTTTTCAAGGTTATCTAGACAGGTTGAATATTTTGTGCAGCTGCAGGTGGGTTCAAACTGTCAACCTTTTCAGCTGAGTGCTGAGTGTTTAAGCATTGCACCAGTTGGCCTCCCTTATGGGTGCTGCTTTCTAATGTTTCTCTAAGTTTACCACTCTACTCTGTGTTACTCCTTGATGTCTCATCTCTTATCATTCCTTCATCTCTCATCTCTTATCATCACCTCCTAACAGCTTCTCTTTCTCTGATCTCATTCTCCCCTGCTCTATCCTCTGCCTGCTTTCAGAGTGAACAACTAAAATATAAAGTACCATGCTAATTTCAGTCTCCTGCTAACACCCTTTAGCAGTTCCTCATTAAGAGAGCTCTGGTGGCTTAGTGGTAAAGAGTTGCACTGTCAACCCATAGGTGCAGGGTATGAATCCACCAGCTGCTCTGAGGAAGAAAGATGGGCAATCTCCTCCCAGGTGATTTACTACATTTGATCACCTCTGAGTAAGTTCCGACTTGATGGTACATTACAATAATAGCAGCTCCTCATTGCTTTCCTTGTAACATTTAAACTTCTTGGCATGACTTTCAAGAGTTTGGTCACTAAATACCTTTTAAGCCTTAACTCTCATGGTAACTTAAGGAACTTATACTCAAGCTGTAGGGAACCTCAAGTTTTCATAAGCCTTTGCTTATGCTGTTTCCTCCATTGAGTATTTCTGTCTCTGACCTTTTAGGATACTTCTTACTTGTGTCTTAAAAGTCAGCCCTCATATCCAATCCTCTTCTTTGCCCATACCATGCCATTCATCATACCCCTCCTCAAGTTGGCCAGGTCATCCTGGACATCACCCAACTGAAGCAGTTTCAAACTTCATACTGGTTGCCTTATGTTTCTCCAACTAGTTTATGAGCTCCTTGAGGACAAGAACTAGATGATGTTTGGTTTTGTGTGCTGTTGGGTTTTTTAATCCTTGCTGCCTACACTGTTCTTGGATGAAAGAAGAACTTGATTTCATACTTGAACTAGCTCCACATACCCCACCTCCTCTTTTGCTGATTTGGGGACTGTCTCGGACCTGCTTGGCCTGTGCAGAACTCTCAGAGGAAGAAAGCTTGTCTTGGATTCCCTCTCAGATATCAATTCTATAGTTCTTTCACTTTCTTTGAGGTTCCTTTTAACTGTTTCTTACTGCCTCATTCCCAGAAACTCTTAAAATCTTTCTTGTCCTATCAAAATATGCTCCTCATTAAGGGAGCTCTCAGAATTCAGTCTGGAGCACAAATAACTGCTGCTACCTTTCCCAGGCTTATTTGTGTTTTACCAGATAAAGGCAAAGGAATCATATTCTAAATGTGAAAATGCCAAGCCATAGCGAGACTAATTAAAAACTTATTGCCGTTAAGGTGGGATCAATACATACCTGACCCTTGGAGGTTTCCATATCTGTAAACTGCACAGAAGATATTCTACTTTTTTACTGAAGGCTTTGGGCTAACAGTACAACTCCTTACTGACGAGGCCATGAGAGCTCTATGCTTTAGAGAGGGAGCCAGAGGTTAAATTTGAGGGTGAGACAGGGTTCTACAGAGATTTGCTTCAAAGACCAGTCTATATTTGTTTTTATCAGGGTATTATTGGGAAAAGATTAAGTTTACCCATCTTCTGTTGACAGCAGGAAGGGTTAAAGGACAGTTATATTTGAGGTTAATTTTTTCTTGGCTCACCAAAAAGGCCATACATTCCTTCCTTTGTAGGGATTTTTTTCTTTTTTTAATGGAGCCTTATGTAGATAAAGGAAGATTGTGCATTTCTGGCTGTATGTATGTATGTATGTATGTATTTATTTACTTATTTATTTATTTTAAATTTTTGTGTGAGTGTACCGTCAAATCAGATCTGACTGATACAGGAGGAGATTGTCCCTCCTTTTCCCAGCAGAGCATCTGGTGGATTCGAACAGTGAGCCTCTGGGATTGTAGTTGCAGCTCCTTGCCACTAGGCCACCAGAGCTCCCCTCCCCTTCTGGCTGTATTTTGAAAGTCTCTTTATCAAGCTTCTAAGCTTGATCCTAGTTTGTCTCTTAGGAATTTTATGGTTTTGGGCTTTACTCTGAGGTCTCTGATCCACCTTGAGTTGATTTTTGTGTATGGTGTGAGATGTGGATCCTGTTTCAGCTTTCTGCAGGTAGCAGTCCAGTTTTGCCAGAACCATTTGTTGAAGAGGTTGTAATTTCCCCATTTGATAGGTTTTATTTTCTTGTCAAATATCATTTGACCATAAATATCTGAGTCTATGTCTGCATTCTCAATTCTGTTCCATTGGTCTGTGTGCCTGTCATTGTACTAGTACCATGCTGTTTTGGTTACTACTGCTTTGTAGTAGGTTTTGAGGTCAGAGAGTGATAGGCCTCCCACTTTATTTTTGTTTTTAAGAAGTGTTTTGCTTATTCGGGGTCTCTTGCCTCTCCAAATAAATGTAACAATTTCCCTTTCAGTATCCTTGAAAAATGAATTTGGTATCTGGATTGGGATTCCATTGTTTCCATGTTCTTTCGATGGTGAATAACACTGCTGAGAACATTGGTGTACAGTCTTTTACTATCTTGAGTGCTGCTACAATAGATCTTGATTGATTGTAGAACCAAGTAAAATAAAGTCAATGACAACTTCCATCTTTTTTTCCATCTAAGGTCAGAATCGCCTAAACACAAACAATCTTGTCTGATTTGTGAACTAGAAAAGGTCTTTCCTGGCTAATGCTAAGATGGGAGT
This sequence comes from Elephantulus edwardii, assembly GCF_000299155.1. Lineage (NCBI taxonomy): Eukaryota > Metazoa > Chordata > Mammalia > Macroscelidea > Macroscelididae > Elephantulus > Elephantulus edwardii. The sequence continues at coordinate 2,426,674 of NW_006400029.1, read as the reverse complement.
TTTTGTTACATGCTGTCAAGTTGACTATGACTCATAGTGACCCTATCAACAATGGATCTGAATCCTGCATTATCCTGTGCCATCCTCATTAACTCTGATATACTTAAGACTATGCTTGGAAAGGTAGAGGTTCAGCAAAAGAGAGGAAGACCTTCAACAAGATGGGTTGACATGGTTACTGCAGCAAAAGGCTCAAATGTGTTAGAGATGATGAGGATGACACAATCCTGTGCCACAAGGTACAGGTCTGTTGTTCATAGGTTACTATGAGTTGTATTCAACTCAACAGTACCTAACAACAATAATCACAACAGCAGCTATTGTTACAATCACTGTGTCAGTCCATATTGTTAATGGTCATCCTCTCTTATGCTGACTCTCCAACTTTCCAAACTTGATGTTCTCTTAAAATGACTGGCTCCTCCTAACAGTGCACCCAAAGTATGAGAGACCACATTGAAATAGTGAGTATGGCAATTAGATGTTGCCTGTGGAAACTTTTGAATCTATATGTGAAAGAGATTATCTGGGAGGCTGGGCTTTGTGAGGAGGAATATGGCATCAGGATTGGAGGAAGACTAATCAACACTCTGCGATATTGAGATGGCACAACCCTGCTTGCTGAAACTGAGGAGGACCTGATGCACTTGCTGCAGAATATCAAGGATTGAAACCTTCAATATGGATTGAAGCTCAACATCAAAAACACAAAGACTCACAATACTGGGCCAATTAGCAGCATCATGATAGACGGTGAAGAGATTAAAATTGTTAATAGGTTAAGTTTTCTTGGCTCCACAATCAACATTCTAGCCAGGAAATCAAAAGACGAATAGCATTGGGGAAGTCTGCTGTCAGGGACCTCTCCAGAGTACTAAAGGGCAATGATGCCAGTCTGGAGACTAAGGTGTGCCCTATCCAGGCCATAGTCTTTGCAACTACTTGCTATGCACCAGAAAGCTGGACAATGACTAGGGATGATAGAAGGAGAATTGATTTCTATCAATGTACCATGGATCACTGTTGTTGTTGTTGTT
>NW_006400029.1:2413614-2424117 GCF_000299155.1 Elephantulus edwardii | reverse complement strand
TATTTCATTAAATTCTTCTGTATCTGCCAATTCCTTTTGATATAATGACTCAGTATATTCCTTCCATCTTCTTTTGATACCTCCTGGAGAAAGTGAAACCAGGCTGTTCCTTAGAGGAAAGAATTTTTGAATCTCTGTCTGACATACTTTGGACATGTTGCAAGGAGAGATCAGTCTTTGGAGAGGGACGTCATGCTTGGGAGTGTGGATGGACAGCACAAGAGAGGAAGACCCTAAACTGGATGGATTGACTCGTGATTAGGGTAATGGGGGTAGGTGTGTCAGAGATAATAAGTTTGGCTCAGGACAGAGCAAAGTTCATAGGGTCACTATGAGTCCTTAGGGACACATAGCAACAAACAACATTGACACATAGTAACAAATAAACAATAGAAGTATTCAGTTAGAATCCACCAGCAGCTCTGTGGGAAAACATGGCAGTCTCTTATATATAGTTTTATCGTCTCAGAAACCCAGTGGAGGGTCATCTATGAGTCAGTTCCAATTTGGTGATCAGTTTTTTAATGAGTTGGTGAAACATCAGCTTAGGAAATTTTATGTGGTTCTATTCTGTCTTGGAAGGGTGCTAAGAGTCAGAATTGATTCCACAGCCTGTAACAACAAAGCGGAAGTCAATATAAGTCAAGAGTTTAAATAAGAAGTCTTAGAGAATGGGATTAAAGCATCAAGCAGGACTCAACTGGGAGGTGTTTGAGGCAGAGCAGAGCCAAGCCAGTTGTCATCAGTAAGCAGAATGAAAAGAATTGAGCACAGGGAGATTGGACTGGTCACAGTCAAGACTATAGGTACTGGGCAGCGTGGAGCATGCAATGCCCTTCAGATATGTTCTGGCAGGACTCACCAGGCTGGAGATGGGCATGACCATGCTCCAGGTGGGAGTCTGTGCTCAAAATCCGCAGTTGGGCTATAGTTGACCTGTTTCACACAGTCTCTAACTGAGATGTGACCCATGTTCTTGTGACTCCTATGACTTAGAGACAGACCTAGAACAGAAGTATTTTGTTGTTGTTGTATACTATGGAGTCTATTACTCATAGTGACCCTACGAACAATGGCTCTGAACCTTGTCCTAGTCTGAGCCAACCAACTACTTCTAAATGCAGAAGTACCTGGAGAATGAAAATGTCCTAATATCCTCTTCAGTCATTTAGCTTCAGTGTCTGTTTATTAAATCCTAACTTATGTAGATTCTCATCAAAGTGGAGCAGAGAGAGGAGGGAACGGAGTGAAAAGGGGCCAGCATTTTATAAGGGATAGCTGAAAAGGGATGTGGTGGGTTATGAAAATCAAATACACTCATTTCTCATTTGTTCTCAACTGCAATGAATATAGTTTCTAAAAACCCTGTCAGAACATTTGGACAATGAGAGATTTTTGTGTCAAAACTCACCTTACGGGTGAGTTTTGATATCATAGTTTGGACATGGAAACATTAGCATTTCCAGGCCATTTGAGTGGTTGATGGAGTCAACAAGACCTCATTAACTGGAGGACCCAGGTAGCAGAGCAGCTATGCATTCTTTAGGAGGGACGGTAGTGAGAGAGTAGCCACAGCTTCCATCCTCTGCCGAGAATTTGCCTTTCCACCCATGCCAGTTATAGAGAATCAGAATGTACACTTTAACAAGAGCCCCAGGCAATTCTCATATATACACAAGACTCTTGTTAAAATACAGATTCTGGGGATCTAGAGACCTTGTTGAAATATGGATTCTGATTCAGCATATCTAGCATGCAAAGAGTAATTTTCAACAGGGTGGAACTGGAATTCACCAGTTCGAAGCCCTGCAGTGAGTCCCCATGGTAACTGCCATCTGCTGACCTCTGTATCATCCTTTATTCTGTAACCATTGAGAAGGATCCCCACTGAGTTTCTTTCCTGGGAATCTTATACTGGTCAGTGTGACCCTCCTGTTGACAGATACTCTGTCCTAACATGAACTGTTGCTGCCTGTTGAGTTTAGAAACATGGATAATAATCCAGGAGCTTCTCTGCTGTCCTTGTTTTGAAGTTTAATCAGAGACAGATTGGTCCAAAAGCACAGTAAGCACAGGCTTACTTGTGCTTGTTTACTAATCTGTAATGAGTTTCACTGTGATGTAAAAAAATGTGTGAAACTGTTCACTATAGAGTCCTAAGTAGCACAAGCAAACCTGTGTTTGTCTTGCTTACTGAGTACTCCATCTCTTTCAGGGATTATAAATTTGAAAAAGGCTGATTCTGTAGAGGAAGATGCTGTAGGGTGGTAGACAGTGATAACTAGCTTCAGAATCTTGATTTGGCAGGAAAATGGGAAACTGTTCACTACCTATTCCTAGGCACAAGTGAGTCTGTGCTTACATTACTTGTTAGGTAATCCTACACTGGATCTAATCATCAGGTTTTTGTTTTATGGGATGGGAAAAAAAGAAAAGGGAGTGGTAAAAAAGATGGGGTGGGGTGAGAAATCAGTATAACACAAAGTGTCGGAACAAACTAACCAAAATCTTTTCAGAACATCTTGGAGGAGACCACAAGTGTTTGGTGTTTTGCAAACAGCCTGGGGCCAAGGATAAGCCTACTTTGCATTTCATGGGTAAAAGAAAGGGAGAGAGTCTCCTGTTTACTGATGTAGAAAGAAGGGTAGAATATAGAGTGTTAGGAAATACTTAGAAATGTTCCACTTCCCATCTAAATCCCTCCTACCCTTAGAGGTCCACCACCAGCAAAAGTACTACACAGAACTGGTTTTGCCTTGTGAGCTGTCTGTCTCCTGCTTGTTGGCAGGATTCCTGTCTTGTCCATTTCCATTCCTCTCTATGAAGCTTAATGGTGTTCTGTCCACAGCAACTGTTCAGGAAACACTTGAAGCTGGCCTTATTGACATCTCTTCAGCTGCAGAGACTGTGATCCTGAAGCCCTACAGAGCCCCTATCTGTTTGTTATATACTGAATTGTGTGCTCCCCTCATGTGGTGGAGTCATGAGTCGGAATGAACTCAATGCAACTGTGTGTTGCAAATGGTTTTCTGTGGAAGAAATCCTGCTGATCTGCTTCTGTAAAAGTTATAGTCAAGAAAACTCTTATGGAGCAGTTTGACTCTGTAACAAACTAGGATTTAACAGTCATAGTGTAGTTATACTTGGTGACATAATAATCTAGTCTAAAGTAAACGTAAGGACCTCTAGTGGCATCGTCCATCGGGAGTTACATTGTTAACTCAAAGTCTCTGGCAGTTCAAATCCAGCAGCAGCTTGCAGGGGCAAAGTTGGCCATTCTCAGCTGAAACAGGATCCACATCTCACACAAAGATCAACTTAAGGTGAATCAGAGACCCTAAACTATAAAGATCATAAGAGACCAAATGGGACCAAGCTTAGAAGGTCTAGCCTGCAGTATAAAGAGGCTGACAAATACAACCAGAAAAGAACCATCAGGAGAGGATAAAATTGATGAATGGGATCTTCTATAGATTAAATCCCTGTATGCATCAGAATTTTTTTCCAATTGGGTGAAAAGAAACTCTACAGACTGGGAAAAAACCCCAACCAAACATTTGACAATACCAGCTCAGACAAAGGTATCATAACAAAAGTTTATAGACTAGTACAGGACCTCCAAAAGAAAAGGACCAATAATCCTACTACAAAATGGGCAAAGACATGCAAATATTTTTCACAGAAGACATTCGAATGGCCAACAGACACATTAAGAAATGCTCAAAATCACTGGTCTTAAGAGAGATGCAAATCAAAACCACAGTGGGATGTCACCTCAGTAGCAGTGGCAAAGTTTAACAGGACAGCATGCCATAAATGTTGGAGAGGATGCTGAGAGATAGGAACTCTCATACACTGTTGGTGGGATTGTAATATGGTAGAACCGCTCTAGAAGGCAGTTTGCTGTTTTCTCAAAAAGCTGAATATAGAAACTCCATATGACCCAGCTATTCCACTGCTAGGAATATACCCCAAGGAAATTAGAACTGAGACACAAATGGAGATTTGTATACTGGTGTTGATAGCAGCGTTGTTCACTATTGTAAGAATATGGAAACAGCCCAAATGTCCAATCACAACTAAATGGATTGAGAAACTATGGTACATTCACATGATGGAGTACTATGTAGCACTCAGGAGCAATGATTTAAAAAATTACTACATAACTTGGGAGAGCCTGGAGGGCATTATGCTGGGTAAACTAATTCAGTCTCATAAGGGCAAATATTGCATAAGATCATGATTGTAAAAATAGAAGGATAACTAGTAAAATGTGTATGAGAGTCCAAGGAGGGAAGGAGTTGGGAGCAACAGAAGGGTGAGAGTGGGCAGGGGGAAATCACAGGGTCATACAATTTGATAAGTGGAGGGAGGGGAGAGGAAAGATCCAGTGGGGACCTGAAAAGACAGGGTAATGGTAGACATAGTCCAATGGTGATTAATTTTATAAAAAACAATATATGAGAATGATTGTATGAAGCATAATATTAATGAAGGAAAGTGTAAAACACATACACACAAACCCCCTACCATGTATATGAATAATTACATGCATACTAGTAAAAAAAAGAGTTAAAAAAAAAGATAGCCATTCTTCTACTATTGTGAATTATAGCATCAGAAACTCAATTGGAGGTTCCTATGTGTCCAAACGGAATCTACAGCAGGAAGTATGAGTGAGTGAATGTGATACCTGCATCATATAATCTAACGTAATACAGTCAGTCCCTTGGGGTCCCACTAATAGAAGGAATCCTAAACCTGTCCACTTCCAAGTTCCAAATAAAGCAAATTGGACTCAGATTTATACACAGAGGGCAGAAGATGACATGTGATGATTGTTTATATGCCAAAGAGCTAGGAAACACCAGGGCTCCAGAGAAGAACGCTGACATCCTGATTCCTTTAGAACTGTGCAGGGTTTGGAAGGGTTGTAAAATGTTTGTCCTTGTGCAACAGTGAATGAATGGAAATCCAATTTCTCTATAAACGTTCATTAAAAAAAAGACACTAATTTATGCTTTTGTGTTAGAGTAGCACTGAGTAATGAATACACCATCCAGGCTACCTGCAGAGCAGAGAGGTTGGGCAGTGGAGGTTTGGTGGGTTGTGCACTCAGGCCCACCTGTGTTCCTGTGTGACCTTGGAGGAGGTGTTGTTGCTCTGCCATACCTTTCCCTGGTCCCCACTGCTTCCTCGGCACACACACAGGGTCTCCCATCTGTGCGCAAAATGCTTCACATTCTGGGATGAAACATAGTCTGTCCAGGTGCAAATGATTGCTACTTTGCTACTTCAACATCCTCCCATTTTCCTTTTAAGTAGTCATTGAAATTAAACTAAAAAAGAAATATTTGCTGAGAGATTTCCCCAAGGCCATCTTTAATACACCTGGTAATCAGCGCTGGCTTTCAAAAGCATGGTTATTATTGCCTTAAAATTATTGCATCATTTGACTAAAATCCTCAGTGAGTGTTCTTGATGAACTTTTAAAATTTTTTTAATTAAAAATGTTTTTTTATGAGGTCATTTTCTTCCTTTTTCATGTGAAGGGCAGAGCTAACTCATTGTTACTACTTATTTAAATGATAGAAGACTTCCTTGACTGTATTTTACATTTTTCTTCTGAGGGCCTTAAAATGACTTACGTATCCATGAGAAACTTCAAGTTTACATCTATGCTAAAACTGAGGCACTGCGTATATGGTCAGGTAGTTATTAAGATGGTGCCCAGATCAGATGGTAATCAATTCTAGAGTAAAGACAGGGATCTAGCTTGCCTGAAGCTGTCTTTAATTATTGGGAACTTGTGTTATGTTATTCTTTTTCCAATAGACACTTTCAATTGTGATTTTATTTCAGTGCTTTGTCTTCTCTTAGCCAAGGCATGTGACCTTACCTAAGCCAGTTGGATGTTTGCACATCTTGGTAATATTTACATAGAAATGTTGCTTAATTGAATCATTTGATATACCCATCTGATTGTACTCATACTATTTTGCAAATAAAAATACCAAATGCCACATTAAATTTGAATTCCAATAAAAAATGAATACATTTTATTTTTTTCTATTTTATTTTAATCTGAGTGAATGTTTACAAAGCATATTGGTTTTTCAATCAATCACTCATACCTCTTTTGTTTTATAACATTAATTACAATTCCCACATTTTCTGAACACTCACTTATTCTGTATTGTCTTTCCTTTTACTAGTATTAATAAATGTTTCTTATCTATTTATTAATTTTTTACTCTTCTTTCCCTCCCTTTGTTTCCCTGGTAACCATACAAAAATGATCATATCTATGTTAAATATTTCTTTAGCTTTTTGTAATAGTAGTTTTATCATTTTTTTTAAAGACCACATTTCTTTTTCTGTTTTGGTTTGTTCTTTTCCTGTATAAAAAACTAACCCGATGTCAAAGTATGGTTATATGGCTGTATGGAGGAAAAAATATGGAATGCTTCAAGAATTTGTATAGAATCCTTGCACATGGGCCGTGCTAATACTCTCTGTGTTGTTCTAATTTTTTTTTCCATTTCCTAATCTTTTATTTTTTTTTTGTGTTGTTCTAATTTTAACACATGGGCTGCTAAAGAAAGCACTGGTGGAGTCTTTAGAGAGCTGCACTGCTCAGCAAAAGCCCACAACTCTCTGGTGGTTCAAACCCACCAGAGACTCCATGGGAGAAAGATGGACAAATTAATCCTTTGTAATTTACATCTGTGAGTAGGTTCTGACCACAGCAGTAACTGCCTGATGGTAGCATAGTCTATAGGGAATTTTATTGCTTACTGAAAGGCCTTGTGTCTTTTCGGAGCTCCACCAGAAGCTCTGCAGGAGAAAGCTAAGAAGTATCTTCCAGTTAAGATTTACAACCTTGAGAACCATGTGAGGGGGTCACTATGAATTGGAATTGACACTACAGTAGTGAGTTGTTGAGATCTCTTTCTCAAGAAAATAGCTTACATGGTTTTAAAGGCCACTATGACTTAGAATTGACTCAATGGCAGCTAACAAGAACATACGATTCTGACTCACATCATGACATACAGGGTTTCCTAGACTGTAAACTTCATGAGAGTAGACTGTTGAATTTTTCTCCAGAGGACCTACTAATGGGTTTGAACTTTTCACTTTTTGGTTAACAGCTGAGTATTTACCCACAGCACCACTGGTACTCTCTCTCTTACACACACACACACACACACACACACACACACACACACACACACATTTTCTCTCTCTCCTCAAAATTAAAAGTGACTGAGGCTTCATTGGTTTTTGGGAGGGCCTACTATCTGAAGGAGAGTGCCCAGGGACTCTGAGCTTCCAAGCTTTTCCTCCTCAAAAAAGACTTTGAACAATGGGGAAGACCCTAATTAAATCAGGTAAGCTGGGTCTGTCTGCATGGTCTGAAAAGTCCTCCTGGGGAGAAGGCTTGGGATTTCTGGAGCCAAAGGGAAACAGAAGTGGACTCATCACAGTTTTCCAGAGAACATTCACCCTGCTTCACAGCCTGCAGGCCAAAAGGAGAGCACTGATATACAAGCACTGATATACAGGTTCTTCACAGAACATAACCTTCTCCTGGAACATTATACACTAACAGCCTAACATCTACCAAAAAAGATTCACATTATGCCTAGAAAGCAGCAGGCTGCATCAAATATCATGAATAAACAAAATAATCCTTCTCCAAAAAAAAGCAGAGCATATTGCAGACCCAATGAGTATCTGAGACTCAGAGAACCACAAGAAATATATTGAGTAGAGTTGGAGAAGAGTATTGAGGGTACAGTGGACTGCTAAGAAAACAAACAGATTCATCCTTGAGAGAATTAAACTGGGCTGCTCCTTGGAGGCAAGGATTCTAAGGCTTCGTCTGATGTACTTTGGTCATGTTGTAAGGAGAGACCGGTCCTTCCTTGGAGAGAGACATCATACTTGGGAGAGTGGAGGGCAGGCGCAGGAGGGGAAGGCCCTCTAGGAGGTGGATTGATTTAGTGACTGGGGTAATCAGGATGGGTGTGTCGGAGACAGCGGGATTGGCACAGGGCAGAGCAGAGTTTAGGACTGTTGTACATAGGGTAGCTATGAGTCGCAAGCAACTCAATGGCACATAACGACAACAACAACAAGAGTTATTTGAGCAACTACAAAAGAAGGGGCAAATGATAGAAGAAATAATGGAAGCCATAAGAAAATGAATACTCCAGAGACAGGGAACCAGAAGAAATATGTGAATGAGGAGCAACTTGAAAAACTAAGGAAGAAAATGCAAAGAATGGGAAAAAAATTGAAACTATAGATAAAGAAATACAAGAAATTAAAAAATTATCACAAGATGGAGATGGTATAGCCAGCACAGTACTGGAAATAATAGAAATGCATGAAAATGCAATTCAGAATACTGAGACTGAAATGGAAGAAAGTGTCCAGCACGCTGGAGGGATAAAAGAGTAGAACATAAGAGATGGAACAGAGAGTTAGGGAGCTGGGAGACAAGACCTCCATGGAAACATACTAAAAGGAAAATAAGCGATGAGACATAAAGAAAATGAAGAAAACATTAAAATTATGTGGGGTGTCATCAAAAGGGACAATATCCTTGTGACAGGAATTCCAGAACATGAAAAAGATAGGGAAATAACTGAGAAAATTGTGGAAGCGGTATTAGAAGAAAACGTCCCAGGTATTATGAAGAACAGAAATTCACACCCAAGAAGCTTAGCAAACACCAAATAGACTAGACCCAAAAAGAACATCAAGATACATCAGAGGCAGATAAGGATAGAATACAAAAAGCAGCACAAGAAAAATGGTCACCTTGAAGCGCCTGCTGCAGAGTGTCAAGGACTGCAACCTACAATATGGATTGAGGATCAATGTCAAGAAGACAAAGATTCTCACCACTGGATCAATTGGCAGCATCAGGATGGATGGTGAAGAGATTGAGATTGTACACAGCTTTAGTTTGCTTGGCTCCATAGTCAACAGTCTTGGTACCAGCAGCCAGGAAATTAAAAGGCGCATTGCCATGGGAAAGTCTGCTGTTAGGGACCTCTCCAAAGTACTGAAAAGCAATGGTGTCTCTCTGGAGACTAAGGTGCGTCTGATACAGGCCATGGTCTTTGCAATCACTTGTTATGCATCAGAGAGTGGGACAATGACCAAGGAGGATAGAAGGAGAATTGATGCCTTTGAGCTGTGGTGCTGGAGAAGAGTATTGAGAATACCATGGACTGCTAGGAAAACAAACAGATTTGTCCTGGAAAGGGTTAAACCGGGTGGCTCCTTGGAGGCAAGGATTCTGAGGCTTTGTCTGACATACTTTGGACATGTTGTAAGGAGAGACCGGTCCTTGGAGAAGGACATCATGCTTGGGAAGGTGGAGGGACAGCGCAGGAGAGGAAGGCCCTCTATAAGGTGGATTGATTCAGTGGCTGGGTTAATTGGGATGGGAGTGTCAGAGACAGTGCGATTGGCACAGGACAGAGCGGAGTTTAGGGCTGTTGTACACAGGGTCGCTATGAGTCACAAGTGACTCAACGGCACATAACAACACAACAGCAACATAAAGGAGATACCTTTAGATTAAGTTCTGATTTTTCAGTGAAAAACAAATGAGAAAGAAGACAATGAATGACATATACAGAAAGCTGAAAGAAAACAATTACCAGCAGAGGATCCTATACCCAGCAAAGTTGTCCATCAAATAGGATGGAAATACTAGGTAATTCACAGAAAAGAAGGAACTTAAGGAATTTGTGAAAACAAGAATGAAAGGAAATTTCAAGGGAAGTCTTTCAGACAGAGACACCAAAGTGGATCTACCATAGTAACCAGAAACAACAGAAAAAGAAACACTACAAAAAACAACAATAAAACTTGGCCTTTCAATTGCTGTCGTTGTTGATTGATTTCTAGTCAAGCACAACTCATAGTGACCATGTGAACAAAAGGCTTGAAAGCTCCTCTACAACTATTGACATTTATCAAAGTTCATAGAGTTTCCAGAGGCATGTTGTTTAGGAAGTGGATGCCACTCCTCCTTCCAAACCTGTCATAGTATGTTATTGTTGTTATGTCCCCTGTGATGTATAGCTACTCTATGTACAGCAGCTCTGAACTCTTCCCTGTCCTGAGTCAGTCTCACCAGTTCCAACACACCAACCTCCATTACCCCAGTTACTGTATCAATCCATCTCGTCTGAGGTCTTCCTCTCCTGCACTGCCCATCCACCCTTTTGAGCATGATGTCCTTCTCCAATGACTGATCTCTCTTGGCCATATACCCAAAGTAAGTGATGTGGAGCTTCAAAATCCTAGCCTTCAAGGAGAAACTTGGTTTCAACCTCTCCAACACAGACCGATTTGTTTTCTTGGCAGTCTATGGCATGTTCAGGACTCTTCTCCAGCACCGTAACTCAAAGCCACCTTTTCTTCTTTTGTCATCCTTAGTCATTGTCCAACTCTTTGAAGCATAACAAGTGATTG
>NW_006400029.1:2411978-2413079 GCF_000299155.1 Elephantulus edwardii | reverse complement strand
AGTGCAACAATGAATGAATGGAAATCCAAAATCTCTGTAAATGTTCATTAAAATTAATAAAATAAAATAAAAAAAGATCCTGCTTCCTAAATTATCTGTTCTGCATATAGATTGAAAAGGTATGGGGACAGGATGTATCCCTGACACACTCCTTTTCTGATTTTGAACCATTCAGTATTTCCTTCCTCTGTTCTGAGGACTGCCCAAGTATAGGTTTCGTATAAGTACAAGTAAATGCTCTGGGATTCCCATTTTCCTCAAAGTTAGCCATAATTTTTTGTGATCCACAGAATCAAATGCCTTTGCATATAGTTGATGAAACACAGACAGACATTCTTCTGGTACTCTCTGCTTTCTGCCAAGATCCATTTGACTTTGGCAAGAATGTCTGTAGTGCCATGATGTCTTCTAAACCCAGCCTGTATTTCTGGTAGTTCTCTGTCAATATACTGTCCCAGTCTTTTCTGGATAATCTTCAGCAGATTTTACTAGTGTGTTATATGAGTGATATTGTTTGATAATTTTAACACTTTATTGAATAACCTTTTTTTGAAATGGGAATAAACATGGATCTCTTCCAGTCAGTTGGCCAAGTAGTTGTCCTCCAGATGTCTTGGCACAATTTGGTGAGCACATCCAGGGCAGCATGTGTGCTGAAATATGACAATTAATTGGTATTCCATCAATGGGGCTTTATTTTTTGCCAAGTCCTTCAAAGCACCTGCACTTCCTCGTTCATCACCATTGCCTCTTGATCATACGTTGTTTCTTGAAATTTTTCTGTGTCAGCCAATTCTTTTTGGCACAATGACTCTGTATCTCCTTCCATCATTTTTTATTGCTTCCTGAATCATTCAGTATTCTGCCCATAGCATCCTTAAGTATTGCAACACGTGGCTTGAATTTATTCTTTGATTCTTTCTGCTAAAGAATTGCTGAAAGAGTTGGGCCCTTTTGATTTTCTGACTCCAGTTCCTTGCACATTTCATGATAATGTTTTGCATTTTCTTCCTGAACGGCCCTTTGAAATCTTCTATCCAGCTCCTTAATTTCTTGATTTCTTCCCTTTGCTTTGGTTTCTTGGTGCTCTAGTGCTATATT
>NW_006400029.1:2409199-2410973 GCF_000299155.1 Elephantulus edwardii | reverse complement strand
ATCTGCATAACACAGAGTGTTGATAGATCTCCCACCAATCCTGATGCCACAATTCTCCTCATAGAGCCCAGCCTCTTGGATAATCTGCTCTAGATATGGGTTGAAAAGATATGGAGACAGGACACATCCTTGGTGTACACCCTTCCCAATTTTGAACCTTGTAGTGTTACCCTGCTCTGTTCTGACTACTACCTGTTGGTCCAAGTATAGGTTTCGCATGAGAAAGACTAAAAATCAAAGACTGGGGGGGAAAAATGTTCCTGGCAAATGGAATCCATAAAAAAAGTAGGCAGGGAAATACCAATTTCTGATAAAAGAAACTTCAGAATGAAAACCACCATAAAAGAAAAGGAAGGGCACTACGAAATTATTAAAGGTACAATAGATTGAGAAGATATAACTTTGGTCAACATTTATCTATCACCAAGGGATAGACCTGTAGAATACATGAAAAATGGTTAACAGAATTAAAGAAAGAAATAGACAGCACCACAGTAGTGGTAGGAGATTTATACACACCACTCTCATCAAAGGATTAGTCAACTCAAAAGAAACTCGACAAAGAAGCGGAAGATATAGACTATACAATCAGCCAACTCAACCTTGTTGATGTATTCAGAGTACTGAACCCAACTAAAACACAATTCACTTTCTTCTTAAGTGCACATGATACATTCTCCAGAACTGATCAGATATTAAGACACAGAAAAGCCTCAATGAACTAAAAAACACTGAAATAATACAAAGTATTTTCTCAGAAATTACCCACAAGAAGGTAAATCTTACAAAGCCATGCCTGTGGAAGCTAAATAACATTCTGCTGGTACATGATTGTGGTATAGAAGAAATAAAGAATGACCTAAGAAAAGTTCCTTGAAACAAATGAACATGAAAATACAACATACCAAACCCTCTGGGATATAGCTAAGGCTGTCTCATAGCAATAGGTACACACATAAAAAAGGAAAAAAGAAGCAAAATTAATGATCTAATTTAATGCCTCCATGAAATAGAAAAATAATAATAATTTAACCCCACAGCTTCTAGAAAAAAATGAATGAGATAGAAAACAGAAAAATAATTGAAACCATCAACAAGACCAGGAGCTGGTTTTAAAAAGGGTCAGTAAAATTGACAAACCACTGGCAAACATAACAAAAGAAAAAAAAAAAGAAGACACAATAATTAAGAAATTATAGAGGTGACATTACAATGGGACCAGATGAAATTCAATGGATAATATAATATGAAAAGCTATACTTGGATAAATTTGAAAACCTAGAGAAAATGGACAAATTTCTTAAAACTCATGCTCTACTCAGATTGACAAGGACAGATATAGAACTCTTGAACAGATATATCACAAAATAAGAAATTAAGCAGGTCATAAAAAGACTTCCCCCCTCCCCAAGAAAAAAGGCATGGACCAAATTGCTTCATGGCTGAATTCTACCATATATTCAGAGATCTATCACCAATTCTACTCAGATTATTTAAATAAAATAGAAAAAGAAGAAACAATCCCAGAGTCATTCTATGAAGAAAATATTACCCTAATACCAAACCCAGGCAAAGATACTACTAAAATAGAAAACTAGAGGCCAATATCTCTCATGAATATAGATGCAAAAATCCTTAACAAAATCCTGCTCAATTAAATATATATGAAAGAGGCAAAATTAATGATCTAACTTAACACCTCCATGAAATAGAAAAAAGAACAATAATCTAAGCCTACAGTTTCTAGAAAAAAGAAGAGTATAAGGGCAAGAAC
>NW_006400029.1:2406771-2408624 GCF_000299155.1 Elephantulus edwardii | reverse complement strand
TTTGGCAAAATAGGAATAGAAGGGAATTTCCTCAACATAATGAAAAGTATCTATGCAAAACCAAGAGCCAAAATAATTTCAAGGAGAAAGACTAAAAGCATTTTCCCTGTGTATAGAGACCAGACAATATGTCAATTGTCAGAACTCCTATTCAATATTGTATTGGAAGTACTTGATAGGGCCATATGGCAAAAGAATGATATAAGAGACATTCAGATCATCAAAAATATGGTGAAACTGTTGCTATATGCAAATAATATGATAGTGTACACAGAAAATCCCAAGGACTCAACCAAAAATCTGTAAAGAGCTAGTAGATTAATTTAGTAGAGTGACAGGATACAAAACCAATACACAAAAGTCAGTGAGATTCCTCCGTAGTAAAACACAGAGAAGGAAAATAAGAAAGCAATGCCGTTTATAATAGCCAACCACAAATTGAGATATTTAAGAATAAACTTAACTAGAGATACAAAAGACTTGTACAAAGACAATTAAAGAACACTTTTTCGAGAAACAATAAAAGACCTAAATAAACGGAAAAATGTTCCCTCTTCATGGATAGGAAGATTCCATATAGTGAAAATGACAACCCTACCAAAAACTACCAGAAATCTACATGTTTAGTGCAATCCCAATAAAGATAGATTTCAGCTCCTCTGATCTTCTCTCATTAGTATTCAAGGCCTCAAACCTGTTCCTGAGATGGTTTTAAATTGACGTGGAATAGACTCAAGGTAAAACTTTGGTTTTTGTGGATTTTACGTAATTTTCTTTAGCTTCAGTTTGAACTTGCATATGAGTAGTTGATGAGCTGCTCAAAAATCAGCACCTGGCCTGGTTTTCATAGCTGATATTGAACTTCTCCAACGATTTTTCCCCCTCACACATGTAATCAATATGATTCCTATGTAAGTCCTTAAGTGAGGTCCATGTGTATAGTTTCTATTTGTGTTTCATATACAAGGTATTTGCAATGAAGGAATCATTGATTATACAAAATTTTATTCTTTTATCTCCAGCTTCATTTCTGTCACCATGTCCATGTTTTCAGAATGCCGATTATTCTTTCCTCTTTCCAACTTTTTCATTCCAGTCATTCGTTATTATTAATTCACATTGGTTGCACATTTGACATATTTCTGACTGCAAAAGTTGATAGAAGCTATTTCCTTCTATTTGGCTCTGGTTGTTGGTGCATATATTTGAATCTTAGTGGTATTAACTGGTCTTCCTTGTGTGCATGTAGATATTATCCTGTCACCCACAATACTGTATTTCATAACGGATCTAGAAATAGTCTTTTAAATGATGAATACAACTAAATTTTTCCCGACCTTTTCTTTTCCAGCATAGAATGACTCAGAAAGCATTAAAAGAAGATGGAAGGAGTATATAGAATCACTGTGCAAAAAAGATTTGGCTGACCCAGAAGAATTTCAAAAAACAACATATGATTAGGAGGCAATGGTGATGAAAGATGTTTAGGCTGCTCTGAAGGAATAGGCAAAAAATAAAGCCCCACAAATTGATAGAATACCAACTGATATATTTCAACAAACAGATGTTGACCCAGATGTGCTCACCAGGTTGTGCCAATAAATTTGGAGGACAACTACCTGGCCAACTGATTGGAAGAGGTCTATATTTATTCTCAGTCCAAAAAAAGGTTAACCGACAGTGTAGAAATTATTGAACAATATCACTCATATCACACACTAGCAAAATCCTGCTGAAGATTATCCAGAAAAGACTGGAACAGTACATTGACAGAGAACTACCAGAATACAAGCTGGTTTAGAATAGGTAATGGCACTAGGGACATTATCACCAATGTCAGACGGATCTAGGCC
>NW_006400029.1:2403014-2405311 GCF_000299155.1 Elephantulus edwardii | reverse complement strand
TGTGCTTGCTCTATTGTACATAGGGTTTTCAAAGGCCTGTTATTTCAGAAGTGAATGACTAATCTTTCTCCCTTGTCTATCTTAATTTGGATACTCAGCTTTAGAGTAATATTTGACAGACAAGAAATTTACCCAAAAAAGCTGATGAAAGACCTCAACACCAAGAAAACAAAGATTCTTGGCATTGGGCCAATTTGCAGCATCGCAATATAGAAGAGACTGAGATTGTTAACAGCTTCAGCTTGCTTGGCTCCACAATTAACACTCTTGGTACCATAGCCAGGAAATAAAAAGATGAATTGCATTGTGGAAGTCTGCTATCAGAGACCCCATCACAGTAATGAGAAACAACAATGTCAGTCTAAAGACTAAGGTGCACCCGATTCAAGCCATGGTCTTCACAATTACTTGCTATGCATCAGAGAGCTGGACAATGGATAAGAATGGTATAACAAAGATCTATGCCTTTGAATTGTGGTGCTTAAGAAGAGTATTGAACGCACCATGTATTGCCAATCAAATAAACAAGTCTGTCCTACACAAAGTGAAACCAAGCTGTTCCTTAGAGGTAAGGGTTTTTTAAACGAAATTTTTATTTTATACTTATTTATTTAAAAGCTCATATTCATCGTTTTTCACACTGGATCTTTCCCATTTCCTTTCCCACTTCTCCCTCCACCCATCAAATTTGTGACTCCACTCTCCACTGATCCTCACCCCTCTGCTTCGACCCTTCCCCCCTTGGATCCTCATACACCTTCTACAATAATGATCTTATGGGACTGAGTTCACTCAACATAATACTCTCTAGTCCCTCCCAAGTTAGGGAATGATATACAAAATCTCTATTCCTGTGTGCTGCGTAGTATTCCATCATGTGAATGTACCATGATTTCTCAATCCATTCGATTGTGATTGGACATTTGGACTGTTTCCATGTTCTTGCAATTGTGAATAACACTGCTATGATCATTAGTGTACAAGTCTCTGTGCCTCAGTCCTCATTTTCTTGGGGTATATTCTAAGCAGTGAAATAGCTGGGTCATATAGAATTTCTAAGTTCAGCTTTCTGGGGAAACTCCAAACTGTCTTCCAGAGTGGTTGTACCATTTTACAATCTCACCAGCAATGTATAAGAGTTCCTATCTCTCCACATCCTCCCCAGCATTTATTTCTTGCTGTCTTCTTAAACTTTGCCATTGCTACTGGAGTGAGATGGTATCTCATCACAGTTTTGATTTGCATCCCTCTTATTGCCAGTGATTTTGAGCATTTCATCATATGCCTGTTGGCCATCCAAATATCTTCTGTGAAGATTCTTTCCATGTCCCCCCCCCCATTTTGTAACTTTATTACCAGTCTTTTTCTTATGGAAGGAGTCCCAGCAGGATTCTGTAAACTTTTGATATGAAAGAGCCTTGTCTAAAATGGTAGTGCCAAGTGTTCATTTTTGTGTTTGTTTTTCCCCCCAGTCAGTAGCTTTCCTTTTCACTCTGTTGAACAAAGTTTTTTATCTGCACAGGGATTTAATCTTTAGAATCCATTTTATTCTCTCTAGATTGTGCCTTTCTGGCTGTATGGCAGTCTCATTATACCATAGATTAGGCCATCTAAGCTTCACCTCAGTTTGTCTCTGATGACTTTTTTTAAAAAAATTTTCTTTTATTAATTTTAATGAACATTTACAGAGATTTTAAATTTCCGTTCATTCAATGTTGCACTTTTCTCCCTGCCCACCCCTTCCCTCCAGTTTGCTCTTCTCTTTGAAAAGAAAAAAGAAAATTCCTTCATTGGTATACAATCCCTCATCGTCCCCCCGCTCCCTGACCCAAGTATACTCCACTGTGTAACCTTCATTCTGGACTCTTGTGATAACCATAATACCCTATCATATATTTCTTTTAATCTGTTCTTTCTCTCATCTGTTTAAATACAGTATACATAATTTATCCAGTTTTTCTCCGTCTTACCTCAACCCTAATGTCAGTCCATTCTACAATAGTGGCACCATGAAGTATTTGTCCTTTTGTGCCTGAGATATTTCAGTCAGCATAATGTCCTCCAGGGTCACCCATTTTGAGTAATATTGCATGAGTTCCTTGGTTTTCAATGCAGCATAGTATTCCATTGTGTAAATATACCACAGCTTCTCTATCCATTCGTTTGTTGATGGGCATTTGTTTCCAACTCCTTGTTTTTGTGAACAAAGCCATTACAAATATGGGGTGTGCATATATCTACTTGAATGGCAGTAATGGCCCCTTTGGGGTGTATTCCCAGTAATGGAATTGCTGGGT
>NW_006400029.1:2388310-2402624 GCF_000299155.1 Elephantulus edwardii | reverse complement strand
TGGGGAAGTTTTTGGATGTGCATAAGGATTTGATTCTTAGAAGGTCTCATTCATCTATTTTATCTTCTCCTGGTTGTAGATTTTTCAGGATACTTGGAAGATTGTTTATGTAGTGGATTAGGACTTCTAGAGTTCTTCCAAGCTTTTCTTTAATGAAGTTTATAGTCCTTGGTTTTAGTCCTAGGTCCATGATTCACCTTGAGTTGGCTTTTGTGTATGGAGTGAGGTGTGGACCTTGCTTGAGTCTTCTGCAGATAACTTTCCAATTTTGCCAACACCATTTGTTAAAAAGGCTGTAGTTTCCCTACTTAACTGATTTCATCTTCTTGTCAAAAATCAGTTGACCATACGTAGATGGGCTGATTTCCAGGTTCTCAATTCTATTCCATTGATCTATGTGTCTGTCATTGTACCAGCACGATGCTGTCTTCACCACCACAGCAGTGTAGTAGGATTTGAAATCAGGGAGTGAGATGTCTCCTACCTTGTTCTATTTTTGAGGAGTGCTTTGCTTATTCGGGGCTTCTTTCCATTCCAAATGAAACTGAAGATTATCTTTTCCATCTTGTTGAAGAATGAGATTGACATTTGTATTGGGATTGCATTGAACGTGTAAATTGCCTAGTAGTATTGCCATTTTCACAATATTGAGTCTTCCTATCCATGAGCAAGGGATATTCTTCCATTTCTTTAGATCTCTTTTTGTTTCTTGTAGTAATGTTTTCTAATTTTCTTTGACTAGATCCTTTGTGCTTCTAGTTAGATTTACTCCCAAGTATTTAATTTTGTGATTAGCTATTGTGAAGGGTATTGTGTTTCTTAGCTCCAGCTCTGTATTCTCTTTGTCACTGTAGAGAAATCCAACTGGTTTTTGTATGTAGATCTTGTACCCTGCTACTTTGCTAAATTGGTCAACTATGTCCAATAGTTTTCTTGCTGAGCCTTTAGGGTTATCTAAGTATACTATCATATCATCTGCATAGAGAGATAATTTTACCTCCTCTTTGCCAATTTGGATTCCTCTTATTTCCTTCTCTTGTCTTATTGTTATCGCTAAGACTTCTAATACAATATTGAATAGGAGAGGTGATAGTGGGCATCCTTGCCTAGTTCTTATTCTTAAAGGAATGCCTTTAGCCTCTTACCATTCTCTGATGACTTTTATGGTTTGGGGCTTTATTCCCAGGTCTCTGATTCATCTTGAGTTAGTTGATTTTTGTATATTGTTTGGGATGTGAGTCCTGTGTCAGCTTTCTGCAGACAGCAGTCCAGTTTTGTCAGCACAATTTATTGAAGAGGCTGTCATTCCCCCAGAGGTAAGGATATTGAAGATCCATCTCACATATACTGAACATGTGGCCAGGAGGGACCAGTCCTTGGAGAAGGACATCAAGCTTGAAAGGTGGAGGGACAGTGCTGAAGAGGAAGAGGAAGACCCCAGATGAAATGGATTGATACAGTAACTGGGGTGATGGGAGTAGATGTGACAGAGACAGTGAGATTGGCTCAGGATAGGACAGGGTTCAGAGCTATTGTCGTTAGGGTCATTATGAGTCACAAGTGACTCAACAGCATATAACCATAACAACAATACAGATATCAAATTCATTTTTCGAAGAGATACAAAAGGCAATTGTCAAGTTTATTTAGAGAGGAAAGGGACCCTAAATAAGCAAAGCACTTCTGACAAATAAGAATGAAGTGGGAGGCATAGTATGTCCTCATCTCAAAACCTACTATACAGCTATAATAATCAAAACAGCATGGCACTTACTAGTGCCATGTCACTTACAATGACAGGCACATGGTCTGATGGCACAGAATTGAGAACCCAGAATTAACCATCTATCTATGGTCAACTGATATTCAACTAGGAAAGAAAACCTATAAAATGGGGAAACAACAACCTCTTCAATGAATGGTGCAGGCAAAACTAGACTGCTATCTGCAGAAAGCTGAAGCAGAATCCACACCTCTCATCCTACACAAAAATCAACTCAAGGTGTATGAGCAATTTAGGGATAAAGCCCCAAACCATAAAGACAATAAGAGACAAAATGGGACCAAGCTTAGATGGCCCAGTCTATGGTATAAAGAGGTCGACAAATATAGTCAGAAATGCACAGCCGGGAGAGGATAAAATTAATGAATGAGATCTACTAAAGATTAAATCCCTGTGAGCATCAAAACCTTTTTCCAATAGGGTGAAAAGAAAACATACTAACTTGGAAAAGGCATTTGGCAATACCATCTCAGACAAAAGTCTCATAACAAGTTTATAGAATATTACTGGTAACCCAATTACAAAATGATCATGGAGAGACTTTTCAGAGGAATATATTTGGATGGCCAACAGACACATGAAGAAATGCTCAAAACCACCGACAATAAGAGAGATGGAAATCAAATCCATGATGAGATACCATCTCACTTCAGTAGCAGTGGCATTGTTTAACAGGACGGCAAGCAATAAATATGCTGGAGAGGATGCAGAGAGATAGAAACTTTCATACATTGTTGTTGGGATTGTAAAATGGTACAACCAATCTGGACAGTAGTTTGGCATTTCCTCAAAAAGCTTAACATAGAAATTCCATATAATCCTATTCCTATAGCTATTCCACTGCTAGGAATATGTTGCTGTTGTTGTTGTTAAGTGCAGTCAAGTCGCAGGTGACTCATAGCAACCCTATGAAGGAGAGTCCTCTCTCCAGGTTCATAGGGTTTCCGCAGATGATCTATTACGGAAGTGGATGCCACTAGAACTGAGGCACAAAAAAATATTTGTACACTGGTTTTCATAGCATCCTTAGTGACCATTACAAGAACATGCAAACAGCACAAATGCCCAACCACAACTGAACGGATTGAAAAAGTCTGGTATATTCACATGGTGGAATATCAGCACTCGGGAGCAATGATTTCAAAAATTGCTACATAACTTGGGAGACACTGGAGAGCATTATGCTAAGTAGACTAACTCTGTCTCATAAGGACAAATACTGCATAAGACCATGGTTGTAGAAATAGAAAACTAGTAATAAATGTATGAGGATTCAAGTGGCGGAGGGTGAAAGCAGAGGGGTGAGGATCAGTAGGGGAAAAACCACAGGGCCACACAATTTGGTATGTGGAGGGATGCGGTGGGTCAAGGAAACGAGAAAGCTCCTGTGGGGATCTGGAAAGACAGGGTAATGGTGGGCATAGTTCAACGGTGATTCATTTTATAAAATATAATGATTGGGAATGATTGTATGAAACACAAAGTGAATGAATGATAGTGTGAAACACAATGTATACGAAATTTGTAGGCAAACCACTATAAAGTAAAAATTCAAAAGCATTTTTTTAAAAACCTCCTGTTGACCCCTGTGGACCTCTCTGCTTTCTGATGCCTGAAATTAAGTTCTTAAGAAATACAACAAGTTTTTTTATGGTAGGTAGGGTCAAGTGATAAGGAGGATGTGAAAGACTTTTGGCTCCTCAAATAATTTTCCAAAGAAAAAGAATCCAAATGAATCCAAGAATTATAAAATCATTGGTATCACAAGAAAGGAAAATGGGACCCCAATCAGAGGTAAAAATTTCAAGAGATAAAGCCTGAGTCCAGAAGACAGATTTCAGAGTCTCCTTAAAGTGTTCAAGGCAGAGCAGTGTAACAATGAGTGTACTTTTAGCTCTGCCACATTCTAGCTCTGTGACCTAAAGCAAATCACCTAAACTCTCTGTGCTCTGGTGTTCTTGTCTGTGAAATGAGAATAATAAGAATACCCTTCTTACAGGTTTGCTGTGAGAAACGATATGTTAGAGCTTATGACAGCCTGCCACCAAATTAGGATTTTGTAAGAATTAGCAACTAATATTTTTACTGTTTACCTTCAGCAATCTGCTATCTGCTCAAGTCCTGCATCTGTCTATGAGACTATCAGCTGGGGTTATAGTTAATTAAATGTATGAAACCATGGCAAAATGCTTTCTGAACCACTTGGATTTTGATAGGTTAAAGAAATCTGGACTTCAGGAATGAATGAAATGCCGTGAAATTTTAGGCATCTCTCTGTAGGCAGCATCTCAAGACTCTACTGAGTCCTAAGTGATGGCTGGGATTGTAAGGAGCTTAGGAGACAGAGATGGGGATATTGTGGGGTTGAATTAGACTAGAGGTTCTTGCTGAGGGAAGAACTGTGCCACAGTTTAAAACAGTGTGGTCCCCAGACAAGCAGCATCAGCATCCCTTGGGAACTTGATAGAAATACAAATTCTTGGGTCCACCCTAGACTTATTTAATTAGAAACTCTGAGGGTGGAGACCATCAACCTGTGTTTTAACAAGCTCTCTTAGGAATTCTGATGCTGGCTAGAATTTTAAAATCTCTAGTCTGAAGGATAAAGAAAACCACTGTTCAAATAACTGAGGTGAAGTCTGAAACAAGTTTGGAGGAGGGTGCAATGGAATATGAGCCAAATAAAAAAGTAGAGGTTCTGGGAAATGGCTCTGAACATCCAGCTATTTTCAGCAAGTCTTTATCTTCTGCAGGTGCAGCCTGGGAGTGGGCTGGGCTAACTTAAAGGGCTAGAAGCAAAGCAGACAGGTAAGGAAGAATTTGCAGGTGTTTTTACAAGTTATTTTAACACCTTTGGAAATATAATTTGTGTGCTGTCACCTCCTTTTGGTTCAAAAGGATTAGGTCTTGTGAATGCTTTCTGAGAGAGTTAGATTGGCTGGCTAGAGACTTAAAAGTTCAGAGACAAACCTCCTTACCCAAAGCAGAAATCAACCCCGCAGCATTCCTGAGAGATAGTAGGGATTCCCCACACACTTGACTGTAAAGATAGATAGAATTCACTTTATTTGTTAGAAAGGTTTTCCTTTGGCTGTCTCTAGACTACTTTTCACCTTGTATATTCTTAGTAAGGAATCATACATATTCATGGAAACAAAGTAAGACATCTGATCCATGCTGCATCCCCCTCTAGTTCTACCTTCTAATACTGCTGCCCCTGGCAACATACACCATGTCTGCTCCATCTTACATTTGAAAAGAGTCATTCTGCTTCCTCTACCACCCATCTGTCACCGCCCCCCCCCATTGTGGTGCCTTGGGTGTCGCTGTGATATTGGAAGCTGTGTCTTTGGTATTTCAAATACGAGCAGGGCCAGTCAAGATGGATAGATTTCAGTGGCTCACACAGACTAGGACTGGCTATCTGCTTCTGAAATAATTGACCAGTGCAAATCTTATAGATAGCTACAGAATATTGTCTGGTATGATGCTGGAAGATGATGATGTTGGAAGGCACTAAAAATATGACTGGAGTAGGGCTGCCTCCTTGGAGTTGAGTCTGTCTTAATGATCTGGATGGAGTAAAGTTTTCAGAATTTCATTTGTTGATGGGTCTTCATTTACTCATGTGGTGCCACTCAAAATGAGGAAAAACAGTTGTAAACACACTTAATAATCAGAATAAAGAATGTACAAAGTAGGAATCTAGGGAAGTTGGCAGTTGTAAAAAAATGAGTGGAACACAAAGAAGTTTATGTCCTAGGCATTGGTGAGCTGAAATGGACTGGCACTGGCCATCCTGAAATGAAAATCATATGATCTACTAAGGGAACTCGGGTGGCTTAGAGGTAAGGACTTGTGCTGCCAACACGAAGATGTGAGGTTCAAATTCAGAAGCTTCTCAATGCGAGAAAGATGGGCAATCTCCTTCTGTGGGATTTACTGCCTCTGAAAACCCACTGTAAACTCAGATATGGGTTGATTCTGACTCAGTGTTACATAAATAACATCACCATCAACAACAACAATGGTCTACTATACTGGGAATGACAAATTAGAGAGAAATGGCAACACATTCATCATCAAAAAGCACATTTCATTATCTATCTGCAAGTATAATACTGTCAGCAATAAGATAATATCTATATGTTTACAAAGAAGATATATTAACTTAAACCTATTGGGAAGGGCGTACACCAGGGATGCGTCCTATCTCCATATCTTTTCAACCTGTATGCAGAACAGATTATCTGGGAGTCTGGGCTCTATGAGGAGAAAGGTGGGGTCAAGATTGGTGGAAGATCTATCAACAATCTGCATTATGCAGATGACACAACCCCGCTTGCTGAAACTGAGGAGGACATGAAGTGCTTGTTGCAGAGGGTCAAGGACTGCAGCCTTCAATATGGATTGAGGCTCAATGTCAAGAAGACAAAGATTCTCACCACTGGGCCAACTGGCAGCATCAGGATGGATGGTGAAGAGATTGAGATTGTTCACAGCTTCAGCTTGCTTGGCTCCAGTCAACACTCTCGGCACCAGTAGCCAAGAAATTAAAAGGCGTATTGCAATGGGAAAGTCTGCTATTAGGGACCTCTCCAAAGTATTGAAGTGCAATGGTGTCTCTCTGGAGACTAAGTTGCGTCTGATACAGGCCATGGTCTTTGCAGTTACTTGTTATGCATCAGGGAGTTGGACAATGACCCAGGAGGATAGAAGGAGAATTGATTCCTTTGAGCTGTGGTGCTGGAGAAGAGTATTGAGAATACCATGGACGGCTAGGAAAACACACAGATTCATCCAGGAAAGGGCTAAACCGGGTGGCTCCTTGGAGGCAAGGATTCTGAGGCTCTGTCTAACATACTTTGGACATGTTGTGAGGAGAGACTGGTCCTTGGAGAAGGACATCATGCTTGGGAGGGTGGAGGGACAGCGCAGGAGGGGAAGGCCCTCTATGAGGTGGATTGATTCAGTGACTGGGATAATCGGGATGGGAGTGTCAGGGACAGTGCGATTGGCACAGGACAGAGCAGAGTTTAGGGCTGTTGTACATAGGGTCTCTATGAGTCACAAGTGACTAGACTGCACATAACAACAACAACATTTACTCAAATTTATGCATCAAAAACTAAAGCCAGCTTTCCTTTTTCTGCTAACATGGAGCCTGGGAGCAGGACTTCTAAACCCAAATGATGGTCAGGAGGCTGTGGTGTAAAGCCACTTCTGCTGGCTATAAACGAGGTCTCTGGAACCAGAGGGAGCACATAGCTCTTCTTAAAATGGAAGGTTTTTATGCCCGAGAGGAAACGGAATTCTATTTTGGCAAGGGATGTGCTTATGTTTACCAAATAAAAAATAATACAGTGACTCCTGGTGGCAAACCTAACAAAACCAGAATAATCTGGGAAAAGGTAACTTGTGCCCATGGAAACAATTTCATAGTTCAGGCCAAATTTTGGAGCAATCTTCCTACTAAGACCATTGGACACACTCTGTGTAATGCTATATCCATTGAGAATTTAAGCTTCTTGGAAAGCAAATAAATAAAATTATGGATTTGTTAAAACAACAACAACAAAAACAAAACCCCAACTAAAGCCAAAGATGAAGAATTTGAGGGTTTCCACCAACTTAGGCAACTGGAAGTAAACATGTAATCAAGATGCACTGATAATAACTGGTAATTAGAATGCAAAAGTTGGAAACAAAGAAGGTTCAATGGGTGGGACATATGACCTTGGTAATAACAATATAGCTAAAGATCACAAGAGAGAATTTTGGATGACCAATGACTGACTCATTCCTTACAATTTTTTTTTAAACCAAACAAAAACAAGAGTGGAAATGATATACCTGGACCTTGCCAGATGGAATATACAGGAATCAAATAAAATTTATCAGCAGAAAAGACAATGAAGAAGTTTAACACCATCAGTTAGAACAAAGCTAGAGGTCTGCTGTGGAATAGACCATCTATTGCTCAAATACAAATTCAAGCTGAAGTGTAAGAAAATGAAAACAAGTCAAAATATGACTTTAAAGGCATCCCCATCTGAATTCAGAGGCCACTTCGGGAATGTATTTGAAGCACTGGCCACTAATGATCAAAGGCTATTCGAGTTGTGATATGACACTGAAGGCATCATACAAGCAAAGAAGCAGCAAAACATTATTATAAAGATAGGAAAGAAAGAAAGAAAACAACAAAACGGTGTCTGGAGTAACTCTGAAACCTGCTGTGGAACATAGAGCAATGAAAGCAAATGCATTTGACTGTGTATTGTTGTTGTTATTATGCGCCATCGAGTCGCTTGCGACTCATAGCAACCCTATGTACAAGAGCCCTAAACGCCGTTCTATCCTGTGTCAACCTCGCCGTCTCAAACACAGTCATTCCCACCACTCCACTCACAGAATCGATCCACCTCATCGAAGTTCTTCCTCTCCTGCGCCATCCCTCCACTCTCCCAAACATGATGTTCCTCTCCAAGGGCCAGTCCCTCCTTGCAACATGCCCAAAGTATGTCAGATGAAGCTTCAGAAACCTTGACTCCAAGAAGCATTCCAGCTTCGTCCTCTCCAGGACAAACCTGTTTGTTCTCCTAGCAGTCCATGGTATAGTCAACACTCCTCTCAAGCACTACAGCTCAAAGGCATCAATTATCTTTCTATCATCCTTATTCACTGTCCAACTATCCAATGCGTAGCACGCAATTGCGAAGACTATAGCCCGGATCAGGTGCACCTTAGTCTCCAGCCTGACATCGTTGCTCTTCGGTACTCTTGAGAGGTCCTTCACAGCTGACTTTCCCCAATGCAATTTATCTCTTGATTTCCTGCATTAATGTAGGAAAATTGAATATTGTTAAGAAAGAAATGGAACACATAAATATTGACATGCTAAGCATTGGCGAAATGAGATGGCTTGGCATGGGACATTTTGAATCAGATGTCCATATAATCTACTATGCTGGGGATGACAAGGTGAGAAAAAATGGCGTTGGTTTCATAATTTAAAACATTATTTCTAGAGCTATCTTGAGTGTGGTGAGTGACAGGATAATATCCATATGCATACAAGGAAGTCCAGTGAATACCACTATCATTCAAATATATGTACCAACAACTAGAGCCAAAAAGGAGGAAATGGAAGATTTCTACCAACTTTTATACTCAGAAATTGGTCAAACATGCAATCAAGATGCATTGATAATAATGGGCTACTGGAACGCAAAAGTTAGGTACAGAAAAGAAGGATCAGTAGTTGGAAAATGTGAGAGAGAAATGAGGCTGGAGATAGTATGATAGAAATTTGTACATTCAATGATTTATTCATAGCAAATATCTTTTATAAGAAACATAAACACAGGCTATATACATGGATCTCACCTGATGGTATACATAAGAATCAAATCCATACATTTTTGGAAAGACTCGCTGGAGAAGCTCAATATCAGCTGTGAAAACCAGGCCAGGTGGTGATTGTGGGCCAGACCACCAATTACTCATATGCAAGTTCAAGCTGAACTTGAGGAAAATGAAATGAAATCCACAGGAACCAAAATTTGACCTTAAGTCTGTCCCACTAGAATTTGAAAACCATCTCAGAAACAGGTTTGAGGCCTTGAGCACCAATGAGCACAGACCAAATGAGCTCTGGGAGGATATCAAGAAAATTGTCCATAAAGAATGCAAAAGATCATTACAAAGGCTGAAGAGGAAGAAAAGACCAAGATGGATGTCAGATGAGACTCTGAGTATTGCATTAGAACACCAAGAAGCCAAAGCTAAAGGAAGAAACCAAGAAATCAAAGAGCTGAGCAGAAAATTTCAAAAGTCAGCTTGGGATGACAATGCAAGATACTATAATGAAATGTGCAGAGAGCTGGAGTCAGAAAATCAAAAGGGCTGAACTCGCTCTGCGTTTCTTTTCTTTTCTTTTTCTTTCTTTTTGAGTTTCAATTATCTGTGTTTCTTAAGCTGAAGGAGCTGAAAAACAAATTCAAACCACAGGTGGAAATACTTAAGAATACTTTGGGTAGAATGTTAAATGATCCAGGAAGCATTAAAAGAAGATGGGAAGAGTGCACAGAGTCACTGTATCAGAAGGAACTGGCTGACACAGAAGAATTTCATGGAATAACATATGAGCAAGAGCCTGTGGTGATGAAGGAGGAAGTTCAAGTTGCTCTGAAGGAATTGGTAAAAAACCAAGCTCCAGGAGTTGACGGCATACCAATTGACATTTGACTATGTAGATTATATAGATAACAGACTGTGTAGATTATATAGAAAATTAGTAGATAACATTGCCAAGAATGAGAATTCTGAAACATTTAATTGTGGTCATGTGAATTCAGTACACAAGGAAGATATGAAGTAAGAAGACTGAGCAAAAGATTTAAGGTAAGCTTCAAAAGATAAACTGAAGTTGTTGTTATGTTCTGTCGAGTCACCTGTGACTTATAACAACAGTATGTACAACAGCTCTGAAGCCTGTCCTGTCCTGAGTCACTATCACTGGCCAGTATCACAGTATCATCCTTCCAGTCACTGTATCAATCCATCTCATCCTGGGTCTTCTTCTTCTGTGCTGTCCCTCCACCCTTCTGAGCATGATGTCCTCCGAGGACTGGTATCTTCTTTGCATGTGCCCAAAATATGTGAGATAGAGATTCAAAATTCTTGCCTCCAAGGAGAAACTTGATTTCATCCTCTCCAGGACAGACCTATTTGTTTTCTTGGCAGTCCATGGTATGCTCAAGACTCTTGTCCAGCACCACAGCTCAAAGGCGTCAATTCTTCTTCTGTGATCCTTAGTCATTGTCCAGTTCTCTGACGTATCACAAGTAATTTATAATGAAATATGAAAAGATCTGAGTTAGAAAACAAGGAGAAGGAAAAACACAGTTCACCCACAAGTCATATTAGTGAACATTTCTATAGGCAAAACTTTAAATGACACAAACAGCATCAAAAGAAGATGGAAGGAATGTATATAATCACTGTACTAAAGTGAAATGATTGGACTCTCTGCTCCTCGTCAATTGACAGATAGCCCACTCTTGTAAGACACAATCGTGAAGGTCAGAGTAAACAGATCTGGTTGCTTTGGATGCCTGGTTACCAGGGCTGCTGTTAACTCTGGCAAAGTTGATGATGTTGCCATCAGTTACCCTTTCATTGACCTCAACTACACGGTCTCTATGTTTCAGTGTGATTTCACCCAAGGCAAGTTTACTGGTACTATCAAGGCTGAGAATGGGAAGCTGCTCATCATCGGGAAAGCCATCGCTATCTTCCAGGAGTGAGATCCTACCAACATCAAGTGGGGTGATGCTGGTGCTGAGTATGCTGTGGAGTCCACTAGTGTCTTTACAACATTGGAGAATGCTGGGGCTCACTTCTTCAAGTGATTTGGGTGGTGCCAAATGGATAATCATTTCTGCTCCTTTTATGGATGCCCCCACATTTGTGATGGTAGTGAACCATTAAAAATATGACAATTCTCTCAAGATTATCAACAATGCCTGCTATGCCACCAACTGCTTGCCTCCCCTAACCAAGGTCATCAATGATAACTTTGACATCATAGAGGGACTCATAACCACAGTCTACACCATTACTACCACCCAGAAGACTGTGAATGGCCCCTCTGGAAAGCTGTGGTGTGATGGCCATGGAGCTGCCCAGAACATGATCCCTGCATCTGCTGGCACTGCCAAGCCAAGGGCAAGGTCATTCCTGAGCTAAATGGGAAACTTACTGGCAAGGCTTTCCATGTCTTCACCCCAACAAGTCAGTTGTGTATCTGACCTACCATCTGGAGAAAGCTGCCAAATATGATAACATCAAGAAAGTAGTAAAGCAGGCATCAGAAGGGCCCCTACAGGGCATCTTGGGATACACTAGAGACCAGGTTTTTTTTTGTGACTTTAATAGTGACAACTGATCTTATTCTACCTTTGATTCTGGGGTTGGCATTACCCTGAATGACCACTTTGTCAAACATTTCCTGATAGTGACAATTAATTGGGTTACAGCAACTGGGTGGTTGACCTGATGTTTCACATGATCTCCAAAGAATAAGAGCCCCTTGCAACACCTGCCCCAGCATTAGCACTAGAAAAGAGAGACACACTTAACTGCTGGGAAGTTCTTGCTCCAATTCAATCCTCTCCTCTCCCCCAACACAGAGAATCTCACATCCTTGACGCAGTTTTCATCCAGTCCCCCTGAAAAACGGTAGAGGCTTAGAGAGCCCATCTTGCCATGTATCATCAATAAAGTACACTGTACTCAGCAAAAAAATAGAACAAAGAAGTTATTGATGTTTAACCATTTCAGGAGGTATGATTCACAAAGAATTGTGGCTAACCTTGAGGGAAATGGAAATCCCAGAACACTTGACTGTGCTCATGTGAAACCTATATTCGGACAAGGAAGGAGTCCTCAGAACAGATCAAGAGAACACTCTATGGTTCTAAATTGGAAAGGAGTGTGTCAGGGATGCATCCTGTTTCCATACCCTTTCAATCTATATGCAGAACAGATAATTTGGGAGACAGGGCTTTATGAGGAGGAACGTGGCATCAGGATCAGAGGAAGACTTATCAACAACCTGCGGTATGTAGAGGACACAACCTTGCTAGCTAAAACTGAGGAGGACCTGAAGCACTTGCTGCAGAAGGTCAAGGAGTGTAGTCTTTGATATGGATTGAAGTTCCCATCAAGAAAACAAAGATTCTCATCACTGAGCCAATTGACAGAAACATGATAAAATGGAGAAGAGATTGGGATTAATAGCTTCAGTTTGCTCACCTCTGCAATCAACAACTCTTGGCACCAGCAGTCAGAAAAATCAAAAGGTGAATCGCATTGGGAAAATCTGCTGTCAGAGATCTCTCCAGAGTTCTGAGAAGTGACATTGCCAGTCTAGAGACTAAGGTGTGCTTGTTTCAGGCCATTTTTTGTTTGTTTGTTTGCAATTATGAGCTATGCATCACAGAGAGCTGAACAATGACTAAGGGTGATAAAAGAATTGATGCCTTTGAGCTGTGGTGCTGGAGAAAAGTCTTGAACATACCATGGATTGCCAAGAAAACAAATAGGTCTGCCTTGGAGAGGGTGAAAGCAAGTTTCTCTTTGGAGGCTAGCATTTTGAAGCTCCATTTCACTTTGGGCACATGGCCAGGAGGGATCGGTCCTTGGAGCATGTCATATTCAGAAGGGTGAAAGGTCATCACAGGGGAGGAAGACCCTGGATGAGATGGATTGATATAGTAGATGGAGGAATGGCGGTAGGTGTGTTAGAGTCAGTAAGACTAGCTCAGGACAGGGCAGGCTTCAGAGCTGTTGTACATAGATAGGGTCATTATGAGTCGCAAGTGACTTGACGGCATACAACAACAACGATACTGAAGGAAGAAAGTCATGTTGCACTGATGGCACTGGCTAAAAACAAGGCTTCTAAAACTAACAGAATAAAAACAACTATGAGATGTCATCTCATCCCAGTAACAATAGCAAAGTTCAACAGAGCAGTAAACAACAAATGCTGACAAGGTTGTGGAGAAACTGGAACCCTTATTCACTGCTGACGGTTGTGTAAAATAGTGCAACCACTATGGAAGGCAGTATGGCACTTTCTTAAAAAGTTTGAAACAGTACTCACTTCAGTAGCGCATATAATAAAATTGGAATGATACAGAGAAGATTAGGATGGCCCTTGTGCAACGGTGACACAAATTCATCAAGCATTGTGCATTTCTTAACTTTAACAACTTGTAATAAAGTGACAACTGAAAAAACAAAAGTTGGAAATAGAAATACCATTTGACCCAGCAATTCCACTAACAGGAATATACCATAAAGAAACCAGAGCTGCCACCCAAGCAGATAGAAACATACCCATGTTTATTGGTGCATTATTTACAATAGCAAAGCAATGGAAGCAACCAAGTACCCATCAACAAACGAATGGATAGAAAACTATTGTATATTTGTACAATGGAATATCATGCAGAATTTGAGAAACAAGGAACTCATAAAATATTACAGAACATGGGTGATACTGAAAGACATCATGCTGAGTGAAACACCTCAGTCACCAAAGGACAAATACTATATAACACTACCCTTATAAAAGAGGACTTACATGGGCATTGGGAGGAAATTAAGAGGGGATAAATAATGAACAATGCATTGGAGCAGATGAAGAAAAGAACGGTTTAAAAGGAATATATGATTGGGTATTATTTGTACTAGAATAAGAGGAGAACAGCAAAATGAACTGGAGGGGGGGATGGGAGGAAATTATGCAACAGTGAGTGAATTTTTTTAAGTGAACTGGGAGCGGATGGTGTAAGCAGGAAAATGTGCAACAAAGAATGGATGAAAATCCAAGTTTTCTGTAAACTTTCGTTTAAAAAATCAGAAAGGGAAGCCACTGACTGGGAAAAAGTATTCGGTAATAACATATCAGATAAGAGACTTATATCCAGAATTTATGAAATACTTGAGCACCACAAC
>NW_006400029.1:2360263-2388210 GCF_000299155.1 Elephantulus edwardii | reverse complement strand
CAAAAATAGAATACAGTTCTGAAAGTGCTCACTTGTCTTTGCTTAGAAATTTGGAAGACAACTTCTCAGCCAACTGACTGGCAAAGATCCATAATTGTTCCCATTCCAAATAAAAACGATTCAAAAGAATGCAAAAATTATCAAATATTATCATTAGTATCACATGAAATGAAAACCTTGCCAGAGAGAATTTAAAAAGAGTAGGAATATTACATATACAGAGTTCTTGTTTTTTGTTAGGTGCCATTGAGTTGACTATAACTCACAGTGACCCTTTGAATAACAGATCTGAATCTTGCCCTATTTTGTGCATCCTCGTGATTTCTGGTATGCTTGAAGACGTTACTACATTCACTGTGTCAGTCTATATTGTTGAAGACAAGACCCTCCACCTTTCCCAGCATGCCCTTTTCCAAATATTGACCCCTCCTGACAACATGTCCAAAATAATATGAGACAAACTTTCACCATCAACAGGAAAGTGCCAGAAATTCAAGCTGGATTTGAAAAGAATCTGAAGTGAGAGATATCTTCACTGATGCCCAGTGGATCTTGATGGAAAGCTTGAAATACCAGAAAGATGTTTTAACTGGGTTTCATTGACCATGCAAAGGCATTTAATTGTGTAGATCATAAGGAATTACAGATAACATTGAAAAGAATGAGAATTTTGAAACAATTATATTCATGTGGAACCTGTACACAGACCAAGAAACAGTTGCTCAAATAGTACAAGTGGACACCGCCCAGTTTAAAATCAGAAAAGTTGTTTGTCAGGGTTGTATCCTTTCACCATTGCTTATTCAATCTGTATGCTAAGCAATAAAAAAAATCTATATTCTGAGCAATTCAAGAAACTGGACTACATGAAGAGAGACATATAATTAGGGCTGGAGGAAGATCCATTTACAACCTACAATGTGTAGATAACACAACCATACTTGCAGAAAATCAACAAAACTTGAGGTACTTACTAATGAAGCTCATGGCATTTGGAGTGAATTATATGTCAACAATAATAATAATAAAACCCCCAAAATCCACCTCAGCAAGAAAAAGACTAACAAGCCAATCACAAAATGAGTAGGATATGATCAGTCACTTCATCAAAGAAGAAAGTCCGATGGCCAACAAACATGTGAAGAAATAGTACAAATCCCTAGTGGTTAGAAAGATGCAAATCAAAATAACAAGATGTCATTTCACTCCAGTAATAATAGTTGAGTTAAACAGGGACACAACAAATGCTGGTGGGGATGTGCAGAGATTGGAACTCTCAGTCACTACTGGTAGGAATGTAAAATGGTACAATTACTATGGAAGGCAGGCTGATGCTTTCTCAAAAAGTAGGAAATAGAAATATCATTTGACCCAGTTATCTGACTACTGGGAATATACTCTAAAGAAACCAGAGCTGTGACACAAACAGGTGTGTGTACAACCACACTCTTTGCAGCATTATTCCCAATAGTGAGGAGATGGTAGCAGCCCAAACACCTGTCCACAAAGAATGGAGAGAAAAAGTTGTGGTACACAATGGAATATTACACCACAATAAAACCAATAAACTTGTAAGACGCATGGATGAAATTGTCTGGAAGACATTATGCTGAGGCATATTCAAAGACAAATTTGTTCATCCTTCTGGAAGTCCATGGTATACTTAACACTCTTTGCCAATGTTATAATTCAATAGTGTCAATTTTTCCTTGACCTTCCTTTTTCATTGTTCAGCTTTCACCCACACGTGGGGTGAACGAAATGGCGTTACTTAGGGTTGTTGTTGTTGATTGTCATCGAGTCAAGCACAACTCATAGTGATCTTATGAACAAAAGGCCTAAAGTCCTTCCACAATCATTTCCATTTATCAAAGTTCAGAGTTATGGTAGATGAATCTTAATGTTTAAAGTGACTTCCTTGCTTCTTTGCACTTTAAAGAGATTTCAGGCAGCAGATTTGTCCAATGCCACACATCATTTAATCTCTTGACTGCTGCTTCCACACATGCAGAGTGAGGAACCAAGTGAAATAAAACACTATGCAGTGTCAATCTTCCCCCTCCCCCATTTATCATGATGCCACTTATCGGTCCAACTTTGATGATTTTGATCTTTATGTTTCAGTATAATCTGTATTGAAGGCTTTAGTGTTTGAATTTCATCAACAAGTGCTTCAAGTGTCTTTCATTTTCAGCAAGCAAGGTTGTATCATCTTCAATTTACAGGCGGTCAGTAAGTCTTCCTCCAATCCTGTTGCCACATTCCATTTTGTGTGTGCTCATGACTGCAGTCGTGTTTGTTTTGATTTCTTCTCCCTTCTTCCTTATCTTCTCACTTTTGAGTAACTGTTGATCGTATTGGCCTTTTTGTCTCTTATTATTGAGACAAAATGCGCACTGGTGGCTTAGTGATAAGGAGTTGCACTGCTAACCCTAAGGCACGTGGTTAGAATCCACAGCTACTCTGCCAGGGAAAGGTGGACAGTCGCCTCCCATATGATTTACAGCCTCCGAAAACCTGCTGGAGGGTCAGCTGTGAGTCAGCCTGACTCGATGGTATATAACAACAACTGAGACAAAAAGGATGAAATTCAATATCCTTAATCCTCTGTTCTAATAATACAAAGGACAGGTGTTCCTGTGTGTGACTTGAAACACCTTTTATCTCATAAGAAATCAAAAGAGAGAAATTCTTCCAAGATAGGAGATCTAGGCATGGAGCATGACTTTTGGTCTCATCTCTATTCTGGGAAAACTCAACACAGAAAGGCTCAAATATACAGAGAGGTCTCCAAGGATCATGGAGCCTACAGGTGACAAAGAAACAAAGACTTTCCTCCATAATTGACAGGGAGAGCTTTCCCCTAGAGCGGGACTCTCAATTTGGATTTCTAGCCTCCCAAACTGTAAAAATGCCAATTTTCTTCTCGCTAAGACCATCCATTTGTGGATGTGGGCTGCTTTAGCACACTTGGAAACCTCTCCTTCTGGGGTTTGCCTGACTGTTGACTTGGATGAAAGTAAAGCCCGGGCCATGGATCTCTCATACTAGCACACAAGCTGTTCACATGGTGGTTGTAAAATTGAAGAAACAAACCAAGTTTTGAAATGTGAATGGTCTCTTGAATCTTAGTCTTGAAAGTACATACAATGCCATTTCTGCTGATGGGATAAAGATTGCAATTAGTTACACATTGCTAGCGAGTCAATTTTAACCACAACAACATTGTACGGTAGAAGAGAATTGCACTTATAGGCTTTCCAACGCTGTCATCTTTATGAAAGCAGATTGCCACAGGTTTCTGCTGCTGCTGGGTTCCTTCGAAGCTGAGTACTTCACCACTGTGCCACCAGGGCTCCTCCTTCATTTGCTGTGATAAAGTATCATCAACTTGGCTTTGATTTATAGTGATCTTGTGTAGAACAGATTGAAAGTGTCCTCACATCTTCTGCTGTGCTTGGTGATGCTTAAGAGGAACTCAAATTATACTGCCAAGGAGCTAAAACACAGGAAGAAGTGAGGGATTAAGTTCATTTTTGAGTGCATGACAAATACACATATCCACCAGATAGAACCTAGGTAAGACAAACGAACAATCAACCATACAGTGAAATTTGATGCAAATTTTAAAAAGGAAAATCTGTATGTACTCAGATAATCTACCTTTCCCAGCACGGTGTCTTTTTCCCCCCAAGGACTGGTTCTTCCTGAACATACTCCCAAATGTTAGAGAGTTAGTTGTGTTGGGGAAAGTCAGTGAAAGAGACAAAGATTGTCAGTGAGATGGATTGACAGAGTGTAATAATAGGCTTGAGGATGATAGAGACCATCAGGATGGTACAGGATTGGGCATGGCTCAGACCTAGTGTTCATAGGGTCACTTATTAGTCAAGGTCAACTCAATGGCACATAACAACAACAACAACAACACATTCAGGTGGTAAGTTTCTCAAGACACATTGGTAAACGAATGAAAGAAGGCCCAGTACTGTATAGAACACTTTTTTTTTAATCAGTTTATGTTTTTACAGATATAGATTAAAAAAAATAGCATGAGCTCTGATGGTGTAGTACCTATTGTATCAGGTTGCTAACTAAAAGGTTGGCAGGTTGAATCCACCAGCTGCTCTTCAGGAGAAAGACAAGCAGTCTCCCCCTGAAAATATTCACAGCCTTGGCATGGAGGATCACTGTTAGAACTCACTCAGGGACAGTGTTGTGTGCTTTCGAGTTGGGACTGACTCATAGCTGATTCTCCTGCGGGTTTTCAGAGGCAGGAAATCACACAGGACTGATTGCTCTGCTTTCTCTCACATTGCAGCTGGCAGATTTAAACCGTATACCTTGGGGTTGGCCAATGACAGTGGGCATACAAAAATGGACACAGACATTCTTGTTTGAAATATGTATAAATCCGTGGAAGGTATTTGGAAACCAGGAGGAAAAAACCCTTTACAGTTCTTTAGACTTAAAATTTATTTTAAAAATGAAAATTATCAGACAACAAAATTTGTATAATTTCTTTCCTTTTGGTGTACAATACCATAAATTTAAAAGATGAGTAAAATTTGTGTAGCCATTAAAATATAGAACTGTCCCATTAACCTCAAAATGCCTTTGTGCCAGTTCTTGGTATGTTCACCTTCCCCAAGCCCTCATCTCCAGGCAAATGTTAATCTGTTCTCCGTCACTATTATCTTGTCTTTCTCATCTTGACTTTTGTGTTTTTAGAAATTTTAAAGACTCATGTACATGTCTTATTAATTTAAAATATTTTTAATCCATTGTCCAACACGTCCTCCATGAAACATTTCTTATTAGCTGAACCTGATATGATTGATTTCTCCTTTGATTAAAAACCTCATACTCTTATTTTAAGTTTTTTAATGGAACATATTATACTATGTCTTGTTTATACTTGTTTGGGCCACTTTCTACTTCTTTCTTCCAGATTTCAATTTTGAAAACAAGAATTGTAACCTGCTTGTCTTCTTATTCCCAACTGCACCTCACACTCCTCCTTAGGAGGCTTCTTAAGGAAAATGTGCATAATGAGTGAATGAAAAACAAACCATTCTGTAAACCCTCTTAAAAATAACAATTTTAAAATACAGTGGCAGGGGGGAGCTCAGAGAACATGAAAAATTAAAAAGAAGAAATATTTTATAAATTGATTCTTACTGAACTATTTGACCTTATAGTCCT
Source organism: Elephantulus edwardii (assembly GCF_000299155.1). Taxonomy (NCBI): domain Eukaryota; kingdom Metazoa; phylum Chordata; class Mammalia; order Macroscelidea; family Macroscelididae; genus Elephantulus; species Elephantulus edwardii. Next base: position 2,383,005 of record NW_006400029.1, on the reverse strand, counting down.
GTAATTTTCCCCCCTGGTTGATAATTATCAGGAGTAAGATGGCTCTTTCTACTTCCCTTTCCAACATATTTCCCCAGTGCAGCATCAATCTGAATACCTTTCTTCATACCTTGCTCTAGATCAGTGACACACTTAGGAAATTGTTTGCCCATTACATTTCTTTCTTACTAGTCTGTATCACTTTGAAGAATGACACAGCCCAGTGAAATACATGGTAAAGCTAATTCTTGGTACCCAGCCAGCAACTCTTACTTAGCCTTTCCTCTTTGAAGAAAGTCCTTTCATTTCTGACATGTGCCACATGAACAGAGAGGGTGCTGAGATTCTCCCAGGACAGATGCTGACAAAGTGTGATTTGGTGTCTGACTTTGGAGTGATGAGGGCTGGGCCCTGTTCTCACCTGGGCACATCACTGTCACAGGAAGATGGCAGTCTGAGCTCAGGTCCTGAGTGCATGATGGAAGGCACAGCCTAGCTGTGGGGCCAGCAGCCTTCATGTGATGCTTTTACAAATCGGGTTCAGAAGACTCATTGTAACCGGTTTACAGAGGGGTCTGAACTTACTGGAGTGTGATCTTGAAATGCTGTGGGTTTTTTTCCCCTCCATCACTGCTTTCATTGATAGAGTGCAGATTCCCTGTCTCCCTGGATAGTACATCCCTTAATGGTGCCCTGGCTGGATTCCATGACTTTCCTGCCAGTTTTTGTCTTTTGCACTATTTCATTCCAGCATTAAAGACTCAATTCTGTTAACTTTTCAAAGAATCAATCTTAAAAACAATGCAATGCTTATCTCCTCTGCTCCTCCCATCCCCCCGTGCTTATTAGAGCTTTGACTCTTGGCTTTTTTTTGAGTGAAGGAAAAGACTCTTCCTCTTTTAGAGAGACATAAAGAGATTAGGGGCATGAGTAAGAGTTGTTGTTGTTACGTGCCATTGAGTCATAGATGACTCATAGCAACTCTATGAATGAAAGACATGAACACTTGTATAAATTTCATCCTTTCTCCAGGTTCATACGGTTTCCAGAGGCAAACTATTTTGGAAGTGGAGGCCACTCCTGCTTCCAAGTTTGTTTTAATCAGGGAGCTCTACCAAACACTGTCTACCATGGGTAACCGTTATCACATTTGACACATCAGTGTCACAGTACAGCGAATAAACAGACCAGTGCTATACCACTTAGAAGAATGTTTGACTAAAAACAATTTAAACAAGGCCTGAAGGCTGCAGATTAAAATAATCCACCTTTGACTTGGTAGCATAACTTTCTATCCAGCAGGCCCACAGAACTCTCTTGTTGTTGTTGTTATTATTGTTGTTAAGTGAGTAAGGGTAGAAGGCAGAGATTTCCTTACCCAATCAGCTTCTTGTCAGTGCAAGCAGGTATTCAGAACTTGACTTTCTTGATGCCAAAGAGGAGGAACCGGTCAGCACAATCTCTTTTTAGCCCTGTTGTAAGGATCCTCAAGTCCATTACAAACCACTGTTACTCTATAAATTAAAGATCTGAACCTTGTCCTATCCTGCACCATTCTTGCATTTTTTGTATGCTTGGTCCCATTTTTACAGTCACTGTGTCAATTCATCTTGTTAGTTATCTTCTCTTTCTCTGACCCTCTACATTTCCCAACATGATATCTTTTTCCAAGAACTGGCTCCTTTAACTTACCAGTGGTACATTCTACCCTTCTAGTTTGAGCATCCTATTACCTGGTTCTATGGCTGTCAGAGATCTACAGGTGCATTTGCACCCACCCATTCACTAAAAGGTTCATGATTTGACAGTGAAACCACACTGGAAAAGTCTTGGTACTTTTCTTTCATAAAGAGTATAGCCAAGAAACTCTACGGAGTCAGTTTTACTCCATAACCCATGGGGTCATCATGAGTCAGATGCAACTCCATGGCAGTGGGAATGAATGAATGGAGTTCCTAATTTTCTTCTACAATTTGCTCACCACACTCTTTATTGCATACAACTGTAGGAGTCATCTTTATACCCAGTAGGAATTCTATAGAACTGAAATAGGTGACTATTATTCTGTTTTCTTTCTAGGTACTCCTTTTCACAGTTACTTCAAGCCTAGCAGACATTCACCTGGAGAAATCTAGCCCAGAGACTGACATCAGTATCTATACTCACATGAGTCTTCAAAAAAATTGCTGTTGTTAGGTAGTGTCAAGTACAACTCATAGTGACCCTATGGACAAGAGATCTGGATCCTGTCCTATCCTGCACCATCCTAGCTATCTCTGATACACTTTAGCCCACTACTGCCATCATTGTGTAACTGGAGGTCTTTTCTCTCCAAGCATGATGTCTCTTTCCAATGAATAGCCTCTCCTAGGAATTATGTTCAAAGTAAAAGAGATGAAACTTTGCCATCCTTGCCTCCAAGGAGCATTTTGGCAATCCATGGGATATCCAACACCACAACTCAAAGACATCACTTCTTCTTCTGTCATTTTTATTCATGTCCAGCTCTCAGATGCATAGTAAGTAAGTAGCACAGTTTGAATCACTCATACCTTAGTCTTCAAACTGATATCATTGCTCCTCAGTACTTCCAAGAGTTCCTTTACAGAGACTTGCCAAAAGTAATGTCTCCTTACCTCCTGACTGCTGGTACCAAGGATGTTGATTGTGGATCCAAGCAAGATGAAATGTCAATTTTTTTTCTCCATCTATCATGATTGATGTAATTGTGATATTAATGATATTGTTTGATAATTTCTACACTCTGTCGAGTCACCTTTATTTGGAATGGGGACAAATATGGATTTCTTCTAGTCAGTTAGCCAGGTGGTTGTCCTCCAGATTGCTTGATACAACTTAGTGAGCCCATTCAGGACAGCGTCTGTTTGTTGAAATATGTCAATTGGTATGCCATCAATTCCTGGGGCCTTGTTTTTTGCCAATTCTTTCAAAGCAGCTTGAACTTCTTCCTTCATCAACAGAGGCTCTTGCTAATATATTGTTTCATTAAATTCGTCTGTGTCAGCCAATTTCTTTTGGTCCAGTGATGCCGTATGCTCCTTTCATCAAACTTTCAGATGTGCAGGCTGGGTTTAGAAGAAGCTGTGGTACTATTGATATTATAGTTAATTTTAGATAGATCTTGGTGGAAAGCAGAGAGTACCAGAGGAATGTCTATCTGTGTTTCATTGACTATTCAAAGGTGTTTTACTGGAACACTTGATTGTGCTTATGTGAAACCTATACTTGGACCAAGAGGCAGTGGTGAGAACATAGCAAGGAGACCCTGAATGGTTCAAAATTGGGAAGGGTGTACACCAGGGATGAATCCTGTCTCCAAGCTTTTTTAATTTGTATGCAGAACAGACCATCCAGGAGGCTGGGATCTATGAGGAGGAAAGTGGCATCAGGATTAGAGGAAGATTCATCAACAACCTGCCTTATGCATATGACACAACCCTACTTGCTGACACTGAGAATGACCTGAAGCACTTGCTGCAGAAGGTCAAGTACTTGCAGCTTTCAATATGGATTGAAGCTCAACATCAAGAAAACAAAGATTCTCACCACTGGGCCAACTGGCAGCACCAGGATGGATAGTGAGGAGACTGAGATTGTTAACGGCTTCCATTTGCTTGGCTCTACAATCAACACTCTTGGTACCAGCAGCCAGGAAATCAAGAGAAGAATTGCATTGAGAGAGTCGGTTATAAGAGACCTCTCCAGAGTACTGAAAAGCAAGGATGTCAGTCTGGAAACTAAGGTGCACCTGATCCAGGCCATGGTCTTTGCAATTGCTTGCCATGCATCTGAGAGCTGGACAATGACTAGGGATGATAGATAAAGAATTGATGCCTTTGAGCTGTGGTACTAGAGAAGAGCGTTGAATATACCATGGACTTCCAAGAGAACAAACAGGTTCGTCTTAGAGAGGGTGAAACCAGTCTGCTCCTTGGAGGTAAGAATTCTAAGGTTCTTTCTGACATCCTTTGAGCCTATTGCAAGGTAGACCAGGTCTTGGAGAGGAACGTCATCCTTGGAAGGGTGGAAGGACAGAGAAAGAGAGAAAGATCATCAATGTGATGAATTGATTCAGTGACTGGGGTAATGAGGGTAGGTGTGTCAGAGACAGTAACGTTGGCAGAGCATAGAGCAGGTTTTGGCGCTGTTGCACATAGAGTCACTATGAGTCACAAGCAAGTTGATGGCATGTAACAACAACATGATGATTGAAGGTGGCTGTCTTTGATCTTCTGTAGCAAGTGTGTCAAGACTTCCTCTTTCAGCAAGCAAGGTTGTGTCACCTATATAACATAGGTTGTTAGTGAATCTTCCTCATATCCTGATGCCACTTCCCTGACCCCAACACAGAATCTAGCTTCTTGAATAATTTAAATACATAGACACACAAATTGAAGTTAACAAGGTCAAGCTTAAAAAGAAATAGAAATCCTATAGTCTTGGGAATATTAAGGCCAATTGCACACCATGTTCTACAAAGACAATATTCTGCTTTCTATTTTGGTGAGTAGCAACTAGGGTCATAAAAGCTTGCAAGTGGCCATGAAAGGTGCAACTACTGGTCACTCACTCCCTGCCAAGAACAGACAAAATTGAAGAAAAGTAAGGTTGAAATTATCAGTGCAACAATTAAGTCAAAAGGCCATCCAAACTTCGACCTTCCATGACCTTGAGACCAGAAGAGCTAGATTTTAACTGGTTACTACTGATAACTATTCTAAAAAGGATCCCAGTAGAAGATCCTGGACAGAGTGGGAGAAAAATATGGGACAAAACTAAAAACTATAAAAATGGTCAGGCTTGTTGATCTGACAGAGACTGGTGGAACCCCCAAGATCAGACTGACCCTTTGAACCTAGAACTAAATGCACTCCTGTAGGTCACTAATTAAAAAATTGTTATTGTTAGGTGAATGGCCCATAGAACCTATGGGCAGCACATCTGTACCCTTCCCTGCACTGTGCAATCATCATCATCTCCAATACACTTGACTAAATTGTTATAGTCACTGTGTCAATCTATCTTGTTGAGATCCTCCCCTTCCTTTGCTAACTCATTACCTTATGAAGCGTGATGTCCTTTTCCAAGGACTAGCCCCTCCTTACAACACACTTCAAGTATGTGAGACAAAGTTTCCCCATCCTAGCCTCCAAGGAACACCCTAGTAGGTCAGAAATAACACCAGGGAGGTTCTCATTCCTTACAACCATCAATCATATAAGATTAGGAGAGCAGCATTTGCTCAGAAGATGAACCTCAGGAAGTAGGAAGGGGTAGCATAGAGGACAGATGAATGGAAATGAAAACTACTAGGGGAAGAGTGTTGTTAGAATGCTGTTGGTAAGTGCCATGCTCATGCCTATAACCCATGAGACCCTATGAACAACAGACAGAAAGCTCACTTATATTATGCCATCCTTATGATTTAAAAAACTACAATATGTGCAACAATGAATGAGTGGAAGCCCAAAATCTCTGTAAATGTTTATGAAAATTAATAAAATATAATTATAGAAAAAAAAAACAAACCTACAATATGTGTATAACCAGTTTAACAAATTGCAATGTGTATGTGTGGTTTAGTGGAAAATCAACTTAATCTGTAAACTTTTAATCAAACCACAATTAAAATACATTGAGATCTCTCCAGCCTTACCACTGTTGAATCAATTTAGACTCCAAGTGACCCTAAACGACTGAGTAGGACTACCCCTTAGGGCTTCCAAGTTCATAAATCTTTGCAGAAGCAGATTAGTACCTCTGCCTGAAGAGCAGTTGGTGGATCTGAACTGCTGACTTTCAGTTTAGAAACGGAGTATTTTTATCATTGCACCACCAGGATTCCTTAAAAGAGCTAGAACTGCTTGTATTTTCCTTATTAAACAAGAGAGTCCTGGCGGAATTACATCAACAACCTAAGGCAGGCAATTTGACTCTACCAGCTGCTCCACAGAAGAAAGGTGAACCATCTTCTCCCACGTGATTTACAGCCTCTGAAAACCCGAGGGTCAGCTGTGAGTTGGTTCCAATAAGACAGCAATGACCTTAAGCTTTATTTTTTTGTGTCTGTTTTTTAAAATTTTATTATTTTAATTTTAATGAACATTTACAGAGATTTTGGATTTCCATTCATAAAAATAGGGAACGCTTCACAAATTTGTATGTCATCATTGCATAGGGGCCATGCTAATCTTCTCTATCATTCCAATTTTAGTATATGTGCTGCTGAAGCGAGCACTAAGCTTTATTTTATTTTTAACTTCTGAGAGGTCACCTGGTGCCCTGCCTACCCCAGGGTGGTGTAATAACTGCTCTAGATTCATATTTGTACCCTCTGGTGGTCTCCTGGTAAGAATCTCAGTGGCAATCCTGGAGGCATGTGGTTTGAATCCACCAGCTGGTCCAGGGGGAGGAAGATGTACAATCTCCTCCCGTGCAGTTAACTGCCTCTGAAAACCTGCTGAAGAGTCAGCTAGGGGCTGGTCTGACTCCATGGTACATGACAACCAACATGCCTAACTTAGTGCTTGACATGCAATAATTGGTGTTCAATAAATAATTTTGTGGGATGGATAAATAATAAATGCATGAGACTGAGCCAGCTCTTGAAAAATAGTGATATTTTGAAAATACATAAGTGGGTGGAGAAAGCAGGCAGAGAGAGCTTCCTTTCAGATTAACATTACGATTTATTGACCTTTCTTAATAATAACATTAGGATTAGACCTTATAGGAGGACATTAAGCCTGAGCAGAGATGGATTGTTTTAGTTAATTAAGTTGAATGCATTTATTTTTCATTCATCTCCATTAGCATAGAGGCTCTATATTCCCACATTCTAATTGCTTGACCACCTCCTGGCCCAGACAGTTCACCCTGTGAGATTGGGGGGTTCACTGGTGAGAAGAGCATGTGGAGTGGGGAAGCTTTTGTAGGGGGAGGCACTCAGTAAGGTGTCACCCAGGAGAAAGTAGCCCCAAATCCCAGCGATGAGTTAATTAAGTGCTGTTTAATATACATACTGGAAGGACCAAATGAAAGGGATTATTACAGGCTCCTAATGGTCGAGAATTGATTTATTAGCGTGGCACCACATTTACATGCAAGAGAGAAATTTGGTAATACTCCAGAGTGGGGTTTTGCAGGCATGGGGTGGAGGGTTCAGGGTCGCTGGGATGGCCTCTCCCAAGGATTTCTTTGACTCTTTCCCTGCCCACCCACTGTAGGAGCCTTTGTTGAAAGGGGCACTTTGTTGCTCTCCACGCAGGAGACCACTCCCAAAGACAGCTTCCAGAGCTGCCACACACTTTGCCAATAGAGTTAAAGAGACTGTCTGGTCTCCCTCCCACATTTTGTGGGTAATAATAGTAACACTTAAATGTTGCTTACTTACATATGTGACAGATTCTGTTCTCAAAATACTTTGCACATACACTGGCTCATTTAATCCTCACAACAACATTGGAGGAAGGTGCTAAGAGTGTCGTTATCTTATCACTGAAGAAACTGAAGCACACAGCGGTTCAGGAACTTGCCCAAACTAATGTGGGCTAGAAAACGGTAGCTTTAGAACTCAAACCTAAGCAAGCTGGCGCCAGCAATCTGTCCATAGTCACTGAGTCAAAAGAGAGAATAGAACTTTCTCTGACTGAAAATGTCTCAGTTTGACTTTGGTTCAATTCAGAGCCCATTCCTGCTGGTTATTGCTGCTTTCCTTCCACTCAGAGCCCTGGGAACTTCACCTCCTCCCACCCCCAATTTTCTAAATTAATTCTGTTTCAGATTTATCATTCGTGTCAAAGCATAAATAACAGAATTACTGGAAGAGCTATACTTCCTTGGAAAATCTGAATCATATTGTTGTTAGGTGCTGTTGAGTCAACTACTCAAAGCAAAGGAAGACCCTTAATAAGATGGATTGACATGGTGACTATATCGATAGCAGGACAGGGCAAAATTCTGATCTATTGCTCATCAGAATTTTGCCTTATCCTGCCATTGGTACAGTCAGTGTGTCAATCCATCTTACTAAGGGTCTTCTTCTCTTCCTCTGACCCTCCACCTTTCTCAGTATGATGTCCTTTTCCAAGGTCTGGACCCTCCTTGTTAGCATGCCTACAGTATGTTGGAGAAATTTCCCCAACCTTGCCTCTAGGTAGTACTCAATCTGGTTGTACTTCTTAAAAGCCAGATTTGTTTGTTCTTTTGACTGACCACGGAATAGTCAATCAGAGCCATAGCAGGACCCAAAAGGCTAAAAACTGGAGAGATAAAACTTTGAAGGTAGAACTAAAACAACTTCGTCTGGGGCAGGGCCACCGGGACGCTGGAGGTATCCAGCCTCCTACACCTCTCCCTGCAGGCTGCTTTCGTCCCCTCAGCTGGAGCTGTGGAGCAACACTGCAGATCAGAGCAGCTGCCAGCTAGCTACTAGGGACTCCATCATTTTAATTTTTTTTTTTTAAATCCCGGTTTAAAGTTTATAAGCAGATTTCACAGTTTTAAAAATGTTTGTTTGATATAAATCTTTTCAAACTCTCTGTCCCCATGGGACAGGTTGCTCTGTCCTTGTGCCAAACCCTCCACAATCCTGAATACATGAGATGTGAACTTTGGAGCAGCAATTCCTGGAGCTGGGATCAAAGGCGGGGCTGGACCTGCTGGTGACGGGAATGGCCTCTTGGACGACATAGGGAGAGAGCGGAGACCCCACTGAGTAGACAATAGGGGTCCAGATTCTTGCCAGGTGTCCTCACACATGTGGTCCGATGACTGGGGCCATTTGATGGCGTCCGGGAGCCCTGGCTTGCAGGCTGGGATCACAGAGACTTCAGAACTTCTCCCACAAGGGAAGCCACCTGACCTGGCTCTATCACTCGTGTGTGGCCTTTATGGACCGTGACCAATGGCTCAAGGCCTGGGCTGGCAGCCGCAAGCCTTCATCCTGGGCAGGAATTCTAATTAAACTGGGGCTCTCTGGGTCTCGCTTACACAGAACTCAGCACCAGCTCCTGCCTTTCAGGCCCCTGCCCAGCTGGTCTTGCTCTCTTTAATACCACCCACAGGGACGCTCAGCTCAGACCTTCCCAGCTCAGGGCTGCCTGGCCTTCCTCTGCTGTGAGTTTGCAACAGGCAGTGGGCAATGTTGGGTCTGGGAGTGCACCCTGCGCTTTGATTCAAACTAGAGAAAGCCCATTTGAGGTCCTCTTGGATCACTCTGAAACTACTGTTGCCAGACTCTCTTGTTATTATTTGTGTCACTTTTCTGTCTGTATTCCATCTATTTCTTTTGTTCTGTCTGAATTGGGCTGGTTTTTGTGTTTAGGGATGTGAGAAATCAACGTGGTAGAATCTTCATATTCTGGTTTCACTAAGTGATTAACCGGCAGTTTCATTTAGCAGTATCTCACTGGGTGCCAAGTGACCAAAGTGATCAGGATACTTGACCCATGGAGAATGAGTGAGAATCAAAGGCCTTTCTGGAGAAGCTGAATCCAGAACTGAGCCCTCAAGGATAGGGGGGAATTTGTGCAGGTAGAGAGGAATCCTGAGGGACAGGAACATAGCTGAGTTGCACATATTAAAGAAAACTGGAGGTATATCTGTACATTATCCAAAGCAGTCGCTGTCCAGTCAATTCCAGCTCATGAAGGCCTGTGTGTACAGGGCAGAATTGCTCCATAACCTTTCCAGATCTGCGACCCTTTTTTTCTGAAACACCTCAGGCTGGGGTGTTTTGTTGTTGTTGTTGTTTTTAAACCATTTTTTTCCAGCTAGTAGTCAGACTCTTTAATCATTTGTGCCTCCTAGAGAATTTTCAGTTCTCAAACGTTTCTCTCTGATCATTAAAACTCGAATTCATTGCCATTAAATTGGAACCAACTCACAGGTGACCCTCCAGCAGGTTTATAAAAGCCGTAAATCACACAGGAGGAAATTGCCTGGCTTTCTTCCTCAGAGCTCCTGGTGGATTTGAACCACCAGAGAGGGGTCACCTTTGGGTTAGCTGCAAACTTCCTACAGACTCCACCACCAGAGATTCTTAATTCTTAAAGTCGTCTCTGTATTAACTAAGATAACTTCTATTTCTCAAATTAGCCCCTCCAGAGATTCTTAATTCTTAAAGTCGTCTCTGTATTAACTAACTTCTATTTCTCAGATTAGCCCCTCCGATAATTCTTAAAGCAAAGATCTGGCACAACCCTACTTCCCTTCTGTATTCCACATTCAGGCCATCCTATTGTTAACTTATTTGTCCCTTTAAATGATAAGGATTTTTGTCTGATTTCAACAGCATAAAATGTGTGTGATGTGCTTGATGCTGGCAGTGGTGGTGAAGGAGGCAATATACTCTGGGGCCTTGACCTAAGTTGTGTCAGCAAACGGATTACTGAAGTCACTCTCCCCTAGTCCTTCTTTCTGTTTCCTACTCCAACTCAGCCTGGACCTGGGCCTGCATCTGACAGGCTTTCTTGAAGTCCTTTTCATCAATGATCAAAACACTTGGTGGAAAGAGGTGGAAGGACTGGGGAGAGAAAGAGATATAAGGTGGGACCCGGTGCTTTGTGTAGTGAACAGAAATCCCTCCTGGCTGCTGTGGGTCTCTGCAAGGGACCTGGGCTCCTGGCAGACAATCTTGCTAGTCCAGAAGACACCCACACACCCAAACCACTGGGAATGCAGTTTGCTGACCTTGGCAGGAAGGAGGGCTGAGTTGGCCTTTTGCGTAACATAAATACTCAGCACAGCTGCCTGTGACCTGCCCACTGCTTGTCAAATCCAAGAAGAAAGAGACCTTCTGGCCAAACTCTTTATTCCCCCACTGGACCTCAGATGCCAGGACCCTTATAAAGTTAGTAAGGCGGGACTCTTTCCCTAACCCCCAAAAACTAGCTGCTGGAGGAGAAAACCCTGAGTAGAAAGGTCAGTAAGAAACTTTGAGGTGCTACTTGTTCTAAGGGAAAAATAAAATCTGTTGTTGACAAATGATTCTTAGGAAGCTCCTTATACAAATAACCTCTGCTAGGGAAGCTTTGGACCTTTCTGCCTTAGCTGATCTAGAGGGAGGAAGAAGAAAGAAAAAAAACCAAAATAATTCAATGTGGTAAAAGAAATTGTCTTTCACAGCACTTTTCTCATCCATTTTTCTACATGAATGTCATTGTTCCCAGATGAACAGACCCCTGATAAGGGGTTTCCAACTGGGATTGGTTCTTTGTTGGGGTCGTTTGTTCATAATGTGCCTTTGTGTCTCTGTCCCTCTGCTATCACTGACTATTTCTTCTTTCCTACCTTCTGCTTGTCTAGGTCCCACACATCTTTCTAGACCTATTTGAATTCTGTATCTTCCATGAAGCTTTTTCTCCAATGACTTACTTTGATCACTTGTTTCTTTACATTCTTATCATGTTGGAATCATTCCCACACCCATCATTAGCACTTAATTGTTCTCTGATAGTATCTTGACAAATTACCCTCTGTCTTACTACCCTGTTGTTAACATTTAGGAGCAGTCCAGATGTGTACTGAGATGGGTACATTAAGTACAGGTTGATATGTAAGTTCTTGGAAAGATTAAAAAAAAATTCCAATTTAGGAGGATTGGTGAGTGCCTCCATTTTCTAGAGTTCACCAAACATGAGGCAAATTGAAGGGTCTTTGGTGCATAACGTGTCTTTTGGAAAGGAAATCTCAGCATGAAAAAAAAAATCAAGGTGATGGAGCATGATTTTTGGAAGGTGTCTAATTTCGGGGAGTTGTGTAATCCTGCATCATCGTCAAGGAGCCACTGATAGCTCTTGTAGGAGCGACAGTCAGGAGGTGATAAGAAGGTAAATAAGATGTTCAACATTCCAAAGTCATCATTTCCTCAATCGTGTGAGGAAATGAGTAGATAATCTCCAATGCTTAGATTGTTGTTGTTGTTATGTGCCTTCGAGTCATTTGCGACTCATAGCGACCCTATGTACAACAGCCCTAAACCGTGCTCTATCCCGTGCCAATCGCATTGCCTCTGACACACCCATCCCGATTACCCCAGTCACTGAATCAATCCACCTCATAGAGGGTCTTCCTCTCCTGCGCTGTCCCTCTACTCTACCCAGCATGATGTCCCTCTCCAAGGACCTGTCTCTCCTTACAACCTGTCCAAAGTATGTCAGATGAAGCCCCAGAATCCTTGCCTCCAAGGAGTAGGCTGGTTTAACCCTCTTTAGGATGAGTCTGTTTGTTTTCTTGGCAGTCCATGGTACATTCAGTACTCTTCTCCAGCACCGCAGCTCAAAGGCAATTGTCCTCCCTAGTCATTGTCCAGCTCTCTGATGCATAACAAGTGATTGCAAAAACCATGGCCTGTATCAGACACACCTTCATCTCCAAAGAGACACTGTTTCTCTTGAGTACTTTAGAGAAGTCCCTAACTGCAGGCCTTCTCATTGCAATACGTTTTTTGATTTCCTGGCTGCTGGTGCCAAGCGTGTTGACCGTGGAGCCAAATAAACTGAAGCTGTGAACAATCTCAATCTCTTCGCCATCCATCCTGATGCTACTGATTGGTCTAGTGGTGAGAATCTTTGTCTTCTTGACATTGAGCCTCAGTCCATATTGAAGGCTGCACTCCTTGACCTTCTGCAGTAAGTGCATGAGGTCCTTCTCAGTTTCAGCGAGCAGGGTTGTGTCATCTGCATAACGCAGATTGTTGATAGATCGTCCACCAGTCCTAATGCCACGCTTCTTCTCATAGAGCCCAGCCTCTCGGATAATCTGCTCTGCATACAGGTTGAAAAGGTATGGAGATAGGACACATCCCTGGCATACACCCTTCCCAATTTTGAACCAGGCAGTGGAATTACAGGAAAGAAGAAAGCTTCAGATACAAGCGGTCAGGTCATGGGTCAGACAATGGGAGATTAATTCTGAAGGCATTTGGTAGAAATGCTTAGATACTTCATGAATAAAGCAAATATGATGAAATGATATTCATTGATAAAACAGTAATTGACATTTGCATTTAGCATGCAAAAATAATCTCCTGCTATTTCTCTTCACCTTTGGTACTGTTATTGTTGATTGCCTTGAATCGAGCACAACTCATAGTGACCCTATGAAAAAAAAGGCCTGAAGCCCCTCTACAACTATCGATGTTTATTAAAGTTCATAGAGTTTCCAGATGGATGTTGTTTAGGAAGTGGATACCACTCCTGCTTCCAAACCTGTCATAGTATGTTTTTGTTGTTATGTGCCATCGAGTCACCTGCAATGTATAACGACCCTAAGTACAGTAGCTCTGAACCCTTCCCTGTCCCGAGTCAGTCTCACTAATTCTGACACATCAACTCCCATCGCCCCAGTTACTGTTTCAATCCATCTTATCCAGGTCTCTCTCTTCTGCCTTGTCTCTCCACCCTTCTGAGCGTGATGTCCTTCTCTTGGTCACATGCCCAAAGGAAGTGACATGGAACTTCAAAATCCTAGCCTCCAAGGAGAGACTTGGTTTTACCCTCTCCAAAACAGATCTATTTTTTTCTTGGCAGTCCATGATATGTTCAAGACTCTTCTCCAGCACCACAACTCGAAGGCATTGATTCTTCTTCTGTCATCCTTAGTCATTGTCCAACTCTCTGAAGCATAACAAGTAATTGAGAAGACCATAGCCTGAGTCAGCTACACCTTTGTGTCTAGACTGACATTGTTGCTCTTCAGCACTTTGGAGAGGTCCACAGCAGCAGATCAGCAGTCAAGAAATCATGAGATGTATTGCACTGGGTAAGTCTGCTGTCAGGACATCTCCATGGTGTTAAGGAACAATGATGTCAGTTTAAAGACTAGGGTGCATCTGAATGAAGCCATATTTCTTTCAACTCCTTGTTAAAATGGAGGATCTGAAAAAAGAGGACAATTCTCAGTGAGATGGATTGACAGAGTGGCTGCAATAATGGACTCAAGCTCAGCAGAGAGTGAGTGTCAGGATGATGTAGGATCAGGACATGCTTTGCTCTGTTGCACATAGGTTCACTAGGAGTTGGGGCTGACTCAACAACATTGCTGTTTGGTGCCATCGAGTTGAGTACAACCAATAGTGATCCTATAAACAACTGATCTGAATACTGTCTTGTCCTGTACCATCCTCATACTTTCTGACAAAATACAGCTCACTGCAGCAGTCACTGTGTCAATCCACCTGGTTGATGGTTTTCCTCTCTTTTGCCAACCTTTCCAAGTATGATGTCCCTCGCCAAGGAATAGCCACTCCTAGCAACATACATAAAGTATGTGAGATGAAACATAATCTTCTAGTATTAATGCTGATATTTGCTGGAGATAATGCAAAGTGGTTGTGCTGGTACATTGACAAGGAGCTGTCAGAAAGTCAAGCTGGATTCAGAAGACCTGGACCAAGGGATATCACTGCTAATGTCAGATACATCTTGACTCAAAACAGACACTATCAGAAAGATATTTATTTACCTGTGTTTTCTTGACTATGCAAAGACATTTGATTGTGTATATCATAATACATTTCTGAAAACATTGGAAAGAATGGGAAACCCCTAATACCCAATTATGCTCATATACAACCTATACATAGATCAAGATGCAGCTGTTCGAACAGAATAAGAGGATAATGTTGTTTATTGTTGTTATGTGCTGTTGAGTCGCCTGTGACTCATAGTGACAACGGCCCTAAAACCTGCTCTATCCTGTGCCAATCTAACTGTCTCGGACACACCTAACCTCATTACCCCAGTCACTGAATCAATCTATCTTATTGAAGGTCTTCTTCTCCTACATTGTCCCTCCACCCTCCCAAGCATGAGGTCCCTCTCCAAGGACTGGTCTTTCCTTGCAACATGTCCAAATGATGTCAGATGAAGCTTCAGAATCCTTGCCTCCAAGCAGCAACCTGGCTTAACCTTCTTCAGGTTGAACCTTTTTGTTCTCTTAGCAGTCCATGGTATATTCAATACTCTTCTCCATCACCACAGCTCCAAGACATCAATTCTCCTTCTATCATCCTTAGTCATTGTAAGGAAAGGTGTGCATCTGAGCTGTATTCTCTTATCATAATTATTCTATTTGTGTGATGGGCAAATAATTTTAGAAACAGAATTATATTAAGAAGCAAAGACATCAGGATTTAAGTAAAACTCACCCATTAGATGCAGATGATCCAAACTTGCTTGCTGAAAAAAGACTTGCAGCACTTACCAATGAAAATCATCAGTATATGCTATAGTTTCCGTCATGTCCACATGAAGAGTGTAACCTTCAGTATGAATTACACTTCAGTTAAAAAAGGCCAAGGTTTCAGTGAGGATGCTTCTATTGCCTTATCATTAAGTATCATGTTTGTTGTTGTTATGTGCCATAAAGTCACCTGCAACTCATAGAAACCCTAAGTACATTAGCTCTGAAATCTACCCTATTCTGAGCTGATCTCATTGCCTCCAACAGACTTAATGCTTACTGAAGGAAATTTTTTTTCTTAATTTGTTCAGAGTTTGGAAGCAGGAATGTCATCCACTTCCTAAACCACATGCCTCTGGTAACTCTATGAACTTGGAGAAATGATGATAGTTATAGAATGGCTTCAGGCCTTTTGTTCGTACATATAGATATAAATATTGGTCATATATAGAGAGAGGACCCTTGTAATTAATTGTCGGTTGGGCCACAGCATCTAGTGTTATTTAACTTTGGAGGAACATTCTTCTAAGTTATACAGCACTTCTCTGTCAATTTGCTCCACTGAGATAATTTGGGTTTGCTGTGATGCTGAACCTTGTGCCATTGGGGGGCCAAATGCCGTAACAGCTGCACATGGTGGACAGTGTTTGGTGGAGCTCCCAGTTTAAGACAGGTTTGGAAGCTGCAGTGGCATCCACTTCCTAAACAACATGCCTCTGGAAATTCTATGAAGTTGGAGAAATGATGATAGTTATAGAATGTCTTCAGGCCTTTTGTTCATAAGGTCACTATGAGTCATGTTTGACTCAATGGCAATCAAGAACAACAACAACAATAACAATTTGTTCAGAAAAGGATGCAGGCATTAAACTAAATTTTTTTTTTGTCTATTTTGATGATTCCATTTTTTTTCAAGCTGCAAATATAGAATTACAATAATATATTTCTTTTTTTCTTTAATTGGGAGACAAGATTTTATTGCTGTCATTTTTTTGGGTTCTTTCTAAAATTTCTATTACTCTGATTTATTTACAAAGTTTGAATTTTTTTTTTTTCACAGAAGATCCTTCCCATGTCCTTAATGATAGGGTTTGCACAATTTGATGGGGGAAATAGTAGATTTCCTAATATTGGGATAAACTCAACTTGGACAATTACACTAGAATTTGGTCTTTAAGTAAAAGGCTGTTCTACCCAAATTGTCATTTTACCCAAAAAACGGCTATAACAGTAAATTAGCAAGGAACTGCCAAAAGTTCAAGCTGGATGTGGAAGAGAATTATAGCACCAGAATTATCATTGCTGATATCAGATGGATCCTGGGTGAAAACAGAAGAATATATTTTTGTGTTTTATTGGCTATGCAAAGGCATTGACTTTTAGCTCATAACAAACTATAACTAACATTGAGAAGAAAGGGAATTCAAGAACCCTTAATTTTGCTCTTATGAAATATATACCTAGACCAAGAAACTGTTGTCTGAACCAAGTAAGGGAACACTGTATGATTTAAAGTCAGGAAGGGTGTGTGTCAGGGACGTACCCTTTCACCATGCCTGTTCAGGCTGTATGCTGAGCAGATGCTTTGTGAGGTTGGACCCTGTGGGGTGGAATGTGGCACTGGGATTGGGGCAGGGGGCTCATTGGTGGCCTGCATTGTGCAGATTACACGACCTTGCTTGGTGAGGGTGAGGAGGATTTGAGACACTTGCTGCAGAGGACTGAGGACTGAAGCCTTCAATATGGATTACACATCAGTTGGGGAAAATAAGACTCCTCACCACTGGGTCAATGGGCAACATCATGATAGATAGAGAGGGGATTGAGGTTGTCGATAATGTCATCTTGCCTGGATCAACAGTTGGCACTCATGGTACCAGCAGTCAGGAGATCAGGATAATTGGGAAGATCTGCTGTCAGGGATCTCTCAAAAGTGCTGGAGTGCTATGATGTCAGTCTGAAGACTAAGGTGCGCCCGGTTCAGGCCATGGTCTTTCCAATTGTGTATTGCACATCTGGGAGCTCTACAGGGAATGGGATGGTGGAGGAGTTGATGCCTTTGAGTTGTGGTGTTGGAGGAGAGTACTGAATATCCCATGGACTGAGAAGGGAACGGACAGATACATCTTGGAAAAAGCACAGCCAAAGTGCTGAGAGGTGAGCTTCCTGTCTCATACTTTGGGCATATTTCCTGGAGGGGCTTTTCCTTTCAGGGGAATGCCATGTTTGGAGGAGTGGAGAATCAGCGAAGGAGGGGAAGACCCCCAATAGGATGGATTGACACAGTGACTGCAGTAATGGTCTTGAGTGTGTCAAGGATGGTGAAGATGGCACAGGATAGGACAGGGTTCAGGTAGGTTGTTCTTAGGATCACTATGAGTGATACACAACTTGATGACATCTAACAATAGCAACATTTTATTCTATTTCTGTTCTTTAGAATTTTTGCATTCTAGGGAGCCCTAATGGGGAGCCCTGTTGACATGGCTCATAGAGAGCTGTAGTGCTAATCCAAAGGCCTAGCCTCCCTAGTAGTTCCCGTTCACCTGCTGCTCCTTAGAAGAAAGATGGGCAATCTCCTCTCCTGGAATCTCCTCCAAAACCAACTATGAGTGGGTTCGAACTCAATGGCAATGAGTTTTATGAGTATACTCAAGCTGACTAAAAAGAATGTATGTAAACCTGTATGCATTATTTATATGTATATGTATATTTATATTTATAAAAAATGTATATATATTTTAGTCATTAATTATGTTGTTCAAATATTTAACATACATCTAAATCAAACTCTTTATTTGTATAATCTGTCCATTTCAGAAAAAGTTACAGTAACTTATTATGATTCTGGATTTTTTTTTTTTGTACACTTGCATGTATATCAAAATTATATTCTTTTTTAAAAATTTTTTTATTTATGTTTTTTCTAAAATTATATTCTTAAAAAATGCAAAAAGAAAAAAGAAACGCCAAGGTACTCCAGGTGAACCATTAAGCAAAATAATAATAAACAAAGAAAGGTGTGAAGTTACACAGGATCTTTTTCCCTTGCATCCACAATCAATACCTATGAAAGCAGCAGGTAAGAAATGAAATGACAAATGTTGTATTGTGTACTGTCAAGAACCAACTCATAGCTGACCCTGCAGTGGGTTTTCAGAGACAGTAAATTGCATGGGAGAAGACTTGTCATCTTTTCTCTGCAGAGCAGCTAGTGGATTTGAACCATGTGCCTTTGGGAATGCAGCACACCTTCTTACCACTAGGCCATCAGAGCTTTCATATATAATAGATGCTCAAGGAAGCAGGAGTGGCATCTATTTACTAAACAACATGCCTCTGGAAACTCTATGAACTTTTATACTTCAATAGTTATAGAAAGGTTTTAGGTCTTTTGTTCACAGGGTCTCTATGAGTCATGCTCCACACAACAACAACAACAATGAGAAGGAAGTAGCATGCTAGAAATTAAAGGGCAAATGGCACTAGGCAATTCTGCTGCAAAAGATCCATTTAAAGCGTTAAAAGCAAAGATAACACTTTGAAGATTAAGGTGTACCTGACCCATGATCTCATATGCAAGCATAGCTGGACAGTGAAAGAGGACTAAAGAAAAAATGATATCTCTAAATTAGAGTGTTGGCAAAGAATATTAGACATACTATGGACTGCCAAAAGAATGTACCCACCTGTTTTAGAAAAATGCACTTTAGAAGCAAAGATGGCAAGGCCTCATCTCATCTACTTCAAATATATAATTAGGAGGCATCTGTCTCTGGAGAAAGGCATCATGCTTGATAAAGCAGAAGGTCAGTGAAAAAAGAGGAAGACCTTCAATGAGATAGATTGACCCAGTGGTGTCAAGAATGGGCTAAGACACGACAATGATACTGAGATGACTCAAGACCAGCCAGTATTTTCTTCTGTTGTCTATAGGGTTTCATGAGTTAGGACCAATTCAACAACACCTAACAACAACAACTAAAAACCTAAATTACTCTTAAGATTTCCACACTTAGACTAAGAATGGGCAAGGATGTCTGCTTGAACTACTTCCACTCAATAATATACCACGGGTTGTAGCCAATATAAGACCAAGCAAGAGAAAAAAGTAAAGACAGTACATATTTGGACAGGAAGAAGTAAAACTTTATTTGCAGACTATGTAATTGTGTGTGAGGAAAATGGCATGGATTCTATAAAAGAGCTACACTAAATAAAACAAAATGATAAATGACACACTGTCTGTAAGTCAGTTCTAAGTCTTAGAGATCTTCCATAACATTTCAAAGGCTGTAGTTGTAACAGGAGCAGACTGCCCATCTCTCTCCCATGGAGCCAATGGTGGATTCAGTCGTCAGTGACGTGAGGCTTTGGGGTTAACCGCACAATTTGTTATGGATTCTGGTTACCAGCATTCCCTAAAAGAGTTATTGCAGCTAATAAATTAGTTTAGCAAAATCACAGAACATACAGACATTACATGTATTTCTATATACTAGCAATGAACAATTATAAAATGAAAAGGAATTAAACGTCATTTGCAATAGCATAAAAAAGTACTCAAGAACACAATTAACAAATGATGTGCAAGGCATATATTCATTGAAGACACAAATACAGACACTCCCCAGACAAAGCCACATATCTTCTTTTTTAAATTTTATTTTATTGGGTTTTTTGGGGGTGTGTGTACCATCAAATCTAATCTGACTGGTACAGGAAGAGATTGTCCCTCCTTCTATAGCAGAGCATCTGGTGGATTCAAACCGTGCACCTTTGGGATTGCAGTGCAGCTTTTTGCCACTAGGCCACCAGAGGTCCAAAACCACATACCTTCTAGTATTGGTTTTCTAGCTTTGGATGCTTAGGACCTAGTCTCATGAGAGACTCAGTCAACTGGATGAACATCAAACTCATGGCTGTTGAGTTGGGACTAACTTATAGTTGACCTTCCATTGCATTTCAGAGACTGTAAGTTGCATGTGAGAAGAACGCCCATTCTTCAGTGGAGCCACTAGTGGATCCAAACCACATCAGATCCTACTGAAATGAGTAATATCTGGGTGTTAACAGATTTTCAGTAGCCTTCTAAAATATGCTAGGAGTGAAATAGCCTAGAGCTAACTAACAAGAAGCACAGACAGAAAACAAGTCAGTCCACAGAAACCACAACTTCATCCACACTTAGACCATAACTAGATAGTATGTGGCTACCACTGCTGAGTGTCCTGACTGAAGTCACAATATTTGGGACCAGAAAAAAATGAGAGAAAAAGAATGGAGAGTTCTGATTCTTTTTTTTTTTTTTTAAGAAAAAAAACCCCACAAGACAAACAGAAGTTGTAGAGAATGTCTCTAAGACGTTTTTAAACCTAGAACCATGCCTGTTTGAGAATATTTCAGTGAAATAATAGAGAGGCACACAAAGGAAATTACTCATAAAATCAGCATCTTACCTAAAAAACCAGTGATAGGAGACCAATAGGCCAATAAGTATCCAAAAAGATAAATGCAATGATAAGGGGACAGAGAAACGAGAATATTGGAAAGGGAACAAACAAAAACACAATTAAAGAGAATGTTGCATATGTGAAAAATGGAATGACTCCCAGTGAACCATTTTTTGTGGAAAATGTCCAACAGGAACCTAATTTGTTCTTTCCATTTTCATAAAAAAATTAAAAAAATATTGTTAAAAACAAAAGAACAATCAAACAAATAAAACATGTATCCAAGACCTTAAACTGACAGTATTTCAGAGGAAGAACTAAACAAATGGATTCCATGTACTGATACTGAAATCTCAATACAATTAATGTGACTGTTCTTCCTAAATTGATCAACAGAATCATTGCAATTTAAAAATCCTAGCAGGGATTTTTTAAAGAAATTGCTGAGCTCATGCCAAAACTTATATTAGAAAAACTAGCAAAAAAATTTTGAAAAATAAGTACAAAGTTGGAAGACATACATTATCTGATTTAAAATATCATAAGTTTATAATAATCAAGGCAGTGTGGTTTTGGCCTAAATACAGACAGGTCAATGGAACAGAATTGGAAGTCTATGCTTATTTTGTCAGTTGATTTTTTACAAAGGTGGTAAAGCAATTCACTGGGAAAGACAACCGATAGTGCTGTAAACAGTGAATATCTGTATGAAAAAGCATTAACTCTTCTTTCTTTCCTTAGACTGTGCACAAAATTAATTAACTAAATGAATTAAAAACCTGGGAGAACTAAAACCAAGACAAAATATAAAAGAATAATCTGTTACGTTGGATTAAGCAACTATTCAGAAAGAAGGTACAAATTAATAAAAGAAAAGTTGATAAAATTGGCTTTATGAAATGAAAACTTGCTTTCTTAAAGACACAGAATGAAGGCTGCACAGTGCAGTGGACTTGGGGGGAGGGATTGTATAGTAATGAAAGAGTCTTTTACTCATCAAGGAGAAAAGTGAATTGGGGGGAGGGAGTGGGTAGGGAGAAAAATGCAACAATGAATGACTGGAAACCCTAAATCTCTGTAAACTTTCATTAAAATTAATTTTAAAAAAGATACAGTTAAGGAAACAAAAGATTGTTGTTGTTGTCGTTATGTGCCATTTAATTGCCTGCAATTCACAGAGACCCTATGTACAATAGCCCTAAACCCTACTCTCTCCTGTGCCAATCTTATTGTCTCTGACACCCCTGCCACCTTTACCCCAGTCATTGAATCAATTCATCTCATCGAGGGTCTTCATCTTCTGCACCCTCCCAAGCACGACGTCCCTCTCCAAGGACTGATCCTACCTTGCAGCATGTTCAAAGTATGACAGAAGAAGCTTCAGAATCCTTGCTTCCAAGGAGCAGTCTGGCTTCACCCTCTTCAGGACAAACTTGTTTATTCTCCTAGCAGTCCATGGTATCTTCAACACTCTTCTCAAGCACCACAGCTCAAGGGAATCAATTATCCTTCTATCATTCCTAGTCATTGTCCAATTTTCGGATGCATAGCAAGTAATTGCAAAGATCGTGGCCTATATCAGGTGCACCTTAGCCTCCAGACTGACATCGTTGCTCTTCAGTACTTTGGAAAGGTCTCTGACAGCAGACTTTCCCAATGCAATTTGTCTTTTAAGTTCCTGACTGCTGCTACCAAGACTGTTGATTGTAGAGCCAAGCAAACTGAAGCTGTTAACACTCTCAGTCTCTTCACAATCTATCATGATGCTGCCAATCAGCCCAGTAGTGATAATCTTTGTTTTCTTGATGTTGAGCTTCAATCCATATATCAGGCTGCAGTCCTTGACCTTCTGCAGCAAGTGCTTCAGGTCTTCCTCAGTTTCAGTGAACAGGGTTGTGTCATCTGCATAACATAAGTTGTTGGTGAGTCTAGCTTCAATCCTGATGTCACATTTTTCTTTATAGAGCCCACCCTCCCTGATAATCTGTCTGTATTTTAATTGAAAAGGTATGGTGGTAGACTGACAAAGAAGATTAATCAGAACTGGCTTTGACAAGCACTGTGGCATTTGGACAAGAACAAACTGGGAGGAGGGTAGAGAGA
>NW_006400029.1:2344930-2359313 GCF_000299155.1 Elephantulus edwardii | reverse complement strand
ATTAAAGGAAGGTCCAGAGTCTGTTATGATATGATTTACCTGAGTATCTTGTTCTAAAATATTTACATTTATAAAAATGTGTTCCAACTAAGATCTCCCACATCTTTAGTTCTGACACTAGAATCCAATTGAGTTTGGAGACTGGTCAAAGAATTAAAAGTTCTTGCAAAAACTTAAAAAAAAAAAAAAAAAGTGTTCTGGGATTCCCATTGCCACAGTTTGTTGTGATCTACATGGTCAAATGCCTTTGTATAGACAATGAAAGACAGAAAGACGTTTCACTGGTACTCTCTGCTTCCAGCCAAGATCCATCTGACATTAGCTAAAATAAAATCCCAAGTAACACAGCCTCTTCTAAACCCAGGCTACACTTTAAGTAGTTGTCTGCTGTTCCAGTCATTTTCAGATAATCTCCAGCAGAATTTTGCTTGCATGTGGTTTCAATGATACTGTTCGATAATTTTTGCACTCTGTC
This sequence comes from Elephantulus edwardii, assembly GCF_000299155.1. Lineage (NCBI taxonomy): Eukaryota > Metazoa > Chordata > Mammalia > Macroscelidea > Macroscelididae > Elephantulus > Elephantulus edwardii. Next base: position 2,358,838 of record NW_006400029.1, on the reverse strand, counting down.
AGACCACCTTTCTTTGGAATGGGAACAAATAGAGATCTCTTCTAGTAAATAGGCCAGGTGGTTGTCCTCCAGATTTCTTGGCACAATTTGGTGAACACATCCAGGGCAGCGTCTGTCTGTTTGTTAAAATATGTCAATTCCTGGGATGAGTATAATTTTTTTTTTAAAGGCAGTGTATTGTTTGAAAAACGTAAGTGTCAAAGGACTGGTATTCAGAATATTTTGATAATTCTTACAACTTAATGATAAGAAAAAGAAACAATTGGAAAAAATAAGGACATGACACTCTCCAAGAAAGGATAGGGGAAATATCAGTAAACGTGAAAAGATACAAACCATGAAATAAATGCAAATTAAACCCACAAAGAGGCACTACTAATGAACCCACTCATTTATTGCCTTTAATTTGGACCTGACTCATAGCTGAACCTCCATTGGGTTTCCAAGGCTGTAGATTGCATGGGAGGAGATTTCACCCATCTTTCTCCCTTGGAACCACTTGGGTATTTAAACTTCCAAAGATGTGAGACCTTTGGGTTAGAAGTGCAGTTCCATGCCATTAAGCCATGAGCACTCCCTAATGAATCGACTAGGATGGGTAAAGTTAAAATGACTGTGAATAACAAGTATTAGTGCATTGTAGAGGCAAGTAGAAAGAACTCTATTATCAATCTACTATTAAATAGAGAGAAGGAGCTCTGGTGGTCTCGTAAGGAGTTCTGCTGCCAACTCAAAGATAAATGGTTCAAATCCATCAGTAGCTTATCAGAAGAAGAGATGGGCAATCTTCTTCCACGTAAATTACAGCCTCTGAAAATCTGTAGGAAGGTAATCTATGAGTTGGTTCTCATACTGCTTACAACAATGGCTAAGCGGATAAATTGTGGTATATCCATGCTGTAGCGTACTACTCAGTCATAAGAAGCAATGAGAAATATATACAACTTGAATATATCTGAGTGGAGCATTCTGCTAAGTGAAAGAAGTCAAAAGGCTATATACTGTATGTTTCAATTTATATAAAATTTTAGAAATTAAAAAAATACGGTACCAGATAAGGTATCAATCAATGGTTGTCTAAGGCAACCTATCAAGGGAAAAGTTTCAATAGCAATAGTTGCATGAGAAAAGTTTTTATGGTGAGGTTGTTGTTGTTATGTGCTGTCAAGTCACCTGAGACTCATAGCGACCCTATGTACAACAGCCCTAAACCCTGCTCTGTCCTGTACCAGCCTCACTGTCTCCAACACACCCACCCCCATTACTCCAGTTACTGAATCAATCCACCTCATAGAGGGTCTTCCTCTCCTGTGCTGTCCCTCCATCCTCCCAAGCATGATGTGCCTCTCCAAGGACAGGTCCCTCCTTGCAATATGCCCAAAGTATGTCAGATGAAGCTTCAGAATCATTGCCTCCAAGGAGTAGCCTGGTTTCATGCTTTCCAGGATGAATCTGTTTGTTTTCTTAGCAGTCCATGGTACATTCAATACTCTTCTCCAGTACCTCAGCTCAAAGGCATCAATTCTCTTTCTGTCATCCCTAGTCATTGTCCAGCTCACTGATGCATAGCAAGTAATGGCAAAGACCATAGCCTGTATCAGGCACACCTTAGTCTCCAGAGTGACACCATTGCTCTTCCATCCTCTGGATAGGTCCCTAATAGCAGACTTTCTCATCATGATATGTCTTTTAATTTCCTGGCTGCTGGTACCAAGAGTGTTGACTGTGGAGCCAAGCAAACTAAAGCTGTTGACAATCTCAATTTTTTCACCTTCCATCCTGATGCTGCCAAAGATTTATGATGATAGAAGTGTCTATATCTTTATTGTGGTCATGCTCACGTGACTGTTCAACTACTAAAATGTCATCGATCTATGCATTTCAAGTGAATGAACTTTATCATACAAGATTGTACGTGCTGCAGTGTAGCAAGTCTACTTGGCCCCAGACTGGAGAAGAGCACGAAAGGATGTTGGGGAGCCAATTGTGGTCATGGGCCAGCCAGTTGCAAATCATTCATAGCTGACCATTCATTGGGTTTGCAGAGGCAGTTAAATCGTACAGGAGAGATGATGCAGCTTTCTCCTGTGGAGCGGCTGGTAGATTTGAACTGCTTTGGGTTGACAGTGAAACATCTTACCACTAACCCACCAGTGTTCCCTGGGAAGCCAATAAAGAGGCTAAATGAGAACCTAGTCCACAGTAGTAGAGGTGAGAAGTGGTTAGATTTGCAGTGTTTGCTGGGTGAGGAATCAACAAGACTTGTTAGATTTGATAAATAAGAAAGAGGAAGAAGAAGAAGATAAATACAGTTTCAACTGTAAAACCCTGGATTGAGAGTTCTGCCATTTCCGAAGGGAGACCACATTCTGAGGGAAAGAGATAAGCCCAAGGTACCGGCAAGTCACTTAAGTAGCAGTTCAAACACCACTAAAAGTCCTACTAAGCTCAGCTCTATTCTGACACATGTGAGGTGGCCATGGCTTGGAAAGGCAATATTTATTTTTTCTTTTAAGGTTAAACAGTTTAAAAACTCAAATTCATTGTCATCAAGTCAGAACTAGTTCATAGCTGACCCTTCTTCACTGGGTTTCTGACAAGAATATCTATTTGTGTTTTATTGACTATGCAAAGGCATTTGACTGTGCGATCACAACAAACTTTAGCTAACCCTGAGGAGAATGGGAATCCCAGAATACTTTATTGTGCTCATGTGAAACCTGTACTTGGACCAGGAAGCAGCCCTCAGCACAGAGCAGGGAAACACTGCATGGTTCAAAACCAGGAAAAGAGTGTGTCAGGGATGTGTCCTGTCTCCATACCTTTTCAATCTATATGGAGAACAGATCATTTGGGAGGCGGGGCTTTCTGAGGAGGAATGTGGCATCAGGATTGGAGGAAGACTCATTAACAACCTGTGTTATGCAGATGACACAACCTTGCTTGCTCAAACTGAGAAGGACCTGAAGCATTTGCTAGCTGAATAGTTAGCTCAGCAGAAAGGAGGAAAGCTGGCTCCTCCCCAACATTTCACAGTGATACAAAGAACAAAATCACCATCACTGCTCTTGCCCCTATCTCAGTCTTCCTGGATGTTATTAGGTTAACTGAAACCTTGTCTGCAAAGCAATCTCAGTTCCATGGAGACAAATATCCACTAAGTCCAAGGAGGTTAAGTAGCTTATCCATTACAACTTTATTTCTCTACGTCTCTGTTTTTTTTATCTGCAAACGGGTGGGTTGAGCTCCATGGCCTCTAGGTACCCTTTGAGGCCTCACTATTTGTGCTTGAAGTACAATGCAGTTTTCATTTGAGTTTTTATTGTCTTCATATGTATGGTCCTCACCAAAATGCCTTCTCTCTTCAATACCTGCTTCTGCTTCAAGGGCCAGCTAAAGTCCCCTTCATACTCCATGAAGTCCCTTCAGACTAATCTAAGTCCCATGGATCTGGGCTCCTGTTGCAGTAATGGCAGTATTGCATAATCCAGCACTTACACACAGAACAACGCACATCACTTAGCCTGTGGTTTTTTATAGAATGTTGGTCTTTTCTCCTGAACGTATGCAATCAATTCAGTCTTATTAGATTACTGTTGCTCCTATTCTACACATACAACTTGTTTCTCTTTAACTTTGCCTTGTAGCCCTATCATTGGTAGCACTTACGCTGGGGATCAAGAACCAGACCTGCAGCTAGCTCTAGAAACCATCAGGAAGCCAATGATCCTCTCTTACTGCCCAAATGCCACCCACTGTCCTTACTGTTTTTAATTTCACCAGAAATTGACAGTATATATATATATAGTCACGTCTTTGCTCCCAACAAAGTCAATGGGGAAGAGGGAGGAGGAAATTTAAATAAGAGGACCTTTTTTACCCTTCTCTCTCTCCTCAGGAATTTTTATTGGTCCTTAAAAAGAAAGCACAATTTCTCTGAGACAAGACCAATATTTATTTGGTCCGTAGCACATGGGTCCCAGACATAGTGGATCCAGGCTTAATTCCAAGGTTTTCTAAAATGAAACCAGTTTACCACGTGCTAAAATGTCTGTGTGGTGTCAGAAGAGTCAGATCTGCCCTACTAGCTGTGTGATTTTGGTCTGCTTACAGAACCTCTCTGTGCTCCAGTTTCTGCATCTTTAAATAAAACAAGCTCTGAGAAAGAAAGAAAGGAATGACACACGCACAGTATTAGCACAGAGACTGGTATTTAATGAATTGCTCAACAAATGGTACTTATTATTATTATGTTCTTCCTGACATATCTAAATTGTAAGGTGCAAAGCAAAACTGCTCCCCTTCCCAGGGTGTAAGCTAGGGTGGGTGTGTCTAAGAGAGGTGGGTTGCATCCATTCTATCTTCCACATGGGACACAGTCTCTCTTTCTCATCCCAAGGAATTCTCCCAAGGGCCCTGTCGGGGAAGCGCTGCGGCTGGAGGCTGTGGTATTCTGGGCGTGGCCCATGCAGGCTTCAAAAGCTCAGCCCTTCCTTTTGAAGAGGAATATTTGCAGCTCATTAGCTCTGTGGCAGGGACCACCAACCAAATCAAATAAGCTTTCTGGCTTAGCCTTCACAAGATCCCCAAAGACCTCTGTGGGAGTTTTTGGAGGAGATAAGCTTGTTTGCCCTCCACGTTCAGGAAAAGACAGCAAGTACCCGCTGGATGTATATTCTCATTACTTGAGCAACAGCTCCCAATGCTGAAGAGTATGCCTCAGACACTACAGAAATGGTTCTGTTTAACTGGCCTATCATGGTGTCAGGCACATCTGGATACTCAGAAAAGAAATACCATTTGACAATGATGCTAGTGATAACATCCCCCCCCCCCCAAAGAACTCTCCAGCGGGATGCACATCAAAGTCCAAGACAAATGTTCTCCTGCTGTACTAACCGCACACCAGGCGGGTGCCGTTTTGATCCAGGCCCTAGAGTGAAGGGGTGGGGCTGCTGCTTGTTGTTTTTTCCAGCAAGAGTAGAAACCATGGGGTGGGCCTGCAGAGAATCCCACAATCACAGGGCTCCCAAAAACATCCCAGCCCCGGATTCTGTGTCCAAGCAGGAATGTGTCTAGGTTAATCTAATTGTAATGAGTACACTGAGTGCTATCTCTGCAGACCCTTGGGGGAGAAGATTTCACAAGTTCCCTCACTCACCACTGGTGACATTTCATAGCTTTTTCTGTACCCCAGATGTGTAGACAAGGAAGCCCCTGACTGTGGCTTCTTAGGAAGCAGGCTGACCTCACAGTGACATGATTGCAGCTACCTATATAATCAGGATTATTGTTATTGTCCCTCGAGTGGGAACCAACTCATAGCCTCCTGCAGGTTTCCAGAAGATGTAAACCACCCAGGAAGAGCTTGTACATCTTTCTCCTGAGAAGCAGCTTGTGGATTTGAACTGTGTGCATTTGTTTGGGGAGTGCAACTCTTTATCACTAAGCCACCAGAGATTCCAAAGAGCACTTTGTCCTCCTAAACACCTTTTCCCCATGGGGGCTCATTGGTAATTTTAAAGCCTTTGATTTTATAATAATGTCAGTTAACAGTGAACTCTGAGTGGTAACTACATGTGTAATAGAACAAAGCATTACCTGACCTGGTGCCCTTTTGTGATTGTTATTCTAGTTTAGCCCATTGTTATTGCTATTTGTTACTTTATCTCACTGAGGGTTCCCCTCATTTTTTGCTGACTCTCTCGCGAACACAATGTCCTTTCCTAACAATTGATCTTTTCTGATGGCATGTCCAAATTAAGGGATCCAAGTTGAAGGTTGAGTGGACGACTGAGTGAAATATCTGAGTGATGTAACACAGGGTCTTCCTTTTACTTGAGAGTATAAATGATTGAGCTCAGAAGCTTTCCTAAGGCCATACTATGCTTGTGTGCAAGGTAGTTAGGGAACTTATTGTTAGGTGTCGTTGAGTCATAGATTACTTATAGCGACTCTATGAATGAAAGGCCTAAGCACTGTTGGTACATAAAGTCTCCGGAGGCAAGCCATTTAGGAAGTGGATGCCACTCCTGCTTCCAAGCTTGTTTTAATCGGAGAGCTCCACCACATGCTGTCCACCATGGGTAACCATTATCACATTTGGCACATTCGTGTCACAATATTGAGCATCACAGCAGCCACGAGTTACCTCTGTACAGCAAATGGACAGACCAGTGCTATACCATTTAGAAGAATGTTTGAAAAAAAAATTAAACCAGGCCTGAGTTAAGGAATTAGGTTTTATAAACCTGGTTGAGGAGTTAGAGCAGAAACAGTATTAGTGGAATCATTCTGCCTGCAATCCTTATTAAGGATCATCATAGATAAAGGTCTATGTAGACAAGAATGATCAGATTTTGTTGGAAATCAACAGCGGGCATATTTGTGGGTCAATTGCCAGATTCTGGGTGAGGCCATGTGTTGGGTACTTAATCAAGATTCTGGATGGAAGTGCTACCTTCAATGGGCTGACATACTAACGAAACCCTAAAAACAGACTTCTTTCCCTCCCCCCATCCCCATTCATTTGAGAAATGTAGGTGACCTCAAGCACATGAGGATGTCAATAACCTGTTCCACTTAACCATAGAGACTTCCTGGGAAGGTGAAGGAGTGTGGCACTGGTGGATATGAAAAGACAAAGTGAAAATGGAGTGGAAGTTAAGATGGGCAGGGAATTGAGGAAAGGAATGAAGGAAGCTCCAGAAGGGAAAATGCAAACTCTTATTGCCATTGAACTGGAGTTGGAACCAAGTAGCAGCTGACCATCCAGTGGGTTTTTGGGAGACTGTAAATAACATGGGAGGAGATTGACCATTTTTCTTCCTGAGAATTGCTGGTGGACTCAAGTCTCCAGAGAGGCAGCTGTCTTTAGACTGTGCCACCTGTGCCCCCTACAAGAGAAAAAGAAGTGTTAGGAGTGACTTTACCTATTTATTTCATTTTAAAAGGAGACACGGACAGGAAAAAAGAAGGAAAGGTAACAGGAGAGAAGTGAAGGGCAATGTAATCCAGAGAACGTTCAGCTCCACTAGATTGAACATGTTAATCCCCCTGCTCTGGTGTCATTGTCCTGTAGGGAGTTGCACTGCTTCCTCAGTGGCCGTGCCTCTTTGCTGTTCAAATCCACCAGCGACGCCACAGGAGAAAGGTGGACAGTCTCCTCTCCTGAGGTTTACAGCTGTGAGTCAGTTCAGACAGTAGTGAGTCCAGTTGATAGCAACCCAGTGTGGGAGCACAGAACCTCCCAGAGGTTTTCCTAGGCTATAATTTTTAATTCAGAATATAGATTGAAAAGATATGGATGCGGAACAGATTATCCAAGAGGCTAGGCACTATGAGGAGAAATGTGGCATCAGGATAGGAGGTAGATTCATTAACAATCTGCATTATGCAGATAACACAATCCTGCTTGCTGAAACTGAGGAGGACTTGAAGCCCTTGCTGCAGAAAGTCAAGGACTGCAGCCTGATATATGAATTGAAGCTCAACATCAAGAAAACAAAGATTATCACTACTGGGATGATTGGCAGCATCATGATTGGTGGTGAAGAGATTGAAATTGTTAACAACTTCCGTTTACTTGGTTCTACAATCAACACTCTTGGTACCAGCAGCCAGGAACTTAAAAGACAATTGCATTGGGAAAGTCTGTTGTCAGAGAACTTTCCAAAGTACTGAAGAGCAGCGATGTCAGTCTGGAGACCAAAGTGTGCTTGATACAAGCCATGATCTTTACGATTTACTTCCTGTGCATCAGAAAGCTGGACATTAAAAAAAAAAAAAAAAGCTGGACATTGACAAGGGAAGACAGAAGAATTGATGCTTTTGAGCTGTGGTTCTAGAGAAGAGGAGAACAAACAATTTCGTCCTGGAGAGGGTACAGCCAGGCTGTTCCTTGGAGGCAAGGATTCTGAAGCTTCATCTGACATACTTTGGACATGTTGCAAGGAAGCATCAGTCATGCTTGGGAGGATGGAGGGACAGCACAGGAGAGAAAGACCCTCGACAAGAGGATTGGTTCAATGACTGGGATAATAGGGGGTAAGGCTGTCAGAGACAAGATTGGCACGGGATAGAGCAGGGTTTAGGGCTGTTGTACATATAGGGTCACTATGAATTGCAGGCGACTTGGCAGTACATAACAACGATAACAACATAATCTTTAAGGAGGCAGATAGCCAGGTTTTGGATTTTTTATTTTATTTTATTATTTTTTTCTCAGAAGCTTAGTTAACCTTTGCACCACCAGGACTCCTTGATAGACTATATCCTGAGAATACTTTCTGGAGGTTTTCCCTCTTTCTGAAGCTGTTCAGCTAGCCAGCAAGTGGTTAATGCTAGCCAGCAAGTGGTTAATGCTCTCTCCCTTTCTCTCCCCCTAGCTCTCCTCTGCTCCTCCCTCTCTCCCCCTTTTTCTTTCCCCCTCTTTTCTCTTCTTTCCCCCAATCCCTTGGGCAAGCCCAGGCTCCTGCATAAAAGGGCAGGCGCATGATGCCAAGCAGCCCACAGCTCTGGCAGAAGTTTTGAGACAACTCAGCCAAGTGGCCCAAACTTTAATGAATTCAAGACCTGCTGGGCTGGCCCAGAGAAAGAGCTGGGCTTCGACCTTGTAGGAAAAAAGCAAAAAAACTACCCCCATTGACAGGAAGATTTAAGTTGAGAGGCCAGGGAGCCCTATTGCGTCTCTGGTCTTGACGCTCTTCCTCCTTGTTTTCGGCTCACCTTCCAGAACTGTGTTTGGTGGCTTTGAAATCAAATGAGCAAACTGAAAATGCTGCAGCCCAGAAACGATGCCGCCTCCAGAAAAGGGGGTGTGGAGGCAGCAGAAAACCTGCAGCCTGACTCTTGATTGAACCCTGCACCCCTCTAGTGGAAGCATTTTGGAATTCCCTCATGCTGGGTGGGGGTGGGGGTGGACTCTGGGAGGGAGTTCCCAGCACTACAGCCCAGCTACGTGCTCCGGAGCAACCAGGCTCTGCCCAGCTCTGACAAAACACAGCACCCCACCCCCAAAGTGACTGCACGTCTCCAGTGAGTTTTCTGTGGGACTTGATAACTGTTTTCAAATACTTACAAGACTTTCATTTGGAAGAGGGAAAGATTTGTTCTTTCTGGATCCAGAGGATAAAACCAACGAAAGGTGGAAGTTACAGAAAAACCCGCTGGGGGCTCAGTAAAAGGAAGAGCAATTGTTTCATTTTTTTCTTGATTCTTTCATGACTGGATTATTATTTTTTTTAAATTTTTATTGATGCTATGTATTTTTTCACAAATGGAAGGAATGTTGAAATCAAGGCGTATTTCCAAAGTTGTGTTACGAAATATGCATGTTGGTACATATTATATGGGGTACACATGTACCGCTGGAATTTGTGAGGGGTTGTTGGATTATGTGGGACACACGTATCCCTCTGAACCCAAGGAGTAGTATTATTGGTACACATAAATCCCTCTGGACTCTGCATATCTTGACAGGTGCAACAGCAATTTTGTTGCTGTTCTTATCTACCATTGAGTAGGAACTGACCCATAGATGACCCTCCAGCAAGTTTTCAGAGGCAGTTTAATCTCCTGGAAGGAGATTGTCCGTCGTTCTCTCATGGAACAGCTGGTGGATTTGAATTACGTGTTTTGGGGTTTTCAGTGTTACCACTAAGCCACCATAAACTTTTAGATACCTGAAAAGACAATATTCCTGTGATCATGGAATCGTGAGAAAAGAAAACCCTAAAAAACAAAATTCGCAAATAAATAATGTATCTAACCACTCACCAAACCTACTTCAGGGCCCAACACATAATGATTCCCCATTGTTTCTGAGACTGTAAATTGTAACAAGAGAAGACCTCTCATCTTTTCCCAAGGAGTTGCTGTTGGATTCAAACCTCAGAGGCACAGTTAGTGGCCCTTTGGTTAGCAGCTCAACTTGTTATAGTCTGTGCCACCTGCACTCCCAAACATGGAACTCACTCCCTCAGTGTTGTGACTTCTGGGATACTTTTTTCTTTTTTTTTAAATTTATTATTAATTTCAATGAAAATTTACAGAGACTTTGGGTTTCCATTCATTCATTGTTGCACTTTTCTCCCCTCCCAACCTTCCCACCTAGTACACTATCCTCTTGGAAAAAGTAAAAGAAAAATTCTTTCATTGTTTTACAATCCCTCCCCCCAGGTCCACTCTAGTATGCACCCTTCGCTCTGGACTCCTGGCATGACAAAAATACCTATTAACATATTCCTTTTAAACAGTTTTCTCCCTCATCTGTTTCAATGCAGTATACATTATTGAACCCATCTTTCTCAGTCTCCCCCCAATCCTGGGGTCAGTCCTGTTTTACAACCGTGGCACCAGGCAGTATTTGTCCTTTTGTGACTGAGATACTTCGCTCAGCATAATGTCCTCCAGGGTCACCCATTTTGTATAATATTGCATGAGTTCCTTGTTTTTCAATGCAATGTAGTATCCCATTGTGTGAATATACCACAGCTTCTCTATCCATTCGTTTGTTGATGGGCACTTAGGTTGTTTCCAACTCTTTACTATTGTGAACAAAACCACAATAAACATGGGTGTGCATGGGGATATTTTTTAAAGGTTTATGTAAGGGCAACAGTTTGCTATTCGTCCAACCTCCATGGCTCCAGAAAGTCTAGATTTTAGGGGAGTTTGGAATTCTGTTTTACAATTTAAATTTACCCTTTCAATCAGGATTTATTTTTTTTTCCCTCTGGCATCTTTTATCAAATATTTAGTAATAGAAGCCAGGAACCATCCAGTTCTTCTGGCCTGTGTTGTTCATGAGGTATTTAACCTACACATTTCATTCTCCTTCTATTCCTAACTTTTCTTGTGTTTTTATTGTTGTTGTTGTTATGTGCCGTGGAGTCGCTTGCGACTCATAGGGACCCTATGTACAACAGCCCTAAACTCTGCTCTGTCCTGTGCCAATCGCACTGTCTCTGACATTCCCATCCAGATTACCCCAGTCACTGAATCAATCCACCTCATAGAGGGCCTTCCTCTCCTGCGCTGTCCCTCCACCCTTCCAAGCATGATGTCCCTCTCCAAGAACCGGTCTCTCCTCACAACATGTCCAAAGTATGTTAGACGCACCCTTGGAATCCTTGCCTCGAAGGAGCCGCCCAGTGTAACCCTTTCCAGTATGAATCTGTTTGTTTTCCTAGTTGTCCATGGTACCCTCAATACTCTTCTCCAGAACTACAGCTCAAAATTGGGAAGGGCGTATGACAGGGATGTGTCCTGTCTCCATACCTTTTCAACCTGGTTGCAGAACAGATTATCCGGGAGGCTGGGCTCTATGAGGAGAAATGTGAGCTCAAGATTGGTGGAAGATCTATCAACAATCTGTGTTATGCAGATGGCACAACCCTGCTTGCTGAAACTCAGGAGGACCTGAAGCGCCTGCTGCAGAGGGTCAAGGACTGCAGCCTTTAATATGGATTGAGGCTCAATGTCAAGAAGACAAAGATTCTCAGCACTGGACCAATTGGCAGCATCAGGATGAATGGTGAAGAGATTGAGATTGTTCACAGGTTTAGTTTGCTTAGCTGCACAATCAACACGCTTGGCACCAGTAGACAGGAAATTAAAAGACATATTGTGATGGGAAAGTCTGCTGTTAGGGACCTCTCCAAAGTACTGAAGAGCAATGGTGTCTCTCTGGAGACTAAGGTGCATCTGATACAGGCCATGGTCTTTGCAATCACTTGTTATGCATCAGAGAGTTGGACAATGACTAAGGAGGATAGAAGGATAATTGATGCCTTTGAGCTGTTTTTATTGTTAGGTGCCGTTAAGTTGAGTACACCTCACTGCAACTCTATGAACAGCCACCCCGAACCCAGCAGTATCCTGTGCTATCTACCCCTCACCATCTCTGAAACACTTAAGCCCATTTTTAAAGTCACAGTGTTAATTCACCTCATTGGGAGGCTTCCTCTGCTTCACTGACCCTCTCATCTTTCCTAGCATGGTGTCCCTCTCCAGTGAGTAGCCTCACTTAGCTACATATCCAAAGTATGAACGACAAAGCTTTGCCATCCTTGCCTCCAAGGAGCGTTCTAGCTGCACCCTCTCTAAGATATATCTGTTCTCTTGGTAGTCCATGGGATATTGAGTACTCTTCTCCAGCACCACAACACAAAGGCATCAATTCTTCTTATGTCATCCTTATTCATTGTCCAGTTCTCTGATACATAGCATGTAATTGAGAAGACCAGGGCCTAAATTGGGTGCACCTTAGTCTTTACACTGACATCATCGCTCTTCAGCATTCTAGAGAGGTCCATTACAGCAGACTTGCCCAATGCATTACGTCTCCTGATTTCAGGCTCCACAAGGGTCACCCATGGAGAAGTTGCAACCGGGCTCTTAGATAAAGACAGACTAGGAAGAACTGGTCACGATTTCAGAAACAACAGGCCTCCAAAAACCGTATGAACAAAGAAGTGTTGGTAGTTACAGTGTTAGACACAGAGCCCAAATAAGTAGTCACTCAGAATAAGTAGAAACAGCTGCAAACATCCTTCAATAATTCAAACATGGAATGTATGAAACATAAATGTTGGAAAACCAGAAGTTGTGAAAAAAGAAATGGAACTCACGAAGAATGACAGTCTAGGCACTAGTGAGATGAGGTAGACTAGCTTTGACCACTATGAATCAGACAATCACGATATCCTATGCAAGGTATGAAAGACAGAGCAAGAATGGTGTTACATTTATAGTTTTAAAGACATTTAAAATTCGATCCTGAAATAGAATAAGGTGAGTGATAGGATATTATGCATACACTTACAAGGAAGATTTCTTTACAAAGTTTGAATATGTTTTCACAAAAGATCCGTCCCCTTTCCTTTACCTCACCCATCCATCGAATTGTGCAACCCCATGATTAACACCGTATTACCCCCACCATCATTCTCATCCATCTATTTCCACCCTCCCTCCCCGCCTTGGATCCTCATACTCATTCTACAATAATGGTTTTATATCCTATTTGTCCTTGTGAAACTGAGTTAATTCACTCAGCATAATGCTCTCCAGTCCAGGTAATAATTTACAAAACCATTGCTCCTGCGTGCTGCATAGTATTCTATTGTATGAATGTACTACAACTTCTTAATCCATGCATTTGTGGTTGGACAGCTGGGCTGTTCCCATATTCTTGTAATGGTGAATAATGCTGCTATGAACATGGGTGTACACATCTCTGTTTGAGCCTCAGTTCTCATTTTCTTGGGGTATATTCCAAGCAACAGAATAGCTGGGCCATATGGAATTTCTAAGTTCAGTTTTTTGAGGAAATGCCAAACTGCCTTCCAGAGTCATTGTACCATTGTACAATCCCACCAATGATGTAAAAGACCTCCTCTCTCCACATCCTCTCCAACATTTATTACTTGATGTCCTGTTAAACTTTGCCACTGTTATTGGAGTGAGACGGTATCTCATAGTGGTTTTGATTTGCATCTCTCTTATTGCCATTAACTTGGAGCATTTCTTCATGTGACTGCTGATCATTTGAATAAATTCCTCTGTGAAAATTCTTTCTATATCTTTTGCCCATTTTGTAATTGGGTTATTGGAGTTTTTCTTGTGGTAGCCAAGCAGTATTCTATAAACTTCCGTTATGAGACTCTTGTCTCAGATGGTATAGCTTGCAAGTTTTTAAAACTCAAGGTATAGTTGTGATTGACATATTTCAACAAACAGACACTGCCCTGGATGTGCTCACTAAGTTGTGCCAAGAAATCTGGAGGACAGTCAGCTGGCCGACTGACTGGAAAAGATCGATATTTGTTCCCATTCCAAAGAAAGGTAACCCAATGGAGTGCGGAAATTATTGAACAATATCATTAGTATCACATGCAAGCAAGA
>NW_006400029.1:2338558-2341585 GCF_000299155.1 Elephantulus edwardii | reverse complement strand
TAACTTTTTGAGAAAGCGCCATACAGCCTTCTGTAGTGGTTGTACCATTTTGCACTCCCACTAACAGTGAATAAGCGTTCCAGTTTCTCCGCAACCTTGCCAGCATTTGTTGTTTGCTGCTGTGTTAAATTTTGCTATTCTTACTGGGGTGAGATGATATCTCAGAGTTGTTTTGATTTGCATCTCTCTTAGAGCTAGGGATTTTGAACATTTTCTCATGTGTGTGTTTGCCATCTAAATGTCTTCTTTGGTGAAGTGTCTGTTCATATCCTGTGCCCGTTTTGCAGTTGGGTTGTTTACTTTTATCTTGTGGTGCTCGAGTATTTAAATTCTAGATATAAGTCCCGTATCTGACATGTCATTACCAAATATTTTTTCTCAATCTGTGCCTACCCTTTTTACGCTGTTGGAGAAGTTTTTGTATATGCATAGGGATTTGATTCTGAGAAGGTCCTATTCTTCTATTTTATCTCTTCTGGTTGTAGATTTTTCAGGATCCTTGGAAGACTGTTTATGTTGTGGATTAGTACTTCCAAGTTTTTCTTTAATGAAGTTTATAGTCCTTGGTTTTAGTCCTAGGTCCATGATCCCCTTTGAGTTGGTTTTTGTGTATAGAGTGAGGTATGGATCTTGCTTGAGTTTTCTGCAGATAGTTTTCCAATTTTGCCAGCACCATTTGATTAACTGGGCTATATTATGAAACAGTGACCCTAAACCTCCAAATCAAGGAATCAAATTCCATGAAGTGTTTGGTTGTATATCAGCAGCCTCAAAGCTATTTTTATTTTCCTGTTTCATTGTTATAAATATAGCTGTCATTCAATTTTTTTCCAATTTACCTTTTTACATTTATACAATCGAGTAATGCTAATTAAAATAATTAGCTTGCACTCTACTCTTTATTAATGAATGTTTACATCACTGTTAAACACCTTTAACCTTTAAACACTGTTAAATGTCCCTGTTTCTCTAGCCCGGGTAACCATAAATAAATTTTCATCACTATACCTTTATATTTTCTTGTCTTTTTATACAAGTAAAGTTTATGATATTTGTAATTTCTTAATTGCCTTGCTTTGCTTAGTGTCTATCTAACTGAAGTAGGTGTCAGCACTTCCTCTATCTTACTGGCTAAGTAGTCTTACATTGTATGCATGTGCTACATTTCATTTGTCTATTCATCTGATGATGGGAATTTAGGTTGTTTTCACTTTTTAGCTATTGTGATTAGTGCTTCACTAAATCTTTTGAGTATATATGGAATAATGGATTAGCTGGGTCACATGGTAGTTCTATCTATAGGGTTTTTTTATGAAATGGCAAACTACTTTACACAGTGGTGACATTCTTTTGCACTAGTCTTACCAACTATGGATAAGAGTTCCGATTTTTCCACATCCTTGCCACCATTTGTTTTTGTTCTCTTTTGCTGTATTTTTAACACCTTAACCATCCTAGTAGGAGTGTAATGGTATCTCATTGTGGCTTTGATTTGCATCTCCTTAAAGTACCGAAGAGCAATGGCATCAGTCTGGAGACCAAGGTGTGCCTGATCTAGGCTGTGGTCTTTACAATTACTTGCTATAAAGAAACTGGGACAATGACTTGGGATGATAGAAGGAGAATTAATGACTCAAGCTGTGGTGCTGGAGATGAGTATTGGATATACTATGGGTGGCTATGAGGACAAACAGGTTCATCCTAGAGAGGGTGAAACCAGGCTGCTCCTTGGAGGCAAGGATTCTGAAGCTTCATCTGACATACTTTGGACATGTTGCAAGGAGGGACCAGTCCTTGGAGAGGGATGTCATGCTTGGGAGGTTGGAGGGACAGTGCAAGAGAGGAAGACCCTCAATGGGATGGATTCATTCAGTGACTGGGGTACTAGGTATAGGGGTGTGAGAGACACTAAAATTGGCACAGGATAGAGTAGGGTATAGGGATGTTCAACATAGAGTTGCTAGAGTCATAAGCTAGATATCACATAACAACAATTACTGATCCTGAACACTTTTTCATGGCTTGGTGGCCACTGAATGCCATTTTTTTGGTGAAAATCTATTCAAGACTTTACCTATTTTACGATTGGGTTATCTTTTTGTTAACTTGTCAAAGGTTTGTACATATTTTGAATATTAGATTCTTATCAGATATATGGTTTCTGGAGATAGTGTCCCAGTCAATAGTTTGCATTTTCACTCCCCTCTCCCCCTGCCCCGCCGAGTCTTTTGATGAACAAAAGTTTTTAATTTTTATGAGTTATCATTAATTTATTTTGTCTATTACTGTTTGTGTTTTTGCTATATTAGATAATTTATTGTTGAAAACTGGCCCTGACAGTTTTGTCTATGTTCTTTCTTCTGAGAATTTTATAATTTTGTTTTACGCATTTAGGTCCTTAACCCATTTTTAATTTGGTTTTGTGTGTGGTATAAGGCAAGGATTCTGTTTTCTTTTTCTGAATGTGGAAATCCAATTTTCCCAGCAGAATTTATTGATGATACTTTTGTTACCACATTGGATTTAACACCCTGGTTAAACCATAGATGTGTGGACATCATGCTTGGAAGGATAAAGGGTCAGTGTAGGAGATGAAGACCTGGATGAGATGGGTGACACAGTGGGGTTAGATGTGTTGGAGATGGTGAGATTTGCTCTGGATAGGACAGGGTGCAGAGCTGTTATTCATAGGGTGCCTATGAGTCATAGTTGACTCAATGGCACATTATTGTTGTTGTTGTTGTTGTTATGCCTTCGAGTTGCTTGTGACTCATAGCGATCCTAAACAACAACCTGTACAACAGCCCTAAACTCTGCTCTGTCCTGTGCCAATCACACTGACTCCTATATACCCATCCTGATTACGCCAGTCACGGAATCAATCCACCTCATAGAGGGCCTTCCCCTCCTGTGCTGACCCTCCACCCTCCCAAGCATGATGTCCCTCTCCAAGGACCGGTCCCTCCTTACAACATATCCAAAGTATGTCAGATGGAGCCTCAGAATCCTTGCCTCCAAGGAGCAGCC
>NW_006400029.1:2331185-2338287 GCF_000299155.1 Elephantulus edwardii | reverse complement strand
CGAGAGTACTGACTGTGGAGCCAAGCAAACTAAAGCTATGAACAATCTCAATCTCTTCACCATCCATCCTGATGCTGCCAGTTGGCCCAGTCATGAGAATCTTTGTCTTCTTGACATTGAGCCTCAATCCATATTGAAGGCTGCACTCCTTGACCCTCTGCAGCAAGCGCTTCAGGTCCTCCTCACTTTCAGCATGCAGGGTTGTGTCATCTGTATAAAGCAGATTGTTGATAGATCTTTCACCAATCTTGACCCCACATTTCTCCTCATAAGAACAACAATTCCATTGGTTTTTGTGTCTTTTATTATTCACTAGTAGGCTGTTTTGATTATTGTAGTTGAATACTGTATTTTAAAATCAGGAAGTGTGGGTCCTGCTTCCCAGTATTGTTTTAGCTTTTCATATCCTCTTGCTCTTTCACGTAACATAGTTGGCTTTAGTTTCTATAAAGAAGGCTGTTGGAATTTTGATTGGGGTTGAGTTGAATCTATAGATTGTTGTGGATAATATTGGCATTTTAACACTGTTAAGTCTTCAAATCTACAGACATGGCTCATCTTTTCATTTATTTAAGTCTTCTTTACTCTCTTTCAACAGTGTTTTACAGTTTTCAATGTATAAGTTCTTCGTGTCTCTGGTCAGAATGAGTCCTAGTTATAGGCATCTTCAACTTTTTGAAAGTTCACCTGACATCACTTGGCTTGTGCAATAGTATCTGTGGTAGAGAATTTTCACTTTTCTAAAAAATGCAGAAAGCAAAGCTTGTAATCAGTATTTATTTTGCAGAGATCCACGAAAGAGGGCAGGTGTGGCAACAACCAGGCTCCTTCCCAGCAAACTACCCAGAATCAAACTATCTCAGAATCAAGCTGACACAACTTTGAACTGTATCTGTGAACATCATGTTAGGATTATCTCAGATTTTACTTGATATTATTTGGCAGGATTGTTTGGGGGGGGTATGTGTCTGTCTGAGAATATTCAAGATTTTCTTCCATATAAATGAATGGAAATTACTTATTTGGGTTATGCCATTTTGGCTTACAAAAAGACTCATAGGAAGTCTCTACTTTCAGAGTATATAGCGGGGGGAACCGATTGAGGTAGTTAACAGTGTTAGTTTACTTGGTTCCACAGTCAACACTCTTGGTAACAGCAGCCAGGAAATCAGGAGACGAATTGCATTGGGAAAGTCAGCTGTGAGGGACCTCTCAAGAGTACTGAAGAGCAATGACATCAGGCTGGAGACTAAGGTGCACCTGATCCGGGCTATAGTCTTTGCAATTACATGCTATGCATTGGAGAGTTGGACAGTGAATAGGGATGATAGAAAGATAATTGATGCCTTTGAGTTGTGGTGCTGGAGAAGAGTGTTGAATATACCATGGACTGCTAGGAGAACAAACAGGCTTGTCCTGGAGAGGGTGAAGCCAGGAATGCAAGGATTCTGAAGCTTCATCTAACATACTTTGGGCATGTTGCAAGGAGGGACTGGTCCTTGAGAGGGACATCATGTTTAGGAGAGTGGAGAGGCGGCGAAGGAGAGGAAGACCCTCGATGAGATGGATCGATTCTGTGAGTGGAGTGGTGGGAATGAGTTTGTTTGAGACAGCGGGGTTGGCACAGGATAGAACGGCGTTTAGGGCTCTTGTACATAGGGTTGCTATGAGTCGCAAGCGACTCGATGGCACACAACAACAACACAACAACAATAAGATGCTACTGTAAATGGAATTCTTTTAAAAATGTTCTTTTCTGATTTCTCACTGTTGATAGGTAGAAATCCAAATTATTTTTATTAACTATATATCCTGAAACTTTGCTAAATTCCTCTTTTAGCTCTAAAACTCTTCTTGTGAACTTTTTGGCACTTTCCATATATCATATCATATCACCCAATAATAGAAGGAAGAACAATTTTCTTGTTGGCGTGAGCACTTAGTGGAATATGTCACCCTGCGGTGGTGGTTGTTGTTAGATGCTGTTAAGTGGAATATGACTCACAGTGACCCTGTGAACAACAGATTTGAACACATTCATATCCTGTGGCATCTTCACACTTCCTGACACTAGAGCCCATTGCAGCAGTCACTGTGTCAATCTACCTGATCAAGGGTCATTCTCTCCTTCGCTGACCTTCCCCCCTTTCAAGCATCCTATTCCTCTCCAAGGAACAGCTCCTCCTAGCAACACATCCAAAGTATGTGAGGTGAATCCTCATTATTCTTGCCTCCAAAGAGCACTCCGGATGTACTATCTCTAAGATATATTTGTTTGTTTGTTTTGTCATCCATGGGATGTTCAGTGTTCTTCTCCAACACCACAGTTCAAAAGCATCCTTTGGTATCCTTAGTCACTGTCCAGCTCTCAGATGCATAGCAAGTGATTGGAAAGAGCATTGCCTGAGTCAGACATACCTTAGTCTGGAGGGTATTGGATAATTCATATAAATAATTTGTATAAATTGCATAATTTGCATATAGGGATATGGAGACTTTCCAAATGCAATATGTCTCCTTATTCCTGACTGCTGGTACAAAGGGTGTTAACTGTAGATCCAAGTAAGATGAAATTGTTGAACAGTTTCAATCTCTTGTCCATCCACCATGATGTTGCCTATTGATTTAATGGTAAGAATTGAGAAGAATGGGAGTCCCAGAGCACAAAACTGTGCTCATGTGAAACCTATACAAGGACCAGGAGTCTACTGTGCGAATAGAACAGGGGAACACTGCATGGTTTAAAATTAAGAATGGAGTGTGTCAGGATTGTATTCTCTCCATACCTATTCAATCTGTATGCTGAGCAAATTATTCAAGAAGCTGGACTCTGTGAAGAGGAATGTGGCATCAGGAGGGAGACCCATTAATAGCCCGTGTTACGCAGATGACACAACCTTGCTTTTTGAAAGTGAGAATGACTTGAGGGATTTGTTCAGAAGATCAAAGAATGCCACTGGATTGCATTTTAATGTCAAGAATGCCCTCACAATTGGTTGTACTCAAATAGAAGAAATTTGAGAGAGGTTTCTCCCTGTCTTTCCTGTGTATTTCTGGAAAGTAAGAACTTTGGTTCTCATGTCTTTTAGTAGTACCTGTCACACAAATAGCAGGTACTCAATGCTTATTGAATGATTGAAAGCCATAGAGAAGAGTTAGGTTAGTGATGTCTGTAATCTTTTCCAGAGTCTCTGTGTCAGCTGCTAATGTGCTCACCTGCTAACTAAAATGTTGAACATTCAAGTACAACCAGAGACGTCTCAGAAGAAAGGCTTAGTGAACTACTTCTAAAATAGCAGCCAATCACCATTGATCCAAGCCACCATTACCTTGCCTTTTCATGTCCCCACTGGATCTTTCCCAATTCTTTCACTTTCTCCCTCTGCCCACCAAACTTTCATATAATTTTCCCTGCTCTCTCTGTTCCAGTCACCTTGGACCCCATACTGTTCCTTGAACCACCAAGAGAATCCTGCCCCAGGACATTTGCACTTCTTACCCCCTTACTATGAATATACACTTGCTTCCTTTCCACTCTGTCTCTTCATATTGACCTTGACTCAAAGAGCAGCCTTTTTGTCACTCTCTCCCATCTCACTTTACTTTCTTTCCATTTCTGACACTTACCACTTCATTGTATTACTTGCATATATATTTCAGCCATATTTCTCCTATTCAAAAATGCAATCCCTATGACATTAATCTTTTGTTTTATTTTCTTTTGAGTTCCTGGTACTTAGAATTCTGAGCAAAACTCCTTGGATCCTTCATTGAATTGTTCCACCATCATAAAGACTAATGATCAGGACCACAACAATATTTTCAAATGTTTCCCCATCAAAAAAATATCACTACTACTACTACGTATTGCTATTGAGTCAGAACTGACTCATAGCTGAACTCACAGTGGGTTTTCAAAGGCTCTAAATCGCATGGGAGAAGATTGCCCATCTTTCTCTCACTGAGAAACTGGTGGATCCGAACTGTGGCCCTTTGGGTTGGCATCACAACCCTTTACCCAATTAGGGCACTAAAGCTACTGCAAGGAATAGAAAACTATAATAATATTTTTATATATCAGGGTATCTTGAAGAGGATTTGAACAGGAATGTGAATAGAGTAGACAGTTACTGATTTTACTTAGCATTTGATGAAGATTGGCATTCCTATGTGGTGGAAGTGGTTTGCTCTCCACACTATCAACATTGCAAGGTTTATAGTTCAGATCCACATAGTGGTGCTGCAGAAGAGAAGTATGGAGGCCCACTTCTAAAGAGTTAGCTGTTGGAAACACCATGGAGTACAGCTTTATCCTGATTCCCATGGGTCACCAGGGATCAGAGTTGGTTGCTTGGTAACTGTTGGTAGGGTGGGGTTTTTTGGTTTGTTTATTTTAATATAGTGCTTGTCAAGGAGGGGTATTTGTAATAAGAAAAAATAATTTAATACATTTAAGAAATAATAAATCTTAATCCTGGAAAATAAGAAAATAAAATATCAGCCATTGAAAAGCCCTTGTGAAATATAATTCCACTCTGACACACAGGTGGCCACATAGAAGGACGGGAAGAATTGTGTTGAGCTGTCCACAGCTCTCTGGGAGTCTCCAAAACCAAGTCTCATTGTCACTTTTCAGAGGTTAGTACTGGGACAAAATTTTGAAAGTGTGGTATAGTGTTGTGCTATATTGTGTTGTTATGTGTTCCATCTACTTGGAACCAACTCACGAGAAGCTATTCTGACTGGAGAATTGCATCCTGTTTCCAATTTAAATTGTAACTTGTTATTCCTCTAATGAGTCCTATAATCATCAGTATTGTCTAAAAGGTCAGTGTGGAAATGCGCTGGACTGTTGCATGTTTTCAAAGGCTGTAAAACTCTGGGGAGGAGATGTCCATCTCAAGGAGCAGCTGGTGCATTTGAACCACCTGTCTTTGAGTTGGCAGCATAACTACTAATCCAGTAGAGTGTTCAATATGACTTACCTAGCCATTGCTTTGACTTTCACCACAAGGCTGAGTTGTTGTTATTGTCATTGCTGTGTCCTGTTGAGTCAGAACCAACCCATAGCTGACCTCTGGTCTTAGTAGGACTATACAAGTGTGGTATGTTCGTAGTTACCAAGTGAATTTGATAGCTTGGTAACAATGAAAATAAGGCAAATAGCACTTTTGGGATGAAAAGTTCAAATAAGTTATATAGAATACTAACAAGAGGAGAGTCAGTTTTGTCATCCTGCCAAGCTTAAATTGAGCAGATTCAGGGACAGAAGACAAGAATATCACTACCACCAAGAAAGAAAAAGCAAAGAGCACAGTATGTCCTTTTGAGCCAGAGATTCTTGCATAAGATAAACCAAGACAAAAATGCAGTAGTAGTAGCAGCAGCAACACAAGGTGGCAGAGAATCAGAGGTTGACATGAGACAGAGCTGCACTAGAACTGCTGTTGCACAGAGCTGGGGCCACAGCCGAGGACCTTCCCTGTTTACTAGCAGACGGGGTTGGGATGGAGATAGGAGTCATACTTGGCAGAACTGAAAGAACTGTGTAACATTGGCCCAGAGCTATGAAATAGGAGTCAATGAGGCTGAAGGTCGGAGGCCCTCCATACATACTTGAGAAGCTGTACTGACTGGAAAATCATATCCTGTTTCCAACTTGAATTGTAACTTGCTATTTTCATAATAAGTCCTATAACCATAAGTACTGTCTACATGTTCAGTGTGGCTGTTGAAATAGGTCCACTGCTACAAGCAGCAGTCAAGATGTGTTGCATTGGGAAAATCTGCTGTCAAGGACCTTTCTAAAGTGAAGAGCAAGGATGTCAGTTTAAAGTTTAGAGTGCACCGGATCCAAGCTATAGTATGTATGCATGTGAAAGTCAGACAATAAAAAAGGAAGACTGAAGAAGGACTGATGCCTTTGAATGAAATACACTCTTTTCTAAAAGAACAAACAGATTTGTCTCAGAGAAAATGCAACATAGGTTGGTGAAACTGTGTCTCACATAGTTTGGGTATGTGGTCTGGAGGGGACAATTCTTGGAAAAAGACATCATGCTGGGAAAGGTAGAGAGTCAGTGGAGAAAAGGAAGACCTTCAATAAGATGGATTGACACAGTGACTGCAAGAGTGGGCTTGATCGTGTGGAGGATGTGATGATGGTATAACAGAGGGCAACGTTTTGATCTGCTGTTTGTAAGGTCGCTGTGAATCATCATCAACTCAACAGCATCTAACAACAGCAACAATATTGCATTGGATAAGTAAACCTAATAGCAGAGCGGTGAGAGCCTTGAGAGTTATGACTGATGTCAGAATTGATAGAAGAAAATGTGTAAGCACGTAACACATCTAACCTCATAGGAATTGGTTTTGTGCTGCTATGTTGTTGATGGGGACTCTTCTACTTTGTGAAGTTAGTGAAGGTCAAACACTGATGTCCACAAGCCAATCACATTGTTTTCACAAAGCAGGAGATGGCTAGTCCATATAGTTAAACACTTTAACTATAGTGACATTAAGGTTTAGTATATGCCTGTTGTTGTATATCATCGAGTTAGAACTTACCCATAGCTGATTGTCGAGAATTTTACAGGCAGTAAATGGCATAGGAGGAGCTCGCCGAGCCTTCTCCCATAGAGCTGTTAGCAGGTTTGAACTATATGCCTTTGGAAACACCTACGCAATATTCCTATTGTTGTTATGTGCCGGCCCAATCTCACTCTCTCTAAAATACCTATCTCCTTTACTCCAGTTACCAGTTCATCTGGGGTCTTGTTTCCCTGCTCTGTCCCTCCACCTTTCTAGGCATGATGTCCCCTTCCAAGACTGGTCCCTCCTGGCCACATATCCAAAGCATGTGAGATGGAGCTTTAAAATCCTTGCCTCTAAGGAGCAGCATGGTTTCACCCTATTCAGGACAGACCTTTTTTTTTTTTTTACCATTTGACTGTGTGGATCATAACAAACTGTGGCTGACTCTGAGAAGAATGGGAATCCCAGAACACTTGATTGTTCTAATGCAAAACCTATACTTGGACCAGGAGGCAGTCGTCAGAACAGAGCAAGGGAACACTGCATGGTTCAAAATTGGGAAGGG
>NW_006400029.1:2328469-2329237 GCF_000299155.1 Elephantulus edwardii | reverse complement strand
TTTTTTTTTTTGCTCAATACTCTTCTATGCCTAGAGACCTAGAAATAATCAAACAGACATCTGCCGATCTATATTCATTGCTGCTTTATTCATAATAGCAAATAAGTGAAAACAACTGACGTACCCATCAATAGATGAAAATACAGGTCAATTTTAGTACGTTAAGTTGTAGTATATAATGGTATACTATGTGACCATAAAGAATAATGATGAATCCACAAACATAACATGGACAAATCTGTAGAGTATGATGTTGAGGGAAGTTAACCACAGAGGGACAAATATTACATGATCCCTCTTTTATGAGAAGACAAGAAAAGATAAGTAAATATAGAGAGATCAAAGTTCAGTGGTAGTTACGAGGGAGAGAGGAGAGTAGATGTATGAAAATATATTTCATTCAGTAAGACACGTTATTTTTAAGCAATGGAGACACTGGCACTAAATATGGATGTATAGAGCACAACACAACTAGAGTAAAAATGAGTGAGTACATGGGGGTAGGTATAGGCAAATTTGTGTACAGGTAGGTAAAGATATGTACATAGGTGAGAATAGATAGAAGTAACTACTGTTGTTGCTGCGTGCTGTTGAGTAGATTCTGACATATAACAATCCTGCGTAACATAGAGCTGAACACTGCTTGGCCCTATGCCAACCTCACAAGAGTTGTTGGGGATGAGGGTGGAGAAAACAGTGCAACAATGAATGAATGAAAACCCAAAATCTCTGTAAATGTTCATTAAAACTAATAAAATTTAATTAAAA
>NW_006400029.1:2326965-2327539 GCF_000299155.1 Elephantulus edwardii | reverse complement strand
AAATTAATTAAAAAAAATAATAAAAGGATCATTCTGGATGTACTTGTTTCAAGATTGGTTTGTTTCTTTTTCTGGCTGTTGTTTTGTTAGGTGCTGCCAGGTCAGCTCCAACCCATAGCAACCTTATGAGACCATACAGTGCAGCGAAACCCTGCCTGATCCTGTGGCCTCCTCACGATCTCTGGTGCTTAAATTTAAGCCCATGGTTGCAGCTACTGTTTCAGTTCTTCTCATTGAGGGTCTTCCTCTTTTTTGCTGACCCTCTCCTTTAGCAAGTATGATAACTTCCACCAGGTAAGGGCCGGCCCTCCTGATAACATGCCTTAAGTGTGTGAGATGAAGTCTCACTGTCCTCAATTCTAAGGAGTATTCTGGCTGCATATCTTCCTTGGCAGATATACTTGTTCTTTTGGCAGTCCACGGTATAGGAAATATTTTTCACTAACATCACAATTCAAAGGCATATTTAATATTAATTGCCAATATTATAATACAAATGCACCAACTCTTCTCTGGTCTTGCTTATTCCATGAAAATACCATGGTTTGCTACAGGTGTACCTTAGTTCTCAAAG
>NW_006400029.1:2324998-2326080 GCF_000299155.1 Elephantulus edwardii | reverse complement strand
ATCTCTCTTAGAGCTAGGGATTTTGAACACTTCTTCATGTGCTTGTTGGCCATCTGAGTCTTTTTTTGTGAAGTGTCTGTTCATATCCTGTGCCCATTTTTTAGTTGCATTGTTTACCTTTACCTTGTTGTGGTGACCACTTGATTTCTTCATGGCTGTTTCCGTGGGCTATGATTTAGGAAATTTCATCTCTTCCACATTTATCATGATCTTACTTTTTGGTTCAGTTGTGAAGATTTTTGTTTTCATTATCTTGAGTTGTAATTTATATTGAAGGCTATCTTCTTTAGTCTTCATCAAGGAAGTAGCTATAGGTACATATAAATATAAACATGTAACTGCTGGTCCATACATTAATTGAAGACACAAATACTACTTTTTAGACCTAACCACATATGTTCTCATATTGATTTTCTGGATTTGAAGGTGTAGGACCACAGTCTCATGGGACGACTCAGCCAATTTGTACAAAATAATTTGCAAAAATCATGATCTAAATCCTAGTAAAATGAGTAATTCCTGGGGTCTTAAAAGCTTGTGAACTACTATCTACAACAAGACTTTGGGTCTCTATTTGCCAAGAGCAAATATTTAGAAGGTATAACCAAGAGCTCAGAGAAGAGAAATTCCAGAAGCTATAACTTCATATACCTTGAGACCGCAGCTCAGGGTAGAGAAAGTGCCTGGCTGCCACCATTGACTGTTTTGCACAAAGCAGATCCTGGATAGAACAGTAGAAAAGGAGAGAGAGCACAATTCAAATTTGTGTTAAAAAAGAAAGAAAAGAAGTCAGACAAATCCTAACTGTACAGTGAAGAGAGTCCTCTGATACTACTGTCCTGAGGTCCTCTTTATACCTAGACCTGTGGCACCCTGTGAGATCACCTTTTAGCAAAATAACAGGGTGACATACAAAATAAAGGCTTTTACCTATAAGTCTAATGCCTTACTTAAAGACCACAAGTATAAGAACAAAATATCAATAATTACCCAAAAGAAAAATGAGAAGATAGGGCACTGGGAAACTAGAGTACTGGAAAGGGAACAAGCAGAGCATGATTAAAGAGAATATTGAAAAATTA
>NW_006400029.1:2314753-2324178 GCF_000299155.1 Elephantulus edwardii | reverse complement strand
CACAACTTCTCAATCCATTCGTTTGTGGTTGGACATCTGGGCTCTTTCCACGTTGTTTAAATGGTGAATAATGCTGCTATGAACACTGGTGTACAAGTTTCCATTTGAGCCCCAGTTCTCATTTTCTTGGTGTATATTCAAAGCAATGGATTAGCTGGATCATATGGAATTTCTATGTTCAGCTTTTTCAGGAAGCACCAAACTGCCTTCCAGAGTGGTTGTTTCCAGATGTTTCTGGATTATCTTCAGCAGGATTTTGCTAGTGTGTGATATTAGTGATATTGTTTGATAATTTTCACACTCTGTCAGGTCACCTTCTTTTGGAAGGAGAATAAATATGGATCTCTTCCAGTCAGTTGGCTAGGTAGTTGTCCTCCAAATTTCTTGGCACAACCTGGTGAGCATATTCAGGGCAGCATCTGTTTGCTGAAATACATCAATTGGTATTCCGTAAATTCCTGGGGCATTATTTTTTTCCAAGTCCTTCAGAGTAGCCTGAATTCCTCCTTTATCACCATTGTTTCTTGGTTATACGTTGTTTATTCAAATTCTTCTGTGTCAGCCAATTCTTTTTGGTACAATGACTCTGTATACTCCATCCATCTTCTTTAAATGTTTCCAAAATCATTGAATATTCTACCCATAACATTTTAAGCAGTTCAACAGATATAGGCCTGGAAATGCTCACCAGGTTATGCCAAGAAATCTGGAGCACAGCTACTAGGCCAATTGACTGGAAGATATCTATATTTATTCCCTTCTCCAAACAGGTGATGGAGAAAATATTAACAGAGTGTGGAAATTATTGAATAATATCACTAATATCACACTCAAGGAAAATCTTGCTGAAGATTATAAAAAATGACTGGAACAGTACATCAACAGAGAACTACCAGAAATACAAGCTGTGGCAGTAGTGACATCATTGCTAATGTCAGAAGGATCTTGGCTGAAAGTAGATAGTACCAGAAGAACGTTGTCTTTGTGGTGTCAGAATTGGAGGAAGATTCCTTAACAACCTATGTTATGCAGATGATACAACTTGCCAAAACTAAAGAGGACAGGAAGCATTTGCTGCAGAATGTCAAGGATTGTACTCTTCTATATGAATTGAAGCTCAATATCAAGAAGACAAAGATTCTCACCTCTGGAACAATTAGTAACACCATGATAGCTGGAGAAGAGATTAAGATTGTTAACAATTTTAGCTTGCTGGTCTTCACAATCAGTACTCTTGGCACTAGCAGTCAAGAAATCAATAGACAAATTGCATTGAGGAAGTAAGCTGTCTAGGACCTCTCCAAAATTTAAAGAATAATGATGTCACTCTAGAGAGTAAGGTGCACCTGATCCAGGCCATCGTCTTTGCAATTACTTGCCATGCATCAGAGAACTGGACAATGATTAAGGATAACAGAAGAATTGATGCCTTTGAATTATGGTATTAGAAAAGAGTACTGAGAAGAAAAAAAAAAGAGTATTGAGCATACCATGGACTGCCAAGAGAATAAACAGGTCTGTATTGGAGAGGGCAAAACCAAGTTACTCCTTGGAGGCAAGGATTTTGAAGCTTCATCTCACATACTTTGGGCCTGTGGAAATGAGGTACCAGTTCTTTAAGAAGAACATCAAGTTTGGAAGTGTGGAGGGACAGCACAGAAAAGGAAGACCCTGGATGAGATGGATTAACACAGTAACTGGGGTAGGGTAGTGGGAGTAGGTGTGTCAGTCAGTGAGATTGACTCAAGATAAGGCAGGCTTCAGAGCTATTGTACATTGGGTGACTACGAGTTACAGGCAACTCGATGGCACATAACAACAACAACAACAACAACAACAATAACAATTGCCTATGCAAAGGTGTTTGACTATGTGGATCACAACAAATTGTGGCTAACATTGAGGAAAAGGGAATCCCAGAATATTTGATTGTGCTTGTGTGAAACCTATACTTAGAGCAGGAAGCGTTCATACAAATAGAGCAAGGAAACACTGCATGGTTCAAAATCAAGACAGGAGTGTGTCAGGGATGTGTCCTTTCTCCATATCTTTTCTATATGTGGAAAAGATAATTTGGGAGACTGGATTTTATGAAGGAAAATGTGGCATCAAGATTGGAGGAAAACTCACCGACAACCTACAAGATGCAGATAACACAACCTTGCTCACCAACACTGAGGACTTGAAGCATTTGCTGCAGAAGGTCAAGGACTGAAGTTTTCAATATAGATTGCATCTCAATATCAAGAAAATAAAGATTCTTACCACCAGGTCATTTGGCAGTATCATGATAGATAGAGATAAGATTGAGGTTATTAACAGTTTCATCTTTCTCAGATCCACAATCAACACTCTTGGCACTGTGCATCAGGAAATCAGAAGATGAATTACATTAGGAAATTTGCTGTTAGGGATCTTTCCAAAGTGCTAAAGAGCAATGATGTCAGTCTAGAGTCTAAAGTGTGCCTGATGAAGGATATGGTCTTCTCATTTACTTACCAAGCAACTGAAAACTGAATAATGAGTAAGGATGACAAAAGAAAAAGGAATGTTTTTGAGCTGTGGTGCTGGAGAAGAGTAATGAACAAATGGACTGCCAAGAGAACAAACAAATCTGTCCTGGAGAAGGTGAAAGCAGGTTGCTCCTTGGAGACAAGGATTTTGAAACTTCATCTCACCTAATCTGGGCATGTTACCAGGAGATACCAGTCCTTGGAGAATGACATCATGCTTGGAAAGGTGGAGAATCAGCACAAGAGAAGAAGACCCAGGATAAGATGGATTGACATAGTACTGTGGCAATGGAGGCAGATGTGTCAGAGGCAAGTGAGTTTGTCTCAAGACAGGGCAGAGTTCAAAGCTATAGTTCATAGGGTCACGATGAGTGGTAGTTGACTCATAACACTGCATAACAATAACAACAACAAAATGTGCTTACTCCTATTTTGTTGATATGTGAGTAACCAATCAGTTGGAAGAAGAGTTTCCTTGGGGGTGTTACCTGTATCCATGCTATAAACTAATGTGTTATAACAAAGCTTGCTCACTTTCCGACCATACAATCTTTTGGCATGTGATCCCAGTTTCTGAGATGTAAGTCAGCAGGGCTTCCATCCTGTTACTGGTTAAGAATCTTCTGGATTTCCCATTCCCTGAAACCATGTTAGTGGGCAGATGCTTCCAACCTGTTGCCTGACCTGCAGGTTTTGGGTTAGTTATTCATGGCAGCCACGTAAGCTAGCAGAGGTCACCAGCCTCTATCTGATCCACGGATATGGGACTTCCAGGGTCCTACAATTGTGTGAGTCATTTTCTCATGATCGTGTAAACCATTATGTTTTTTTTAAAAAAAATTAGTTTTTAATTGCTCTTTTAACAAAAGTTTACAGAAAACTAAGATTTCCATTCATTCATTGTTGCACATTTTCCTCCCTACTCTTGCCCGCATTAGCTCTTCTCTTTAAAAAAGATTCATTCTGAACCATTATCTTGAAATAAATACTTCTCTATATATCTGTATATATTTCACTGGTTTTGCTCTCTAGAAAACCCGGGTCTCGTCAAGGATCAAGTAGGGAAGAAGCAAGGACAATGAATAAAGAATAAGGCATCAATTGTCTTTGTATAGTGTTAGAAAAGAATATTGAATGGACTTTGTGGGCTGCCAGAAGGATAAATTTGTTTTGGAATAAGTACAAGCATAATATTCTTTAGAAGTGTGAATATAGCAAGACTTCATCTCACATACTTTGAATATGTTATCAAGGGGGTCCAGTTCCTGGAGAAGAACACCACACTTGGTAAAGAGTGTTAATGAAAAGGAAACTCTCAACAAGATGGATTTTGGTTGTAAAAAGGGCTCAAATATAGCAGTAGTTTGACCTTGGAAAAGCTGCTATCTCCATCACATAATTCTACATTCACTGCTTCATCTAGTGTGTGTCCAGCAGTCTTCACAGCCACCAGGCCAAATTGTTTACCCCTTAAAAACATGAAAAAGTACCATTTTGGAGAACGTACTTATGTGTGTTCCCCCCCTCCCCCTCAGCACTCCATTCCAGCAATGTTTCTTTTGATATAAGTGCTTTTAGTTTTTATACTCTGTCTCCCTTGAGAGCAGATGTTGGCTGTAGGAAGTCACAAGAGCACCACGTTGTGGGAACTGGGAGGACAGTACAGAGTGTGATGCCAGGACAGGCTGGATTGTATCAGGAACTGCAGCCCAGCCCCAGAACAGACCCACTGTGAAGGCTTTGGAAGCCCTCAGAACAACTCTGGTCTACTCTGGAGGTCAGAGCTCAGTCAGCAAACTCTAGAGCCAATATGTGGCATGCTTTGACCTTTTTTTAAAAAATTAATTTTAATGAAAGTTTACAGACACTTTGGATTTCCATTCATTCATTCATTGTTCCACTTTTCTCCCTGCCCCCCCATCCCGCAATTCACTCTTTTCTTTGAAAAGTAAAAAAAAAATTCTTTCATTGTTATTCAAGCCTTCCCCCCAACCAGTCCACTATACTGCCTCCATTCTGGACTCCTGTCATGACAACAATCTCTAATCACATATGCCTTTTAAACAGTTCTTTCCCTCATCTGTTTCAATGCAGTATACATAATTTATCCCATCTTTCTCAGTCTCTTCCCAACCCCTATGTCATTCCTCTTTTATAACAGTGTCATTATGAGGTATTTGTCTTTTTGTGACTGAGATATTTCACTCAGCATAGTGTCCTCCAGGGTCACCCATTTTGTATAATATTTTACGAGTTCCTTGTTTTTCAATGCAGCATAGTATTCCATTGTGTGACTATACAACAGCTTCTCTATCCATTTGTTTGTTGATGGGCACTTTGTTTACAACTCTTTGCTATTGTGAACAAAGCACAATACACACAGGAGTGTATATATCTACTTGGGGGGCTGCTATGGTTTCTTTAGGGTATATTCCCAGTAGTGGAATTGCTGGGTTAAATGATATTTGTATTTGCAAATTTTTGAGAAAGCGCCATATCGTCTTCCATAGTGGTTGCACCATTTTACACTTCCACCAACAGTGAATAAGGGTTCTAGTTTCTCCACAACCTCGCCAGCATTTGTTGTTTGCTGACCTCTTATTCTGATCCAGGAAGCCTTCTGAAATAGAATGAGCTTCTTGAGCTCCTTCTTAAAGCTCTACCAGCTGAGACGGGGAGATTCAAGGGAAACATCCCAACCTCTCTCTCCCTTGAGCTCTTGCCTTGTGATGCTGAAGGAGGTGGGGAGAGTCCTTGGACAGGATGACTATTTTTTACCTAGAGTATTCAATTTAAGGTTTGAGCCATTAAGGCAATGCCATTGCTGTAAAAAGAGAGTTTGGCGGGTTTTTAAAAGAGCTGAAATAATTGCCCATTTGTGCCAAGAGCTCATTAGCTCAAGCCGGATGCTTCAATGCAGACAGACTGCCTTGTACCCTGGGTGGGAGCTGGGAGGTGCTCCACTTCCTGCTGCCAGCTGGGAAGGAGTGCCCTCAGACTTGCCTGCCTTAGTGCTGACTCCTTGTCCAGCCTAGGAGACAAGGTAGAGAACCATTCATCAGACTGATGGGTATCTTAAGGCTGAAATGCCTCCAGTTTTCACACTCTTGGCTTCCAACTGGAAAAGGAGAAGAAATTAAGAAAGGAAAAGCCCTGGCCGGGATTCTATGCCTTTAGACAAGACCAGGAGCCTTTAAAAATGGCTTTCTGTAGCTTGAGGATAATCCCCTAGGGAGGTCTGGGAAGTCTTGCCATTTGCAAACATGCCAGCCAGGTTTATCGGTCTGACATTCTACCTCCCTTCTGTAAAGGATTTGGCATTTAGAGTTAGTAGATTTTCCTTTGAATCTTATCTTGCCTGTTTACCTTGACTGTGGCTGTGGGAAGTCCAATTGACCTTTCTGAACTCCTGTTTTCTCATCTTTAAAGTGAGATTATTGGTGGTTTATGAGGTAATTAGAGAGAAAGTACTTTATAAATAAGGACTTACAGAGACTGTGGGAAGAGTTCAAAATTAGTGTCATAGTGAAAGCCTCATAAAACCTGCCAATCAGGTCTGGTGACTGGGATTATTTTTATAAGAGTCTATGTCCTAATGACAGAAAAGAAAGATTTCTTTAGAACTAATCATTAGACCTGTCTAGGACAGGAATGTGCTGTCCAAGTTTCTGAAATTGGTAAGGACAGAGTAGGGAGAAGTTCAAGTATGAGAAGAATTCTGTCCAGGGCTTTCTCAGTACAACACCAGGAGGCTTCAGAATTTTCCTGGATGAGAGCATTCATTAACTAGAGTATTTTAGATCTACTGTGGATGGGATAAATCTCATGTTTCTTCTCCATACCTATCTCACAAAAAGACCTTGGGTTTCTGGGTTGTACTTCCTGGTACCACACTGACCTGTTCTGGAACCAAAGGACTCCTTGGAGGCAAAAAGGAAGACAACTCACTTGTAGATGTGAGAGTGACCATTTCTGAAACTGCAGCAAGTTTAAAAGAAGCAGTTTCAAAAGGTCATTCTTAAAGTCAGACTGCCCTAAAAACTTGGAGCTGATGCCCTACTACCTCCTGGGATAGTCAAGCCTAGTTAATGTGTGCATGACAGGGCTTAAGATCTTGGACATTACTATTTCCTTTAAAAGTGAATGAGAATAATGAAATTATCTTAGGGTATTTTTTTAAAAATTGATTATATGTAAATTTCATGAGAAACTGTGCCCAAGAATGGAACCCAATATCAAGTAGTCGAAATACTTATTTAAATACAAAAAAATTAATGAATGAATCGTGTGACCTGTCCCTTTCTCTTCCTCCCTCTCCCAGGCTATGGATGGGCTGCATAGGAATCAGATTGACTACATTTATGGAGGAAATCATTGGAGAAGCTCAATATCAACAGTCAAAACTAGGCCAAGGGCAGATTGTGGGTCAGATCATCAATTACTCATATGCAAATTCAAATTAAGGCTGAAGATAATTAAAATAAGTCCACAGGAACCAAGATATGATCTTGAATCAATTCCATTGAAATTTCGTGATCATATTAAGAATAGGTTTTAGGCATTGAACACCAATAATAGAAGACCAGATGAGTTATGGGATGATATCAAGGATATCAACCATGAAGAAAGCAAAAGAACATTACAAAAACAGAGCGGGGGGGGGGGGAACTGAAGAAGAGACTCTAAAGATTGCACCTGGAATGTCAGGAAGCCAAATTTAAAGGAAAACATGTCGAAGAACTGAAAAGACAGTTTCAAAGGGCAGCGTGGGTGGACAAAGCAAAATATTATAATGGAATGTGAAGAGAGCTAGAATTGTAGAATAAAAAGGGAAGAACTTGCTCTGCATTTCTCAAGTTGAACTGAAAAAACAAATTTAGGCTTCGTGGTGCAATGTTGAAAGATGCTATGGGCAATGTATTGAATGACCTAGAATGCATCAAAAGAAGATGGTGGGAATACACAGAGTCACCGTACCACACAGAATCAACTGACATGGAAAAATTTCAGCAAAACAACATGAGATATCATCTCACCCCAGTAAGAGTAGCAAAATTTAACAGAAGAGCAAACATCAAATGCTGGTGAGGTTGTGGAAAAACTGGAACCCTTGTTCACTGTTGGTGGGAGTGTAAAATGGTGCAACCACTATGGAAGGCTGTATGGCGCTTTCTCAAAAAGTTGCAAGTAGAAATATCATTTGACACAGTAATTCCCTGCTGGGAATATACCCTAACGAAACCATAACCGCCACCTAAACAGATCTATGCACACCCATGTTTTTTGTGGTTTTGTTCACAATAGCAAAGAGCTGGAAACAACCCAAGTGCACATCAACAAATGAATGGATAGAGAAGCTGTTGCATAGTCACACAGTGGAATACTATGCTACCTTGGAAAACAAGGAACTCATGTAATGTTCTACAAAATGAGTGACCCTGGAGGACATTATGCTGAGTGAAATATCTCAGTCACAAAAGGACAAATATTGCATAGGGTGACTGATGTAAAGTGGGACTAATATTGGGGTTGAGGAAAGACTGAGAAAGATGGGATAAATAATGTCTATTGCATTGAAACAGATAAGGGAGAGAACTATTTAAAAGCAATATAGGCATTATTATCATGACAGGAGTCCAGAATGAAGGCTGCACAGTGGAGTGATCTTGGGGGTAAAGATTGTATAACAATGAAAGAATTTTACTTTTCAAAGAGAAGAGCAAATTGGGGAGAGGGGTGGGCAGGGAGTAAAGAGCAACAATGAATGAATGGAAACCCTAAGTTTCTGTAAACTTTCATTAAAATTAATTAAAAAAAGATCTGAAAAAATTTCAGAAGTACCATATGAACAGGAACCAATGGTAATGAAAGAGGAAATGAAAGCTTCATTGAAGACATTGGCAAAAAATAAGGCTCCAGGAATCAATGGGATACCAATTGACTTGTTTCAATTAATAGACACAGATTTGTATGCACTCACCAGTCTATGCCAGGAAATTTGTAGGACTGCTGTCTGGCCAATGGATTGGAAGAGGTCTATATTTGTTCCTATTCACAAGAAGGGTAATCCAATTGAATGTGGAAATTATCAAACAATATCATTGATATCACATGCAAGCAAAATATTGCTGAAAATCATTCAAAAACAGCTGGAATAGTACATAGATAGGCAATTACCAGAAGTTCAAGTGGGATTTAGAAGATACCATGGCACCAGGGATATCATGGAATACCAGAAGAATGTCTATTTGTGCTTTATTGACTATGCAAAGGAATTTGACTGTGTGGATCATGACAAGTTGTGGCTGACATTGAGAAGAATGGGAATCCTAGAGCACTTTATTGTGCTCCTGAGGAACCTCTACCTGGACCAGGGGGCTGTTGTGCGAGCAGAGTGGGGGAACACTTCATGGTTTGGAATTGGGAAGGGAGTGCATCAGGGATGTATTCTGTCTCCATACCTGCTCAATCTATATGCTCAGCAAATTATACAAGAAGCTGGATTCTATGAAGAAGAGTGTGGCATCAGGATTGGAGGGAGACTCATCAATAACCTGCATTTTGCAGATGACATAACCTTGCTTGCTGAAAGGGAGGAGGATTTGAAGTACTTGTTGCAGAAGATCAAGGAATGCAACCTTCAAACTAAAGATTCTTACCACTGGACCAATAGGCAGTACCATGAATGGAGAGGAGACTGAAACTGTCAACAGCTTCATCTTGCTTGGATTCATAATTAACACCCTTGATATGAGCAGTCAGGGAATAATGAGATGCATTGCACTGGGAAAATCTGCAGTTAGGAAATTTTCCAAATTATTGAGGAGTAGTGATGTCAGTTTGAGGACTAAAGTGCATCTGATTCTGGCCATCGTCTTTCCTATTACTAGCTCTGCGTCTGTGAGCTAGACA
>NW_006400029.1:2309400-2313948 GCF_000299155.1 Elephantulus edwardii | reverse complement strand
ACAAGTAATTGTGAAGACCATAGCCTGTATCAGGTATACTTTAGTCTCAAAAGTGACATCATTGCTCTTCAGTACTCTGGAGAGGTCCCTGACAGCAGACTTTTCCAATGCAATTCATCTTTTGTTTTCCTCACTGCTGGTACCAACAGTGTTGATTGTGGGGCCAAGCAAACTAAAGTTGTTAATAATCTCGATCTCTTTACTGTCTATCATGAAACCGCCAATTCGTCCAGTGGTAAGAATCTTTGTTTTCTTCCTGCTGAGCTTCAATTCACATTTAAGGCTGCATTTCCTGACCTTCTGCAGCAAATGCCTCAAGCCTCCTCACTTTTGGCAAGCAAGGTTGTGTCACCTGCATAATGCAGGTTGTTGATGAATCTTCCTTCAGTCCTAATGTCTTAAGATGTAAAAATTATCTCGGGGCAATAGTTTCAAGAGGCTATCACCTTCCATAGCTCCAGAAAAATCTGGATTCCATGAAAATTTGAAATTTCATTTTGCATTTTCTCCCTTTTGGTCAGAATTCTGCTGGCCTGGTGGTGCTGCAATCCCAAAGGCACACATTTTGAATTCACTAGCAGATCTGTGGGAGAAGGACGGGAGATACCCTCCTGTGCAATTAGCTGCCTCTGAATACCCAGTAGAGGGTCAGCTACCGGTCAATTATCGCTTGAAGGCATACAACAACAGTAACAACACAATGGTAACTAGACACCATCTAGTTCTTCTGGTCCCATGTCAAATGGGATAGAGCCCCTATTTAAAAAAAATTCTATCTTCATATTCTTTTCATTCTTTCTCATCCCTAATATAAGCGTGGGACCTATAAGTATAAATAAGTTATATATAGTCAGTCCCTGTATTTTGAGGGTTAACTAATGGACAACTTCTGCTTGTCCTTTACTGCTATGTAAGCTTGCCCTTTCTTCAAAACAATTAAACCAGTTTCATACTATAAACAAATTCTTCGTCACATTATTTTTTATCTGCTGCATGTGCAGCTTCTAAATAATTGAAAAGACTTCAAGTCTTTTCTTGTATTGGATTAAAGCTTAAATATATGTACTTGTTCCAGTTTACCTACAGTTCAACTTAAAGACACAGTTAAGAACTTATCTAGTTCAGGGAGCTTTGGTGGCTGAGTGGCAAGAAGCTGCACTGCAATCCCAGAGGTTCACATTTCAAATCCACCAGATGCTCTGCTGGAGAAGGAGGGACAATCTTCTCCTGTACCAGTCAGATCCGATTTGACGGTGCCCACACAAAAAAACAAACAAAAGAGAACTTATCTAGTTCATAAACCAAAGCATCATGGTAAATAGATTTTACTTAAAGACAGACCATTCATACTTAATTTACATATTTGCTCCACAACTCCGAGCCATACAGTAATGTTGGTGTAACTACTTCTTTTAGTTCTGATTTCTAAAAGCAATAAAGGGAAATAAAAATATAAGGATTTGGGGGGAAAAGATGAAACTGACCTAATTTATAGATATAGGATTGTATGCAAGAGAAGTCCAAAGTAATCTTCAAATAAACTACTAGAATTAATAAATGAGTTTAATATAGTCACTAGCTATAGGACAAAAGATATTTCCCAGTTGTAGAAATACAACTCTTCCTCCTCGTTTGCTTTTCTAAACTTGAGGACCTAGCCTCGGTTGCCATATCTGCTAGTCTAAGTGTTCTCTATTCCAAAGTACTGAAGAGCAACAATGTCAGTATAGAGACTAAGGTGCACCAGAGCCAGGCTACGGTCTTCACAATTATTTGTTATGCATAAGAAAGCTAGATAAAGGCTAAAGATGATAAAAGGAAGAAGACCCTCAATGAGATAGATTGATTCAGTGACTGGGGTAATTGGTATAGGTGTGTCAGAGACAATAAGATTGGCACAGGATAGAGCAGGGTTTAGGGCTGTTGTGTATAGGATCACCATGAGCTGTATGCGACTCAGTGGCACATAACAACAGCTATAGAATGGATATACAAAACCAATTATATTTCTAGGAAAAACAGTAAATAATTTTTGGAAAAACCAATACCACTTATAATAGCATTAAAAACAAAATATGTATAAAACAGTACTGAGAGAAAAAAAGATAAAACATTACTGAGGAAAATTAAATAAAAGGTAAACAAATGAAGAACCATACCATGTTCATATATCAGAAGATTCGGTATTAGAAAATTGTGAATTATGACAAAATAAATCAAGAAGATAAAACAGAGAGAGAGAGAGAGAGAGAGAGTGTGTGTGTGTGTGTGTGTATGCATGTGTGTGAATGAGAGAGAAAGAAAATAGGCAAGATTATTTTAAAATTATATCAGACAAAACAACTATGAGATATCATCTCACCCCGGTAAAATTGCAAAATTTAACAAAACAGCAAACAACAAATGCTGGTGAGGTTGTGGAGAAACTGGAATCCTTATTCATTTTTGGTGGGAGTGTAAATTGGTGCAACCACTATGGAAGGCTGTATGGCGCTTTCTCAAAAAGTTGCAAATAGAGATACCATTTGACTCAGCAATTCCCCTACTGGGAATGCACCCTAAATAAACCATAATCACGACCAAAGGAGAAATACACACACTCATATTTATTGTAGCTTTATTCACAATAGAAAAGAGTTGGAAACAGACCAAGTGCCCCTCAACAAACGAATGGATAGAGAAGCTCTGGTATAGTCACACAATGGAATACTATGCTGCATTGAAAAACATGGAACTCATGAAATATTATACACAATTAGTGACCCTGGAGGACATTATGTTGAGTGAAATATCTCAGTCACAAAAGGACAAATATTGCATAGAGCCACTGTTGCAAAACAGGACTGACATCAGGGTGGAGGGAAGACTGAAAAAGGGGATAAGTAATGTATACTGCATTGAAACAGATGAGGGAGAGAACTGTTTAAAAGGGATATATGATTAGGAGTCCAGAATGAAGGCTGCACAGTGGAGTGGACTTGGGGGGGAGGGATTGTATAAGAATGAAAGAATTTTTCTTTTACTTTTCAAAGATAAGAGCAATTTGGGTAGGAGGGGGTGGGCAGGGAGAAAAGTGAAACAATGAATGAACGGAAACACTAAGTCTCTGTAAATGTTCATTAAAATTAATAAAAAAATTATATGGGAACCATGCATAGTTAACACAATCTGAGAGAAAAAGAGCAAAGTTGAAGGAATTATATTATCAGACATCAAGCCTTATAATTGCTCTCTCACTAGTAAATTAAAGTTCAAGGCTGTAAATGACATGAGAGGAGAGTGTCCATCTTTTTACATGGGGTAGTTACTGTGTGTGAACTGCCTGCAGTCTTTGGGTTAGCAGGACAATTCTCTGTGGACTATGCCACCAATTTGTAAAGGAGGTAGGCTCACTTTGTAAAACTGCCTTTAACTTAGTTTATATTTCTAGAAACCACAGATATTTCACAGATATGTCAATAAAAACTTAGACAGGTTCAGAGTGATGTAACATGCTCCAGTTTCCAAACATGAGTCATGGAGGAATGCGACCAGGACTCCAGTTTGTCTCACTCTCATGCTGTGTACTTGTAGCTAGGAGCTCTTTCTGGAGTGCCCATCCAGGTCTGTCTTCTCTTTAGAAACCTATTCTCAAAGTAGTAAAAAAATTAGATAGTAATAAAAGTAATCAATATGAGGTAGTGATTCCAACTCCAGGTCTTTGCAAATTTCATTATAACACTTCACTTTCTTGAGCTGGCATTTGAAATCTTCTGTTCCTTTCTTTTATGTCAGTATTTCTTCCCTCTGTTTTGGCCTCTCCATGTTCTAGTTCAAGTTTCAGAGTCTCTTTTTTTTTTCCTCTTCTGACATCTGTTTTGGTCTTTATTTCCCTCCTGTATCTTTGTAATGATGTCGTGCTTTCTTCATAGGTCTTATCTATTCTATTGATATCTATTCTATCTGTATGCTGAATGAATCATATGAGAAGGTGCACTTTATGAAGAAGAATGTGACTTCAGAATTGGAGGAAGACTCATTGACAACCTACATTACACAGAGGGCACATCCTTGCTTGCAGAAAGTGAGGAAGACTTAAAATATTTGCTGCAGGAGAGAAAAGACTTGATATGGATTACATCACCATATAGAAAAAATACAAAAATCCACTATATCAAAAACCACAAAAATCCTCACCACTGGACCAATATAATGATAAATGGAGAAAAGATTGGAATTGTCAATAATTTCATTTTGGAAACTCTATGAACTTTGATAAATGTCAATAGTTGTAGATGGGCTGCAGGTCTTTTGTTCATAGGGTCACTATGAGTCATGCTCAACTTGAAGGCAATCAGCAACAACTATCAATACTCATTGTGACAGCAGTCAAGAAATTAAAGACATATTGCATTAGAAAAACCTGCTATCAAGGACCTCTCTAAAGTGTTAAAGAGCAATGATGTCTATTTAAAGACTAAGGAGCACCTGGTCCAAGCCACAGTATTTTCAATTGCTTCCTATGCCACTGAAAGTCAGACAATGAATTAGGATGACAGAAGAATCACT
>NW_006400029.1:2280173-2308155 GCF_000299155.1 Elephantulus edwardii | reverse complement strand
GATGTGCTGTTCCAGTCGTTTTTGGATAATCTTCAGTAAAATCTTGCTTGCATGTGAAATCAGTGAAATTGTTCTGTAGTTTCCACATTCGGTTGGGTGGCCTTTCTTTGGGATAGGAACAAATATCGATCTCTTCCAGTCAGTTGGCCAAGTGGTTGTTCTCCACTGCCTTTAAATTGTGGTATTGGAAAAGAGTACGACATATCTATAAGATGTTTCAAGAACAAACAAATCTGTGTTGGAGGAAAAGCAATCAAGGTGCTCCCTTGAGGCAAAAATGGTAAAACTTTGTCACACATACTTTGGGCATATTGCCAGGAAGGATCAATCCTTATAAAAGGACATCATGCTTAGAAAGGTGGAGAATCAGAGAAAGAGAGGAAGACCCTTGACAAGATGGATTGACAGAGTGACTGTAATGGGCTTGGGCATATTGGAGATTGTGAGGATGGCATAGTGTAGGACAAGGTTCAGATTTGTTGTTTATTGAGTTGCTGCAGTCATAGTAAATTTCATGGCACTGAATATCCACACAATAGGCATTCCTGAGTGGTGCAAATGGTTAACCCATTTAGCTGCTCACTTAAAGGTTAAGGTTTGAATCTACCACTGACCACAGAAAAGCCTATGACCAGTTAGTTCTACTTTGACACAGGTGAGTCAGAATTGTATGGACAACAATTGGAACTTGAACCAACAGTAAAGTATTGAAGACAAGTAATAACAGCTGACAACTATTTTCCTTAAGGTATTTTTGTTTGAGTTTGAAAAATGAGGCAAAAGAAACTAATACTTGTGAGAGAGAGGGGAGAAGCCTTTTCCAGCTCCTCAATCCTATCACTGTTTCAGTACATTATTGGAAAATTTATAGACAAGCTGTACTAGCCTAGTCATGTTGTTGTTGTTGTTATATAACATTGAGTTGCCTGTAACTCATAGCGACCCTATGTGTGATAGTTCTGAAGTCTGCGCTATCCTGAGCCTGTCTCACTGACTTTGACACACTTACCCCCATTACCCCAGTTACTGTGTCAATCCATCCCATCCAGAGTCTTCCTCGTCTGCACTGTCCCTCCATTCTTTTGAGCATAATGTCCTTCCGTTGTCCAAAGACTTGTTCCTCTTGGCCATGTGCCCAAAGTTTGTGAGACAGAGCTTCAAAATATTTACCTCCAAGAAGTAATTTGGTTTCACCCTGTCTAAGACAGACCCATTTATTCTCTTGGGAGTCCAATGCCTTCTCCAACACCACAACTCAAAGGTATCAATCTTCTGTCATTCTTAGTCATTGTCCAACTTTGATGCATAGCAAATACTTGCAAAGATCATGGCCTAGATCAGGCACACCTTAGTCTCTAGACTTACCTTGTTGCTCCTCAGATCCCTAACAATGTATTTTCCAAGAGCAATTTGTCTTTTGATTTCCTGACTGCTGGTGCCAAGAGTGTTGATTGTGTAGCTGAGAAAGCTGAAATTGTTAACAATCTTAATTTCTTCTCTGTCTTTCATGGTGCTTCCATTTGACCCAGTGGTGAGAATCTTTGTCTTCTTGATGTTGAGCCTCAATCCATACTGAAGAAAGTCATTGACTTTCTGCAGCAAGTGCTTCATTCAGGTCCTCCTCAGTTCCAGCCAACAAGATTGTGTTATCTGCATAACATAGGTTGTTGATGTGTCTTCTTCCAATCCTGAAGCCACCTTTGCTCCTCATAAAGTCCAGCCTCTGGAATGATTTGTCCTGCCTATAGATTGGAAAGGTATGAAGACAGGATGCATCCCTGATGCATTGCTATTTAAACATTTG
The DNA here is from genome assembly GCF_000299155.1 of Elephantulus edwardii. Taxonomy (NCBI): domain Eukaryota; kingdom Metazoa; phylum Chordata; class Mammalia; order Macroscelidea; family Macroscelididae; genus Elephantulus; species Elephantulus edwardii. The sequence goes on along the minus strand of NW_006400029.1, from coordinate 2,306,351 downwards.
CTAAGTACAAGCTACATTTTCCCTTCACCATTATAGCTAAAGCTTCTGCTAACTGAAAGGAGAAAGAGGAGGAAAGCAAGATAGGGTGTAAGAAACTATTTTTTAGCTTCTGAGTCAAAAGCTCTTTGTTGTATCCCACTGAGTGCATTCTGAGTCATAGCAAACCTATACATAGGATAGAGCCTCAATTCCCTGTAAGGTTTCTTGGTAATCTTCACAAAGGGAGCTCTGATGGTGTCTTCCATAGCGATTTGCAACACTAACTCAAAGATGGCATCTGTTTGATAGTTCAAATCCACCAGAATCTCTAAAGGAAAAAGATGAGCAATCTCATCTCATGTGATTTATAGCCTTTGAAAACTTGCTATGACTCTATGGCACTGACATTCATTCCTCCCCCTATCCCCCTTATAAAAGCTTACTGCTAGATCCTTTTCTCCTTCAGACAATCTGGTGAGTTCTTTTATTTTTATTCCTTTTTAAATTCATTTTAATGAAGGTTTACAGAGACTGAAGATTTCCATTTGTTCATTGTTGCACTTTTCTCCCTGCCTCCCCCCTCCCCCCTAATTAGCTCTCTTTGAAAAGTAAAAGTCTTTCATTTTTATACAATCCCTCCCCCCCAAGTCCACCCCACTGTGCAGCCTTCATTCTGGACTCCTGCCATGACAATAATACCTGATCATATATCCCTTTTAAACAGTTCTCTCCCTCATCTGTTTCAATGCATTATTTATCCCATCTTTCTCAGTTTTCCCTCAACCCCGATGTCATCCCATTTTACAACAATAGCATTATGCAATATTTGTCCTTATGTGACTGAGATATTTCACTCAGTATAATGTCCTCCAGGGTCACCCATTTTGAATAATATTGCATGAGTTCCTTGTTTTTCAACGCAGCATAGTACTCCATTCTGTGAATATACCAGAGCTTCTCTATCCATTTGTTTGTTGATGTGCACTTGGGTTGTTTCCAGCTCTTTGCTATTATGAACAAAGCAGCGGTAAACATAGGTGTGCATGTATCTGCTTGGATGGTGGCTATGGTCTCTTTAGGGTATATTCTCAGTAGTGGAATTGCTGGGTCAAATGGTATCTCTATTTGCAACTTTTTGAGAAAGTGCCATACAGCCTTCCATATTGGTTGCACCATTTTACACTCCCACCAACAGTGAATAAGGATTCCAGTTTCTCCACAACCTCGCCAGCATTTGCTGTTTGCTCTTTTGTTAAATTTTGCTATTCTGACTGGGGTGAGATGATATCTCATAGTTGTTTTATATCTGGTGAGTTCTTGTTGTTGTTAAGTGCCATCGAGTCGTAGGTGACTCATAGCGACTCTATGAAGGAGAGTCCTCAACGCTTGGGAGCCTTTCATCCTCTCTCCAGGTGGTGAGTTCTTACCACCAACCTTTTAGTTAGCAGCCAGTGCTTAATCATTGCGCTACTACGACTCCTCCAGACTTCTTTAGGGAGTAGTTATTTGGGATTGTGCCTGAGTTAAAGAAGGAGATATTGTACTTGTTTCTGATGTTAGCTATTATGTAAAGAATCTAGTGTTGTACCTGGCACAGAAGGGATCTTTAATAGAGATGAAATTTCCTTTTCTTATAGGGTACAGCACTGTTGGAGGATCCTGTAGAAGACACAAAGAAATGAACGTTCGTGCCCCAGCCTTTAAAGAGCTTAGTGACTTAACAGTGAGAGGCTAGAGTCAAACCCACTAGAAGAAAGATGAAAAGCACGAGATTCCAGCCCCTCTAAGCCCATGGCCTTTTTGGAAACAGAAATCAGAGGCACCAGTTTCTGCCTGCTAAGCCCTCTGCTTTCTCATTCCACCACCCAAGTTTAATCTGTTTAATTATTTCTTCATGTGTGCTCTAGAGTGCCTGCTATTTTTATGGGCCTGTCTATTAATTTTTCTTCCCCAGCCTTCCCTCTTTCAGCATGGCCAGAGCAGTGCAGACAGAGGGCTGGAGTCAGGCTCCCGCGAACAGAGATTACATAGATATATATAGAGAGATGAGAGGAAGCAAGCAAGAAAATGCGGTTACCTCTGAGGATGCGGAGAAGCTGTTAAGTGCTGGAGATTTAAAGCTTCATTCGCCTCTGTACTAACTTCAAGCTGTTCTAAGCTCCATCTCCCAGACGGCAAAACTCAGACCAGCTGCAAGAGAAAGGATATTACTCCCTCTGGAGCCTTGGGTCTGATTTAGAGGGTGCTTAGAGGAGGCAAGCGGGAAGGAAGGAGTTGAACAATCACAGAGCTTTATTTCTGGGGAAACTTTCTTTGCTGAAAGAAAAGGCTGAGAACAAAAGAGAACGCTCATCAGTCATTTGTCATGGAAACAATGAATGGGATGTGAATTGGGGCCTCAATTAAGGCAGGGAAAAGTGGGTTTAATCTAAGAAGGAACTCCACGTCTAAAGAATGATGAAGTGTTAGCATGGCTATCAGAAGATTGGGTAGTCTGGCTCAGTAAGATCTGAACACTCAGCCACGTAGAGTAGAAGCAGGAGGCTGGCCCGAAAGACTTGATACGACCATTTCCCATTCGGCGAGTAGGTGGTATTGATGCAGCCTAGAGCAAAAGAAACTAGGTATTAACGAGGACTGTATTGATAGAGGTGGCAGTGAGAGGTGCCAGCTACAGACAAAACAGAGGGACATTGACCTCACTAGTTCCCTGACTAGAGCAATGAAAATAACTTTGAGGATCTTGCAATGGAAAAAGCCTGTATCTAGAAAAGAAGCAGCAGAAAATTACTTTTAACATTTCTCTTAAGGAGCTCTGGTGGCCTAGGGGGTAAGAAGCTGTGCTGCCAACCCAAAGACAAATGGTTCAAATCTACCAGCTGCTCAACAGGAGAAATATGGGCAATCTCCTCCCTTGTGATTTACAGCCTTTGAAAACCTCCTGGAGAGTCAGGTTATGGAAGCAATACCTTATTGTTGAGTTGCATCAGACAGAGGGAGCTCTAGTGGTGTGATTCACAGGGAGCTGTACTGTTACCCCAAAGATCATGCCACCAGCTGCTCTGTGGGAGAAAGACGGACGATCTCCTCCTGTGTGATTTACAGACTTGGAAACCCAATAGATGATCAGTTCTGAGTTGCTTCCAACTCTATAACAATGACTAAAAGATTGGGATAGAGTCTGGAAGCTGAAGAAGAGCAAGGATATAGAATTGGTGGGACACAGAATTTCAAAGGTCAAACTGAGTAATCTTTCTCATGAGCGTTATTGAGGCTGAGCATGAACCTGTCTGAGTGAAGCTTGAGGACATAGTTTGGGAATTGAAGGGACAACAAGCTATAATCACTTGTGTTTCCCCTCAAGTCAGCAGCGGAAGCTTTATGAAGCAAGGAATACTTTGGACCTGATGAGCTCTCATAAAGTTATGAGTGCTGTTATTAGCTGTCCCTGAGTCAGCCCCAAAACAAGGTGATCCCACAAAATAAAACCCTGCCCAAGATCAGTTGCAGATTAGACCGTTCTTATCAGAAGACTTTTTATTGGCTGTTTTTCAGAAGTCAGTCACCAGGCCTTTCTTCCTCAGTTGTCTTAGTCTGGAAGCACCACAGAGACTTGTTGAACATCACAGTAATTTGCAAATCTCCACTGACAGAGAGGTGGTGATCAAGCATGAGGTTCAGTGGCCTGGAATAAAATTTTGGTCTACTGAGTTGTGGTTGTTGTTGTATGTCATTGACTCATAACTGAAACGTCAGTAAGTTTTCAGATGCTGTAAATCACACCAGAGGAGACTGCTCACCTTTCTCCTTTGGAGGGGCTGGTGGATTCAAACCATCAGCCTATAGGTTGGCAGGGCAACTCCTAACCACTAGGCCCCCAGAGTGCTCTTGGTTGCTTGAGTAGATGGTGAGAATTCTACCATTTAACTACCACCATCCCGGACATCTCCAGGTAGAAGGTTACTTTAGCTTTCCTTCCACAGGCATGTGGCTAGTAAAAGAGAAAATAGGACGTTTTCCTTAAAGAAATGTCTGGTCTACAAAGCAAAACGAAACTTTCCTCTAGAGAAGGGACCGACACAGGGAGCACCTGGGCATGTGCCTAGAGGCCTATGGAGTGCACACGCCTCACATCCTGAAGCCGTGGAGATGTCCTGAACCAGGGGAATTTATCAGAAGGGCCCATCCTCAGCAACAGAGTGAAAACAGAAATTTGAAGTTGTTTATTTGGGTCCTTCATTATCCTAAAGACTTTCTAGCTACCATACTTGTCTCTATCCTTCTGGGACTTTGTGGTCAGTGGTAAAGTCAATGAAAAAAACAAATATTTATTGAATATCTAGTTCATGCAGAAATCAGGAGGCCTGTTTCCTGTTGACTTCTGTTTAGCTTTGTTTTTATTATTAGGTACTATAGAGTGGGTTTTGACTCTTAGCAGTGAAATATTGCCTGATCCTGGACCATCCTCACAACCGCTACTGTGATTATGCCCATCATCAAAACACTGAGTCAATCTGAGTCACTGAGAGTCCTCTTTTTTCACTGACTCTATTCACTGAGTATGATGTCCTTCTTCAAGGTCTGGCCCTTCCCAATCACATAGCCAAAATACATGAAGTGAAGTCTTGACATCTTGCCCTCCAAGGAACTTTATGGTTGCCCTTCATCCAAGACAGATTTCTTTGTTCTTTTAGCAGTCTATGGTACAGTCAATAGTCTTCATCAACACTATGCTCAAAGGCTTTATTTTTTTCTCCAGTCTCCCTCATTCATTACCCAACTTTACATGCATGTGAGACTTGGGTCAGATGCATCTTAGCCTAGAACATAACCTCTCTGCTCTTTGTTGTTATTCTGTGGTTCTGAGAATTGACTCATAGCTGACACTCCAGCAGGTTTTCAGAGACAATAAAACCTCTAAAACTAGCACAGGAGGAGATTGCCTGTCTTTCTTCCATGGAACAATTGGTGGATTTGAACTGCATTTGTTTGGATTCACAGTGCAGCTTCTTACCACTAGGCCACCAGTGGTTAGTTCCCCTTTGTTCCACAGAATACTTTAAAGAGATTTTTTGGCTCAACACAATACACTGTTTGCCTTATCGTTGTTGTTAGGTGCTGTCAAGTTGAGTACAACCCATAATGACCCTGTAAACAATAGATCTGAACCCTGTTCTATCATGTGCAATTCTCATGCTTTCTGACACTGGAGCCCATTTGCTGCTGTCATTGTGTCAGTTCATCTGGTTGAGGGTCTTTCTGTCTTTCACCAACCTTCCACCTTTCCAAACATGATGTTAGCCTCTAAAGAATAGACTTACATAGCAACATGTGTAAATTATGTGGGGTAAAGCTTCATCATCTTTACCTCCTGGCTGCACTTTCTCCAAGACATTTTTGTTTGTTCTTTTGGCAGTCTATGGGATATTCATCACTCTTCTCCAACACCACAGCTCAAAGGCATCAATTCTTCCTCTGTCATACTTATTCTTTGTCCAGCTCTCAGATGCATAGCAAATGACTGAAAAGACTATGGCCTGAATGAGACATACCTTAGTCCTTAAACTGACTTCATTGCTCCTCAAGAATTTGAAGAGGTCCTTGACTATAGACTTTCCGATGCAATATATATCCTGATTTCCTGACTGCTGCTACCAAGGGATTGTGGATCCAAGTAAGATTAAATCATTGACAACTTCAATCTTTTTTCTCTATCTATCATGGAAATGATAGATAGTCCAGTGGGCCAACCGTGGTAAGAATTTTTGTTTTCTTGACATTGAGGTGCAATCCATATTGAAGATTCTATTAGTTGATCTGCTGCTGCCAAGTCCTCCTCACTTTCAGTTAGCAAGTTGTTTGTCTTGTTGTTGTTGTTATGTGCTGTCGAGTCGCCTGTGACTCATAGCGACCCTATGTACAACAGCCCTAAACTCTGCTCTGTCCTGTGCCAATCACACTGTCTCCGACACTCCCATCCCAATTATCCCAGTCACTGAATCAATCCACCTCATAGAGGGCCTTCCTCTCCTGCGCCGTCCCACCAACCTCCCAAGCATGATGTCCCTCTCCAAGGATCGGTCTCTCCTTACAACATGTCCAAACTAGGTTAGACGGAGCCTCAGAATCCTTGCCTCCAAGGAGCCACCCGGTTTAACCCTTTCCAGGACATATCTGTTTGTTTTCCTAGCAGTCCATGGTATTCTCAATACTCTTCTCCAGCACCACAGCTCAAAGGCATCAGTTCTCCTTCTATCCTCCTTGGTCATTGTCCAACTCTCTGATGCATAACAGGTGATTACGAAGACCATGGCCTGTATCAGACGCACCTTAGTCTCCAAAGAGACACCATTGCTCTTCAGCACTTTGGAGAGGTCCCTAACAGCAGACTTTCCCATTGTTTGTCTTAGCTGCCAGAAAATGAAAAGTCAAATTTGTTGTTAAAATATCAGAATATTGTAGGTATTTGAAATCATCAACTCCTGACTCTGTAATATAAATTCCATTTAATATGCTACTAAATTGTACACTTTATTAATGGTTAACTTGAGTCACATCAAGAGGTTTGAAATAAACCAGGATAGATAGATAGATAGATAGATAGATAGATAGATAGATAGATGATAGATAGATAGATAGATAGATAGATATAGATAGATAGATAGATAGTGATAGAGAGACAGAATATGTTTAGCACAAGCTTAAATAAATTAAATATTAACTTCTATACTCTGGAAAATACTAGGCAAGTAGAAAAGAACTAAAGAAAAACATTTCCTTGTATCATCCCAGTTCCTATATCATCCGTTCAAACCACACAAAATACATGCAAAGATAAGAGCTACATCTCAAGATGGTTTGACCTTTTGTGGTCAGAGCATGAATCCAATGTAAATATCATTCAGTCATTGTTTGTCTATGTCTATCTTTCCTTCCAGTCTGTTTGTCCTTGGGCCTAACCAGATTTTCTTCCTGTAAATTACAATTTTTCTTCTCTTAGCTTTTTAACAAAAGAGGAAGCTGTGGCCCAGGAAAGAAAGATGATCTGTCCAAGGTCACAAAGCAAGTCATTGGATGAAAAGTGTCAAATAAATCAGGAAGAACACTAGGACTTCAGAGAAGGGAGTGAGTCCTTTGCACAGGGTAAGGGCATATGTCACAACCTTCTAAGAGCTCTTTAAGAGAGAACTGTTGAATAATGGAAAACTTCAAGGCCCCAAGGAATCTAATGGCAGAATGGAGCAAAGGGCAGATATTTTGAGAAGGGAAGGCCTCTTTGGAAATCCTCAAGTTTCTTGATGGCTGCTTGTAGGGTCAACCTGAGAACCTGTTTTCAGCACTTCTTTTCCCAGGGAAATGAAGTTTCTGCTAGAAAGGAGAGAAAGTGAGAGAGAACACAGCAGAGAAACAGAGAAGTGTCCATGAAGAGGAAGAGTTTTTGGAAAGGAGTATTTTATAGTGGAAGAAAGAGAGGACATTTGAGATGGAAGGATGGTTCAGGTAGAAAAATAAGCATACACAACAGGACTGCTGCAGACAGGAGCAGGGTGGTGTGAATGTCTCTCTTGATGCTTCCCTGAGTGCAAAGTGAACTCTTCCTGGAGAACAGAGGTCTTCCCAGCTAAGACGATGATTGCCTAACCTCTAATTTTCGGCCAGCTAATATGCTACATTAATAGCCTTTTTTATTAGGTTTTTATGAGAGGATGATATAGTCCTGGCTCTTTAGTAGTTAGTCAAATTGTCAACTTGCTCATAAACCAAGAAAAATTAGAAATGACTATTCTCTCTTTTGGAGACTCCTGACATGCTAGTGATGATCTTTTCAGAGTGTTCAGATAGGAAGGAGAGTGGCTGAGGATAAGCTAGTTGCTCCTTCGAGCTTATGTGCTTTTAATTCAACAGCCCCAGGGATGGAGGAATTATTTAATTCTGAACTCAGTAGCAAGAGGCCAAAAGCAGAAGCCAGGAGTTATGATTTAATAGCACTTAATTAAGTGTCATTTCCACTTGAGGAAGATTTTCTAGGTCATTAATCAGCAATCTTCCTATTGCAACCGATTCCTCTCTAGGAGAAGGGGGGCAATTTTTTTCTTCCTTCTTCCAATGGAGCAGAGAGAGTTCAGGAATTTAATAACTAGAGTTTCCTTCCTGTGAGGATGTCTTAGAGCCCCACGGATTCAGGGCAGACTAGGGCTGGGATTTGGGGTTTAGTTAGAAATGATAGACTTACTTGGGCTCAAAGGTGGTTTCTAAGTGAATTAGATGCTAGTGCTAAGCAGCCTTGGCTATCATTTCATCCGTGTTCCTCATTTTATGTGAGGGTTATAGAGCAAAAGGCACTGCCTATCCAAAGAGAAGAACAGCAGAAATGCTCTGAAACGTTCTCACTGTCTTCCACAGACTCATTAGACAGACATCCTTATCAAGTAAGCTAAGCATTTTCTTTGGCTGGATGGTCATACCAGGGAGACACACTTTCCCCCACACCCACCCCCTGCCTGTTTTGGTAGTGTCCTCCTTCTATCAATCCCCTCACCTTTATTTCTACTATTCTCAGTTTTTCCAACCCCTGGTTTTCTAGGTCCTACTCATCCTCCTTTCTTATCCATACCAATACACAAAGAAAGAGCAAAACTCTAGATACTTCTTCTATGGAGGGATGGCATGTTTAGTGCTTGCTGTGATTTTGTAAATGTTGAACATTCGGAAGGGCTAAATCTTGCTCACACTTATGCTTAGTTCCTTCTGTACATTGTTTCACCTCCACATCATTGAAGTATTTGTGCTCTTTTGGTACTGTATAGATATAACACAGGAAGATGGAAACAATTGCCTTCAAACTACAAAAAAAGATCTAGAATTGGGGTAAAAAAGTTGCTTTCATGGATATCTACCTCCGATCTGGAAAGTGCCCCCTGCTTTGCCTATTACCAACCAGAAGCCATTGGATACAGCCCAGCCCTTTTACAAAGGGAGACTGGACTCCTAAAGAAGTTAAAGGACCTCCCAAGGTCATCAAACAAGTTAGGGCAACTTTTGGGAATAGGGTTTACAAGTCAGACTTCTGACTTGTAAATCTTGTCATTTGCCACTAAATTTCACTTTTGAAAATAAATTATTCACAGAAAACCCCAAGAACTTAACCAAAAAACTGTTAGAGCTATTGAACCAATTTAGTAGAGTGTCAGGATACAAGATCAATATACAAAGTCAGTGGAGTTCCTCCAGAGTAACAAAGAGAATTCAGGGAAAGAAACCAAGACAGCAATACCATTTACAATAGCCAACCACAGATCAAGATACTTAGGGAGAAACCTAACAAGAGGCACAAAGGACTTTTACAAAGCAAAGTACAAAACATTTTTATGATAAAAACATAAAGACCTAAAAAAATTGAAAAAATATGTACCTGTTCATGAATAGGAAGATTCAATATAGTTAAAATGACAATCTTCCAAAAGCCATCTACATTGTTAACGCAATTCCAAAACAGATGCCGAATTCTTTTTTCAAAAAGACAGAAAAGTGGCAAGTTTATTTGGAGAAGAAAGATCTCAAATAAGCAAAGCACTTTTGAAAAACAAGAATGAAGCAGAAGGTATAGGACACACTTTTTTCAAAACTTACCCCCCAGCTATAATAACCAAAACAGCATGGAACTGGTACAATGACAGGTACACAGACCAATGGAATAGAACTGAGAATCCAGAAATTAATCCATCTATCTATGGTCAACTTGTATTTGACAAGGAAACAAAATCTATCAAATGAGGAAACAACAACCTCTTCAACAAATGGTGCTAGAAAACTGGACTACTACCTGCAGAAAGCTGAAGCTGGATGTACACCTCTCACCATTCAGAAAAAGAAGGCCTCTTGTTGTTGTTGTTATGTGCTGTTGAGTTGAGCACGACTCATAGAGACCCTATGAAGAAAAGATCTGAACCCTGTTCTATAACTATCACCATTTCTCTAATGTTCATAGAGTTTCCAAAGGCCTTTTGCTTAAGAAGTGGCTGTCAATCCTTCTTCTAAGCCTCTCTTAACCTGGGAGCTCTACCAAACCCTGTCCAGCATGCATAACGATTATGGCATTTGACACATCAGTGGTACACCATTCAGTATCACAGCAACTCCAAGTTATCTCAGTACAACAAACTGACAGACAAGTGCTATAGCACTTAGAAGGCCTAGCTCATGGTATAAAGGCTGACAAATATAGCCAGAAATACACAACTAGGAGTGGATAAAATTGATGCATGAGACCTTCTAAAGATTAAATTTCTATGCACATCAAAAACATTTTCCAAGAGAGTGAAAAGAAAACTTACTGACTGAGAAAATAAAAATTTGGCAATACCATGTTAGACAAGGGTCGCATAACAAAAGTTTACAAAATCCTACAGGGCCTCCCCAAGAAAAAGACTGATAATACAATCACAAAATGGGCAAAAGACATGGAAATGCCTTTCACAGAGGAAAATATTCTGATGGCTGACAGACACATGAAGAAATGCTCAAAAGCATCAACAATAAGAGAGATACAAATCAAAACCACAATGAGATGCCATCTTATCACAGTAACGGTGGCAAAGTTTAATACGACAGCAAGAAATAAAGGTTGGAGAAGATGAGAGATAGGAACATTTATACACTGTTGGTGGGATTGTAAAATGGAACAACCACTTTGGAAGGCAGTTTAGTGTTTTCTCAAAAAGCTGATCATAGAGATTCCATATGACCCAGCTATTTCACTGCTTGGAATACAACCAAGAAAATCAGAAATGAGACACAGGGGGAGTTTTGTACGCCAACGTTCAAAGTGGCATTATTCACCACCACAAGAGCATGGAAACAGCCCAAGTGTCCAACCACAATCGAATGGATTGAAAAATTGTGGTATGTTCACAAGATGGAATGCAGCATGCATGAGCAATGATTTTGAAAATCACTACATAACTTTGGAGGGACTGGACAGTATTATGCTAAGTGGACAAACCCAATCCCATAAGGACAAATATTGTATAAGACCATTATTGTAGAAATAAAAAGATAACTAGTAAAACGAGGAGAGGGTAGGAGCAGATGAGTGAGGATGGGCAGGGGGTAATCATAGGGTCACACAATTTGATGTGTAGAGGGAGGGGTGGGTAAAGGAAATCGGAAAGATCCAGTGTGAAAACAATGTATACGAACTTTGTAAGCAAACTAGTATAAAATAAAAATTTCATACTGTAAAGAAAATCAATTATTAATGCACTATCTCAAGCAATGCTCTGCAGAAGAAAGGATGTTGAGTCCTCATTTCATACACGTGGGGCATGCTATCAGAAAGCACCAGTCCCTGAGGGAGATCATCATACTCGGGAAAGCAAAGGGTCAGCAAAAAAAGAAGACAACTCTCAACAAAATAGCTTGATAGAGTGACTGCAACAATGGGCTTAGGCCCAGCAGAGATTGGAGGATGGAGCAGGATCAGGCAGGCTTTTGGCCGATTGTACATGAATATGGTCACCAGGACTTGGCACTGACTCCATGACACCTAACAAAAACCCAACATATCAGCCAGAATTCCAAGTGAATGAGATTTCCAAATGATTAAATTCTTCAGTTGTGACTACTCATTTATAAGATTCTCACAGCTATCTTTAAAAAAATTTTCAAAACATATTATATATAGACATTGAAATTGGTCGTAAAAGTTCATATAGAATGCAAGGAAATTATATGACAAACACAGATGATAAGAAAACATTAATTTATAATTTCACTCGACAAGTGCTTATAGACAGCTTATTAAATGTAAGCACACAATGTTGTTTGCTGAAGGAGGAATGAAGGAAATGCAAAACAGCACTTCCTCTCTATGGGCTTATTCTTAATCAGAGAAATATCTAAAAAGAAAGATTAGTGGAGGTTTGAGCAATCAGGAAGAGCTTGCAGATGAAGATAAACTTGAGTTGGACCTTGAAGGGTTGAAAAGACTTCTATTTGCAGGGATGCTAGGCAGAAGGAAAAGTTCACAATCCAAATAAACAGGGATTTCTTTTAGCCTTGATGAGTAATAGCAGTCACCTTGGGAAAGTAATAGGAGATAAAATGGAATAGATAGAGTAGGAATAAAGAGCATTGAATGCCATGAAGAAGAAGGGTTGTGAGCGGAAATGGGGGAAAACACTGAGCATTGTTTAATTTAAAACTTCCAGAAAACGGAGATCAAAAGGAAGAGCTAATAAAAAGATCCTGCCTAGCCAGGATCAACAAAAGATCCCAGGACTCATGACAAATGTGACCCTTTGGTCAAAGTCTTTCTACAGAGGCAGGACTCCAGAGACGGATTGATAGAGGACTATGGGCACCACGGAGGAGGGCGCCATAGTGCAGTTGCCATTTCCCTGCATATGTTTGAAATGTGGACTGACAAGATGAGCTGGATAATTTTGCTCAGTTACGTATTGAATTCTCTTCTCTGTGGTACAGGATCCCCTTGAAGCGTGACAGCTGCAATGACTTCCAGATGTTAGCCTCCTCTCTTCTTAGCAGACTGGGGTGGATGTGGTAAACTCTGCGATGGAAACCAAAAACCCAGCCAGATGTACCATGTCAATGTCAGCAACACACACATCTGGCTTCAATACCGGCAGCGATAACCAGAACAAATGGCTGTTATTCCCGCTGTATTCAACTTGTCAGCGTTCTCCATTAAAAGGCTGTGGGGGCGGGGATGGACGAGGGGCTTTGGGGAGCGACGTGGGGACTGCCCCTGGAAGGGGGCAGGCATGAGAGTGGCCCAGGCCCCAGGCAACCACGGTAAATATTTGCATTGCTGGCTTTGGGCAAGTAGCCTAGGCCTCAACCAAGAATGGAGGACGTGGCTGCAATGCTGCTGCAGAGCCTTGGTTCCCTCACATAGGGTCTCTGGCTCAGGAAAGCTGGGCCACGCTGCTCTCTTTTGCAGCAGGAACGCTGTGCGGGTGGCCCTCTCTGTGGCCATGCTACCACCAAGCCTTTGCGCTCTCTGCTCCAGCGCCAGGTCTGGCTTCTCTGCTTCTATGGGCCTGAGGCTCTGCAGCGCAAAATTGCTGTGGGATGGGAAGGGAGGGAAGAAAAGCACCAAAAAGTGTGTTTGGAAAAATGCCTGTGAGTTTAAAAACTGGGCCTGAAGCCTCTGCGTCAGAGGGTCAGTAAGAAACCTAGGTGTAGAGTGCCATTGAAAGCAGGGCTCCTGGGGTGGGGGGCTAGAGGGAGATTGTGGGTTGGGGGTGGGAGCAGAACCCTATAAAAGCCTCTGATTATGGAAGGGAAGTGGGCCCTCTGGTCACACCCCAAAACTCACTGCCATTAAGTGATCCCCATTCATCGCGACCTATTAGGACAAAATACAACCTTTACAGGTTTTCCAAGGCTGTAAATCTTTGTTGCTGTTGTTGTGTACTATTAAGTCAGAACTGACCCACAGCTGACCCTCCAGTGGGTTTTCAGAGGCAGTAAATTGCACGAATGGAGATTGCCCCTCCTTCTCCCTCTGAGCTGCTGGTAGATTGCAGCACAGGCAAGCAAAATGCCTTGACTTTTACCTGTTGTAGTTATGTGCTTCAAATCGGATCCACTTCACAGATAACCCTCCAGGGGTTTACAGAGGCAGTAAATTGCTTGGGAGGAGTTGTCCATTTTTCTTCAGAGCAGGATAAGAAGCCTTGTGCCTTTGAGTCGACAGCACAGCTCCTTACCACTAGACCAGCCTGCTAATAGCCATTTGGTTAGTAGTAGAATGCTGTTACCATTGTACTACCAAGGCTCCTTTTCGATCACTCAGTCCGGCTTCATCCAGTTTTACCTCCTACAAGCATACCTCTCTACAGAGAAGTAATTCATAACTGGACTGGCCATAATAATGAGCATATCTGTAAATTTCACCTGTTATCATTTCTGCAATCATATTTCCTATAGGGAAAAAAATGGATGGATACTTTGAAAACACAAGAGAGTATTTTAAATCTGAACTCCCTGGGAGGAATGGCAATCATATCCCATCTGCTTACCCAACAGTCAGTGGAGGTACTGGCATCACCAGATTCCTACTAATCCCTTTTTCTCCCTCCCCACATCTTGGTTTCTTCTTCTATAAAGATGGAATAGTACTATTTTACTTCACAGAATTTCTCTCTTAAGTGAGACAATGTTTACAAAGAGAAGTGAATTAATTATGAGGCTACAATTCAAGTTCCAGGCTACTCACTTCATTTCCCTAGGTCTCAATTTCATCACCTGGCTCAGGAAAATGGAAAAATGAAAATTCACTCTGAAAACTATGATGTTTGATATATATGCCTGATTTGTTATATTTATATTTACAGCAAAGAAAACTGAAATTGAAGCTCAGAAGAATTTAAATACTCCAAGACCACATAATTTATAAACAATTAAAAATTTTGTTGCATTAATTTGGCTTAGGTTGACACAATATTGGGGTTTTAATTAGTGACCTTCATGTAGCTTTGTAGTTCACCTTCCCTTCTATCTTCATATTTAAGGCCAGAGCTGTTCTTCAGCTAATGTGGTCATTGGTGAAGGAGTCTTTCTTTCCCTATCTCACCCAGCTCAAAACCATCCTTCATAAAGCCACTATGGTGCTAATTCAGTAGCTCCCCTGAATTTACTATTTGAATTTCTGGATCTATAACATAGGACAAATGACCAAGAGATGTGTCTCTGACCTGTCTCAATGAATGGCTCTCTTACTTTCTGATTGCCATTTTTCCAAGTGTATCACCCTTTTGTTTCCACATTTTGATGGAGATCTCTTCCCTCTTTCTCTCACTTGTTTGTTGCTTTTTTTTTTTTCAAAATTTATTCACCAGAGTCTTTCTGCTTTATGTTCTGGACTACACTATGTAATTCTCTGAGTTAACTTGGCTAGGCACATTTTCCCCCCGTTACCACTAACTAGTTTCCTTTTTTTAAAAAAAAAATATATTAAAGTAAGTTTTAAAAGACTTAAAAAGTCAAACATTACCATTAAATTTATAAAAACACTAATAATAGAATTCTTTGTCACATCAAGTTACCCCTGATCAGAGCAATCACTTTCAATTATTTTATCTGTTTCTTCTTGGTAGTTTTGCCCTTTTTACAGCTAACATACCACGTATTTCTCAGTTTACCAATTTTAAGTATTGTCTTTTGACTTCTTATCATGAAAAGTGAAAACCATATAGCATTATGGATAAAAGCATGAACTTTGAGAAGAAATTATCTTGGTTCAAATCCCAGGTCCACACTTAGAAGCAAGTAATAGCACTGATTTCATAGAGCATAATAATGTCTGGATAGTAAGTATACATTTTATTTATTTTCATTATTAACTAGCCTGGCATATATTTGTTTTGCTTATCTTTTCACAGCACCATCTTTGGTTAATTTTTTTTAAGAACAAATGACTTTCTTTTTTTAATTCTTTGCTGAAAAAAAATGTGTTCTCAGTAATGGAAGGTGTTTTTAGTGAGGACACATGCACTCTAAGGTATATCGTGCTGAGATTGGTTAAATTAAGCCTACTTTTTCAGATTCACACACTTATTCAGGCACCCACCCACCAGGTGGCAATACTTGCTAAAAGTGGGATAGTAATTTCCCACTAAACCTCAGAGGTGAAAAATGAAAGTGAATATGTTATGTTCTATCCTTCATTGTAAAAAGAGCAAGAATTGCAGGAGGATGATTTTTACCAGCTTCACAAAGGGGAACTATCACCATCAACTGTATCAACATCACAAAACCAATTCCCATGAGGTCAGACATGTCTCGCATGCTCCTGTACTACTGTCAAGTCCTCTCAACACCAATCTTTTTTGCTTCACTGGCTTCAAAATCTGATGCGATAGCTCACAGACCACACAGAACCCACGTTGAGGAAGTCAAAGGGTTATAATCTAGGTTAGTAGCAGAATGCAGCCAGGACAGCTTCCAAAAATGGCTTGTGGGTGCCTCAGACTTGAGCCTTGCAGCTTTAGCTAGCGTTGCAAAGTTCTCAGCCCTGCCAATTATGTCTCACTCCTGTAAAAGAAACAGATGCAATATAGGGATGGCTGACTCTGACTTCTACCCACTTCATAAATAGGAAATTTCCCCATCAATAATATTTGTAATGCCATACAAATAGCTGTATGGTCAGACATGTTTTTTCATATGCTCCTGCACCTATATCTACCTACCATTCACTGAGTCCAATGTTTATTGCAAATTGACCCATAGATTTTACTCTCAGTTGTGGGGTTTATTAGGTTGAGGAGTGGGGGGAGGCAAAGAATGGCACACAATGCAAGTCCAGGTTTAGTCCAGCAATTCCAAACCAGATTAATAGCAAGACACAATTCCTCAATTAGTTCAGACAACTTCTCA
This sequence comes from Elephantulus edwardii, assembly GCF_000299155.1. Lineage (NCBI taxonomy): Eukaryota > Metazoa > Chordata > Mammalia > Macroscelidea > Macroscelididae > Elephantulus > Elephantulus edwardii. The sequence continues at coordinate 2,289,968 of NW_006400029.1, read as the reverse complement.
GTCAACAAGTGAATGTGTATGTTTAATTCAGCAGCACAAATAAACTTCCGGTTTCCTCAATGGTCCAGTAAGTTTTATCTCAGAACAGTTTCAAGTCAACTTTCCCTTCAATTATCCAGCAAACAAAACCTTTAACTGTGGCTCCATCTCCAGGGTTCCTTTGGTTATACCTTGCCACAATCTCTTTACAGTAGTGCCACAGTCTTTTCAACCTCTTTCCACCACTATTTCTCACAGTGGAAAGCTCTCTTTTCTATTGGTTCCACAGCTATTGATGATTTGCAAGACCATGTGTCCACAGTTAAGGTAACTAGAGACTATGCTCCCGAAAAGGGTTAATGCTATGGATAGAAAAAGTCAATTATCAAGGTTTCTGACACCTCACCCCCAACTCCCAGTCCTCCAATAAGTTTAGGCAAAGGCTTTTAGTTCTTGTTTCATGAAGTGAAGCAGTACCAACATCAGCTCTGTCTCATGTCAGGTCTCTGGTCCTGAAGGGTACCGACTGCAAGCCTACTGTCAAGGACCTCTTCAGAGTACAAAAGAGCAATGATGTCAGACCAGAGACTAAGGTGTGCTTGGTTCAGACTACAGTCTTCTCATTTGCTTGCTATGCATCTGATAACTGAATAATAATAAGTATGACAGAAAAAGAATTGATGACTTTGAGTTGTGGTGCCAGAGAAGAGTATTGTATTGAATATACCAATTACCACCAATAGAACAAACAAGTCTGTCCGAGAGAGGGTGAAACCGAGTTTCTCCTTGGAGGCAAGGATCTTGAAACTCTGTCTCGCATACTTTGGGCTTGTGCAAGTAAAAATTTAAGCCAAAGATTATGAAAACAAGTCCATGAGAGCCAAAATATTATTTTGAATCTATTCCATCTGAATTCCAAAATCATCTTAAGAATAAGTTTGAAGCATTGAACACCAATGATAGAAAACCAGATGAGTTTTGGGATGATATCATCCATGAAGAAAGTAAAAGGTCATTACAAAGACAGGAAAGAAAGAAAAAACTGAAATGGATGTCAGAAGAGACTTTAAAAATTGCACTAGAGCATTGAGAAATCAAAACAAAGGGAAAACATGCCAAAATATGAGAGCTGAACAGAAGATTTTAAAGGGCATCTGAAGAAGACAAAGCAAAGTATTATAATAGAATGTGTAGAGAGCTGGAATTGGAGAGTAAAAAGAAAGAACTTGCTCTGTATTTCTCAAGCTGAGAGAACTGAAAACCAAAATTAAGCCTCAAGTCTCAATATTGAAAGATTCTATGGGCAATACATTGAATTACCCAGAAAACATTAAAAGAAGATTGAGGGAATTGGTTTTGTTTAGGTTTAGAAAAGTTACTACTTTATCCACAACAACAGCTAAAGCCAAGGAGGAGGAAGTTGAATATTTTTTCATACCACATTTTTCAGTCTGAAATTGACCATTGAACATGCACTCAAGATGCGTTAATGATAATTAGTGACTGGAGCACAAAAATTGGAAACAATGAAGAAAAAATGGTAGTTGGAAAGTACAGACTTGGTGACAGAAATGAGGCAGGAAATAGAATGCTTTAATTATATATGTTAAATTATTTATTCATCACAAATGCCATTTTTAAAAAAGCACAGATGACAACTTTTACACATGGGCCTCACCAGATGGACTGCATAGGACTCAGATTGATTACATCTGTAGAAGGAATCATTGGAGAGACTGAATAAAATGAAAATAAGTCCATGATAACCAAGACATGATCTTGGGTCCATGACACCTGAATTTGAAAATTATCTTAAGAATACATATAAAGTATTGAACACCAATCATCAAAGACCAGAGTAGTTGTGGGATGACATCATGGATATCATCCATGAAGAGAGCAAAAGGTTATTACAAAGCTAGAGGAAAAAGGAAAAACCAAAATGGATATCAGAAAAAAAACTCTCAATATTGCACTAGAGTATCAAGAAGCCAAAACAAAGGGAAGAGATGCTGAAGAAAAGGAGCTGAACAGAAGATTTCAAAGAGCATCTTGAGAAGACAAAACAAAGTATTATAAGGGAATGTTCAGAGAGCTGGAACTTAAAAATAGAAAGAATCTGCTTGACATTTCTCAAAAGGTATAAGAACTGAGAAACAAATTCAAGCCTCGAGTTACAATCCTTCAAGAAGCTATGAGCAAAACCTTGAATGATCCAAGAAGCATCAAAAGAAGATAGCAGGAACACACAGAATCACTGTACCAGAAAGAACTGGCTAACTTTGAAATATTTCAGGAAGTAAAATATGTTCAAGAGCCAATGGTGATGAAGGAAGGAGTTGACATGTTCAACTATCAGATGATCACCATTCAAATCCAGGAAATTTGGAGGACAGCTGCATGGCCAACTGACAGGAAGAGATCAATATTTCTTCCAATTCCCAAGAAAGGTAAACTAACAGAAGGCAGAAATTAGCAAACAATATATTAATATCACAAACAAGGAAAATATTGCTGAAGATCTTTCAAACACTGCTAGAACAGTCCATAGAGAACTGCCAGAAGTTCAAGTTGGGTTTAGAAACGGCCTTGGCACCAGGGATATCGTTGTCGATGTCAGAGGGATCTGGACTGAGTGTAAAGAATATCAGAAGAATGTCTATTTGTCCTTTATTGACTATGCAAAGGCATTTGACTGTGTCAATCATAACAAATTATAGCTAACATTGGGAAGAATGGGAATTCCAGGACACTTGATTGTATTCATGTGAAACTTAGACCAAGAGCAGGGGAACACTGTTGTTGGTGGTGGTGTTATGTTCTGTCCAGTCGTTTGCAACTCATAGCGACCCTATGTACAACAGCCCTAAACCGTGCTCTATCCTGTGCCAATCGCATTGCCTCTGACACACCCATCTCAATTACCCCAGTCACTGAATCAATCCACCTCATAGAGGGTCTTCCCCTCCTGCACTGTCCCTCCACCCTACCAAGCATTATGTTCCTCTCCAAGGACCTGTCTCTCCTTACAACATGTCCAAAGTATATCAGACAAAGCCCCAGAATCCTTGCCTCCAAGGAGTAGCCTGGTTTAACCCTCTCTAGGATGAATCTGTTTTCTTGGCAGTCCATGGTACATTCAATACTCTTCTCCAGCACCACAGCTCAAAGGCATCAATTCTCCTTCTGTCCTCCCTAGTCATTGTCCAACTCTCTGATGCATAACAAGTGATTGCAAAGACCATGGCCTGTATCAGGCCCACCTTAGTCTCCAGAGAGACACCGTTGTTTTAAAATTAAGAAAGTCATGTTACTGGGTTATATCCTCTTTCCAAACTTATTCAATCTGCATGCTGAGCAAATTATTAAAGAAGCTGAACACTATGAAGAATCAAGATCAGAGGAAAACTCATCAACAACCTATGTGATGGAGATAACACAATCTTGCTTCCTGAAATTGAGGAGGACTTGAAGTGTTTGTTGCAGAAGATAAAAGATGACAACCTTCAGTATGGATTACATCTCAGCAACAAAACTAAAATTCTCACTATTGGACCAATAGACAATATCATGATAGATGGAAGGTAGATTGAAACGGTCAAGAATTTCGTCTCACTTGGATCCACAATCAACACCCATGGTACCAGCAGTCAGGAGATCAGGACATGTTTTGCACTGGGAAAGTCTGCAGTCAGGCACCTTTCCAAATTATTGAGCAGCAATGATATCAGTTTAAAGACTAAGGAGTGCTTGATTCAGGCCATGTGTTTGTTTGTTTTTTTCCAATCACTTGCTTTGCAGAGTGTTGTTGTTATGTGCCATGGATTAGACTATGATTCATACTGACCCTATCTATGAACAGTAGCTGAGAACCTTGTCCTATCTTGAGCCATTCTGTCTCTGACACACTTGCCCCCATTGCTACAGTCATTGTGGACAATGAATAAGGATAACAGAAAAAGAACTGAAGGCTTTGAGCTGTGTTGTTGAAGAAGAATACTTAATATCTCATGGACTGCCTAAAGAACACAAAGATATGTCTTTGAAAAGCAGCCAGAGTGCTCTTTGGAATCAAGGATGGTGAAGCTTTGTCTCTTATACTTCAGACATGTTGCTAAGAGAAGCTATTCCTTGGATAGGGACATCATGCTTGGAAAGGTCAGCAAAAGAGAGGGAGACACTCAACTGAATGGAGCAACCTAGTGAAAGCAGCAATGAAACAAGTGTATCAGGAATGATGAGGATAGCATGGGATTGTGTAGGGTTCAGATCTATTGCTTATAGGGTTGCTATGATTTGTGCTTGACTCAATGGCACCTAACAACAACAAAAAATTTCTTTATCCATACTGCGATCTCTGGTGGCTTAGTAGGTAAGGAGTTTTACTGCCAACCGAAACGCAGGCAATTCTAATCCACTTGCTGCCTTTCAAGAAAAGACTAGAAAATATCCTCACAGGTTATTTACAGCCACTTAAAGCCCACCAGAGGGTCAGCTATAAGTTAGTTCTGATTCAACAGCAATGAGTCAGCCAATGGTCTCACTTTGCTGATACTAAAAGTAGTGGCTACACTTTGAAAACCACATATGACAGGGAAACAACACAGAAAGAATCTGATTCCCCAAATGTTCCCTGGGTGGAGCAGCATTACAATGCTCACCTGGAATAGTTATCTTGAACTTGTGGGAGGAAAAAACAACTAAGCTTATGTTTTCCTATTGTTATTGCTGTTGTTTTGTGCCACTGAGTCACTTGCAACTCAAAGAGACCCTATGTACAACAACGTGAAACATTATTGTCTCTGACACACCTATCCTCATTACCCCAGTCACTGAATCAATGCGTCTCATCGAAGGTCTTCCTCTCTTGCACCGTCCCTCCACCCTTCCAGGCATGATGTTCCTCTCCAAGGACTGGTTCCTCCTTGCAACATGCCCAAATTATGCCAGATGAAGCCTCAGGATCCTTGCCTCCAAGGAGCAGCGTGGTTTCACCTTCTCTAGGATAAAACTGTTTATTCTCCAAGCAATCCATGGTATATTCAATACTCTTCTCCAGGACCGCAACTCAAAGGCATTGATTCTCTATTATTCCTAGTCATTGTCCAGCTCTCTGAAGCATAGCAAGTAATTGAGAAGACCATGTCCTGGATCAGGCGCACCTTAGTCTCCAGACTGATATCATTGCTTTTCAGTACTCTGAAGAGGTCCCTGACAACTGACTTTCCTAGTACAACTCGCCTTTAATTTCCTGGCTGCTGGTACCAAGAGTGTTGATTGTGGAGCTAAGCAAGCTAAAGCTATTAAAAATCTCAATCTTTTCACCATCTATCATAATGCTACCAATTGGCCCACTGATGAAAGTCTTTGTTTTCTTGATGTTGAGCTTCAATCCATATGGAAGGCTATAGTCATTGACCTTCTGCATCAAGCATTTCAGATCCTCCTCTGTTTCAGTAAGCAAGGTTGTGTCATCTGCATAATGCAGATTATTGATGAATCTTCCTCCAATCCTGATGCCACACTCCTCCTCATAGAGCTCAACCTCCCACACGATCAGTTCTGTATACAGATTGAAAAGGTATGGAGATAGGACACATCTCTGGTGTCCACCCTTCCCAATTTTGAGCCATGTAGTGTTTCCTTGCTCTGTTCTGATGACTGTCTCTTGGTCCAAGTATAGGTTTTGCATAAGCATGATCAAGTGTTCTGGGATCCCCATTCTTCTCAGCATTAGCAACAGTTTGTTGACAAATGTCAAGCCACACAGTCAAATGCCTTTGCATAGTCAATGAAACACAGATAGTCATGATAGATATTCTTCTGATAGTCTCTGCTTTCAGCCAAGATCCATCAGACACTAGCAATAATATCTCTAGTACCACAGCCTTTTCTAAACACAGCCTGCACATCTAGCAGTTCTCTGTTGATGTGCTGTTCTAGTCATTTTTGGATAATTTTCAGCAGAACCTTGCTTGTGTGTTATACTAGTGATATTGTTTGATAATTTCTGCATTCTGTCGGAATCACCTTTCTTTGGAATGGGAACAAATAAAGATCTCTTCCAATCAGTTGGCCTGGTGATTGTCCTCCAGATTTCTTGAAACAACGTGGTGAGCACAACTACGGCAGTGTCTGTTTGTTGAAATATGTCAGTTGGTATGCTGTCAATTCCTGGGGCCTTATTTTTTGTCAATTTTTTAAGAGCAGCTTGAACTTCTTCCTTTATCACCACAGCTTCTTGCTCATGCTTTGTTTCATGAAAATTCTTCTGTGTCAGCCAATTCCTTTTTGCACAGTAACTCTGTATACTCCTTCCATCTTCTTTTAATGCTTCTTGGATCATTTAGTATGTTTTCCTAACAACTCAATAATTTTTGAGTCTTTAAATTGCAATAGTTGGCTTTCTCATCAACAACTCTTTTTTCTTTTCTTACTCTTCAGTCTTAGTGAAATACATCAACCAACAATATAATTTCCTAAGAAAATAATTATTTTCAAATTCGGATGTCTCAAACTGTTTATTATACTGATTCATCGTTGGACTGGTTGTCAAATTCTAGTTTAATGTTTCTTCTCTCAATTTTCCCTTTGTCTTTAATTCCCATTCTAATTCTCAGTTTTTACATATGACTTTTTTAATTTAAAAAGTTCTTTTCAGATGCTTTTAGGATTTATTGTTGTAATTAGGTGCTATTGAATCAAGTATGACTGAAAGCGACCCTATAAACAACAGATCTGAACCCTGTCCTATCCCATGCCATCCTTACTATCTCTGACACACTTGAGCCCAATGCTGCAGTCACTGTGTTAATCCATCTGAGTGAGAGTCTCCCTCTTCTTCATTAACCCGCCACTCCCCCCAGCTTGATGCCCCTTTCCAAGGAATAGCCTCTCCCACCAATATGCTCAAAGTATGTAAGATGAAGTTTCACCATCCTTGCCTCCAAGGAGCACTCTGGAAGCACTTTTCCCAGGACATGTCTGGGTTTTTGGTTTTTGTTGTTTTTGGTTTGTTTGTTTGTTTTGGGTTTTTTTTTGTTGTTTTTTGGGGGTTTTTTTTTGGCAGTGCATGGGATATTCAGTGCCCTTCTCCAACACTATAGCTCAAAAACATCAATTCTTCTGTCATCTTTATTCATTATTAATGCTTTTGGTAATAGAACATTTCAGAATTGTCCTGGGTATATTTTCGCTTATTCACTATGTGCATCACTCTCCTGTAGTTTATATCCTGCATTAACCCTTTAACATGTATTTACATTTCCTACAGGGAGTTCTGGTGCTATATTACATAGGAAATTGCACTGCTAATCCAAAGGCTTTACATCTCTGGCAGTTGGCATCTACAAGATGCTCCATTAGAGAAAAATGGAGTCTTCTCCTATGCTATTCACAGCTTTGGGAATTCAATGAAAGGTCAGCTCACAGTCATTTCCAACTTGATAGCAATGAGAGCTTTTCCCCCCTTCTTGTTTATTTTCACAGACTCTATAAAGGTGACCCAACAGAGTGTGGAAACTATAGAACAATATCATTGATTTCATGTGCACATCTGCAGAGAACTGCCAGAAGTCCAGGCTGGGTTTAGAAGGGGTCATGGTACTAGAGGTACTATAGCTAATGTTAGATGGATCTTGGATGAAAGCAGGGAATACCACAGGAATGTGTATCTGTGTTTCGTTGACTATGCAAACGTGTTTGACTGTGTGGATCATAACAAACTGTGGCTGACTCTGAGAAGAATGGGAATCCTAGAACACTTGATCGTGCTAATGAGAAACCTATACTTGGACCAAGAGGCAGTCAACAGAACAGAGCAAGGAAACACTGCATGGTTCAAAATTGGGAAGGGCATACATCAGGGATGTGTCCTGTCTCCATACCTTTTCAACCTGCATGCAGAAGAGGTTATCCTGGAGGCTGGGCTCTATGAGGAGAAATGTGGGGTCAAGATTGGTGGAAGATCTATCAACAATCTTTATTATGCAGATGACACAGCCCTGCTTGCTGAAACTGAGGAGGACCTGAAACTCTTGGAGGACTGCAGCCTCCAATATGGATTGAGGCTCAATGTCAAGAAGACAAAGATTCTCACCACTGGAGCAATTGGCAGCATCAGGATGGATGGTGAAAAGATTGCGATTGTTCACAGCTTTAGTTTGCTTGGTTCCACCATCAACACTCTTGGCACCAGTAGTCAGGAAATTAAAAAACGTATTGCCATGGGAAAGTCTGCTGTTAGGGACCTCTCCAAAGTACTGAAGGGTGATGGTGTCTCTCTGGAGACTAAGGTGCATCTGATATAGGCCATGGTCTTTGCTATCACTTGTTATGCATCAGAGAGTTGGACAATGACTAAGGAAGATAGAAGTAGAATTGATGACTTTGAGCTGTGGTGCTGGAGAAGAATACTGAGGGTACCATGGAGTGCTAGAAAAACAAATAGATTCATCCTAGAAAGGGTTAAACCAGGCGGCTCCTTGGAGGCAAAATTCTGAGGCTCCATCTGCATACTTTGGACATGTTGTAAGGAGAGACTGGTCCTTGAAGAGGGACATCATGCTTGGGAGGGTAGAAGGACAGTGCAGGAGGGGAAGGCCCTCTATGAGGTGGATTGATTCAGTGACTGGGGTAAGCGGGGTGGGAGTGTCAGAGACAGTACAATTTGGCACAGGACAGAGCAGAGTTTAGGACTGTTGTACATAGAGTCACTATGAGTCGTTAGCGACTCGATGGGCACACAACAACAACAACATATTTTCTAGGGAGCTCTGGTGGCCTAGTGGCAAGAAGTGTTGCAATCACAAAGGCTCATGGTTAATAATTTTAACCACCAGCTGTTCTTCAGGAGACAGATGGGCAATCTCCTCCCATGTGATTCACGGCCTCTGAAAAGCCACTGGAGGGTCAGTCATGAGTTGGTTCTGACTCAATGGTATACAACCACAAAAACATACTTTTTTATAGGAAATTCCTCCAACCCACTTTGTCTTTGAAATTATGTTTATCCACTGCATTTTCTTAATGTTTCTCTCTTCTTAAAAATAGCCTCTAATTATTCTTTCATGGATATAATATTTTCTCTAGATGTCTTTTCTGTTCCATTTCTTGTATTTTTGTTTCCCCTTGAGTTTCTCTCTGGGTTTGGTTGGTCTGTTTTACAGAGTTTAATATTGACCTTCTGCTACAAGTCCTCTTAACTTTCATCAAACAAGATTATGACATCTGCATGTTGTTGTTGTTGTTGATTGCCTTAGAGTTGAGCACAATTTATAGCAACCCTAGGAACAAAAGGCCTGAAGCCCTTCTACAACTATCAACACTTATCAAAGTTCATAGAGTTTCCAGAGGCATGTTATTCAGGAAGTGGATGCTACTCCTGCTTTCAAACCTGTTATAGTATGTACAGCAGCTCTGAACCCTTCCTTGTCCTGAGCCAGTCTAACTAATTTTGACACACATCGCCCCAGTTACTGTATCAATCCATCTTATCTGGGGTCTCCCTCTCTTGTGCTGTCTGTCCACCCTTCTGTGCATGATGCCCTTCTCCAAGGACCAATCTCTTCTGGCCATGTGCCCAAAGTAAGTGAGGCAGAGCTTCAAAATCCTACCCCCAAGGAGAGACTTGGTTTCACTCTCTCTGAGATGGACCTATTTGTGTGGGGTTTTTTTTGCCAGTCCATGGTATGTTCAAGACTCTTCTCCAGCACCACAACTCAAAAGCATCTATTTGTCTGCCATCCCTAGTACAACTCTCTGAGACATAACAACTAACTGAGAAGACCATGGCCTGGATTAGGTGCACCTTTGTAT
>NW_006400029.1:2249201-2279523 GCF_000299155.1 Elephantulus edwardii | reverse complement strand
CAAGATCCATCTGACATTGGCAATAATGTCCCTAGTGCCACAACCTGTTCTAAACCCAGCTTGTATTTCTGGTAGTTCTCTGTCAATGTACTGTTCAAGTCTTTTCTGGATAATCTTCAGCAGGATTTTTCTAGTGTGTGATATTAGTGATATTATTAGATAATTTACACGCTCTGTTAGGTCACTTTTTTTTCTGGAATGGAAAAAATACAGATTTTTTTTCCAATCAGTTGGCCAAGTAGTTGTCCTCCATATTTCTTGAGACGACTTGGTGAGCACATGCAGGGCAGTATCTGTTTGCTGAAATATGTCAGTTGATATTCCATCAATTCCTGGGGCTTTATTTTTTGCCAAGTCCTTCAGATCAGCCTGCACTTCCTTCTTCATCACCATTGCCTCTTGATCATATGTTGTTTTTTGAAATTCTTCTTTGTCAGGCAATTCTTTTTGGTACAATGACTCTGTATACTCCTTCCATTTTCTTTTCATGCTTCCTGAATCATTCAATATGTTCTGCCCATAGCTTAGCACACATTATTGATGAGCCCTCCACCAATCTTGATGCCACATTCTTCTTCAGAGAGTCCAGCTTCTTGAACAATTTGGTCAGGATGCAGATTTAATGGGTATGGGGAGAAAATACAACCCTGAAGCACTCCCTTTTAAATTTTTAACCATATCGTGTTCTCTTGCTTTGTTAGCACAACTACCTCCTGGTCCAGGGATAGGTTTCACACGAGCACAATTAGTGCTCTGGGATTCCCATTCTTTTCAATGTTAGCCATAACTTGTTATGACGCACACAATCAAATGCCTTTGAATAGTCAATAAAGCATAAATAGACATTCTTCTGGTATTCTTTACTTTCAATCAGGATGCATCTGGCACTGATATCCCAGGTGCCATTGCCTGCTTGAACTTCTGGCAGTTCCTATTTTTAAATGGTCTTCAGCAGCATTTTGCTCGCATATGAGTCACAGGCAACTCGATGACACATAACAACAACATGTCATATTAATGATATTATTTTATTTCATTTCTGTTGGATCACCTTCCTTGGGATGGGACATTAATATAGATCTCTTATAGCCAGTCAATATATAAAAACAATTTATAAGTCATGTATATTAGGACTCACATTTTCTTAGGTAAACTTCTGTAGTTTTTTTCTCTCACTTTCCTCAGTTGCTCAGAGAAGAATTGTCCAATTCCCACTTGAGGAAGTGTTTACAGAGAACAGGGTATGTGAGTCTGCCTGTCAACGTCCTGGGAGCTGAGCTGGAAAAGGCGGCTGGGAGTCTTAACTTTCATTAAGTATGTCAACTTTCATTTAAATGCTCCCTTTTAATTAAGGTGCCACATCACTACCCTTGGCAGTGCCTGCTACTCTTAATGTCAAACCCAATAGGATTAACCTCTTTGAACTGTAAATCTGTGTTTTTTCAGGGACAAAGAGGGCCTGAGGGTATCTCACCATTTATTTAGAGCCATCATTATGTTTCAGTCATGGCACGGATTTTTTTTTGTCTCCTCTTGTCCACTAAGTCAGTTATCACTCATATGATCTGTCTCCTACTTTCTGAAATTTTGGTCACAGATTTTGGCTATTGTCATCTCCTCTGCTATTTTCTTTATCTTTGAGGTTTTATGCTTATCTTGGTTTTATTGTTATTTTAGTGGATTTAAGAACAAAGCAGTGACATTGACCATATTTTACATGAATATTCTATTTATTTTGCATAAGCATGAAAATATCTAAAACACTCAAATTATATTGTTGTTGTTGTGCACCATAGAGTCAGAACCAACCCATAGCTGATGCTCCAGCAGGTTTTCAGAGGCAGTTAATCACATTAGAGGAGATTACCCATCTTTCTCCCATGGAGCAGCTTGTGGCCTTGAACCGCATGCCTTCAGGATAGCAGCACAGCTTCTTGCCACTAGGGCCCCCCCAGAGCTCCCCACATTATATTAATGAGCCCTAATACAATATAAACTGCTCTGCAATCCCAAGGCACATGGTTTGAATCTATCAGCTATTCTGTGGGAGAAGTATGGGCAATCTCCTCTGTGCTATTAACTGCCTCTGAAAACCCACTGGAGGGTCAGCTACGAATCCGTTCTGACTCGATGGTACACAACAACAATATAATATAAATTATATTAGGGAGCTCTGGTGGCCTAGTGGTAAGAAGCTGTACTGCAATCTCAAAGCACGCAATTTGAAGCTAACAGATGCTCCACAGAAGGATGGGCAATCTCTTCCTGTGCGATTTACTGCCTCTGGTCAACTAGGAGTCAATTCCAACTCCACGGCACACAACAACAACAATATTTTTTTTAAAAAAAACACTTTGCCATTAAGTCATTTCTGAGTCCTGATGACCTTACATGCATCAGAGTAGAACTGTGTTCTATAGAATTCTCAATGGTTGATTTTTCACAAGTGGATTTCTATACCTTTAGAGGTATTTCTGGATAGACTTGAATTGCCAATATTTTGGCCAGAAGCCAAACTGCATTAACCCGTTACACTGCCCAGGGACCTACCATGGTTTAAACAGTTACATTATTGAGGACTTTCCTCTTGCCTGGTAGGGAGCTCTGGCAGCCTAGTGGGAAGGAGTTGCACTGCCAATCCAAAGACAAGCAGTTCAAATCCACCAGCTGCTCCAGTAATGTTCTAAACACCTTATGTTGATTATATTAGTGTTCATAATAACCTCACTCCCACAGAACTGGAGGCTTTAACAAGGTAGCGTATTGGTGGCTGTTGCACTGCTAACCAAAAGGTCAGTAGTGCAAATTTACCGACTACTCTGAAGAAGGAAGATGCTATTCCAATAAAGATTTGCAGCCTCAGAAGCCCAGTGAAGGGTTGCTGTGAGTCAGAATTGACTCAATGGCAGTGTGTTTGGAGGTTTTAGTGTAAGAACCAATTGAGGATATAAGGAATCACGTGGAGATCTTGTTAAAATGTATATTCTAAGATCTTATCTGGGGTGGAAATGCAAAGTCTTAGCAGGAGGTCAGATCAGAATGAACTGGCTGGAAGCGCTATTTGCAATGTTCCTTTGGCAAATAATTAGCAGAAAGTCACCCCTCTTCTCACTTCTAAAATCTTGTTTTGGTGATCTGCAGTATAAACAATTTGTCTCTAATGCATGTTTAGAAACATTGCTTCTTTGTGCTTGTCACAAGTCATTAGATGATAAGTCATTTGAAAGCACAAGCTGCCTACTTTAAGTCAGATCCCATTAGAAAGCAAGCCCAGGAATACACACACACACACACACACACACACACACGTGTGCACAAGCCCCACTTTTTTTTAGCAATAGTTTAAATTCTAAAATTTTAAGTTGCTATAGCAGAATTTGGCCTCATTTTACCTGTGTTTTTTCCGTAATACCTGGTGCAGAGTGGTTTATGAGCTCTCAGTAAAGGCTGTTGGCCTGCTCACTAGTTATTCTGAGCAACAATCTGAGAAAGTAATGTTCTTATTCCCACCCCACCCCCAGGTTTGTGTGCAGAACATGCAACTCACAAAGCTGGGTTCATTGTCACTGGGGTACCTCCAGTGAGAACAGGCGCTCCCCAAGAATATTTGTGAAATATTTGTACCTGTCATTTTGTTTGTGTTTTTTTTCTCTCCCTTAACAAATACTACTAGTCTCAGCTGAATTTGATTAAATATTCTTTCTGATTTATGGAGAGGTTCCCCAACCCCCCACCACCCCAACGCCCTTACTCTTACCCTGTGCTGCTTAAACCAGATCATTAAAATGCAGCAGGTGTTCAATATTGTTTTGCTATAAAACTAAATGGGCTTAAAGTGTTCAAAGATAATGTATTCCTATATCAGGGCATTTATGAAAGAGTAAAGATATTCTGGTTTGGCCCTAGTCCCAATGTACACTTCTCTCCAAGATCCACACATTAAAAATTGTATTTTCTATCCCCCCTTTTTGCTCCCTAATGTTCATTTTGCAATGGTTGCCCCTGATTAATATCCTTGTTCTCTTCAGACTTAGAAAGTGGTTTTGGTTTTGCTAGGACACTTTAACAATAACGTGATTTACGGAGCAATTCATTGGAGCCAGAGGGCAATGTAATATAACAAAGCATATTTCACAAGCTTTCTGCAGTTGCCACAAATGCAAGATCGTTGGTATGAAAAACTAAGACGTAGGCAACACAGGAACCATGGTAAATTCCATGAAAGAGCAAAAGACACACAATTCCAAAGGTTGTTTTCAATACTCAAACATATTTGGGTGTTTGCTGCCTTGGAGTCGACCCCTGATCTGTGGATCGTACACATGATGGAACAAAGAGCTACCCAGGAACAGCTCCATGAACATTTGTGGATCTGACGAGTGCAATTCATGGACTAGAGAGATCCAGTGGAGCTGGCTTTTGGACAAGAATTTCCTGTTCTTATTTTGCCTAGTCTCTTTCAGCCTCGAAGTTCTGTGATCCTCAGTCAGCAGCATAGCAATATGCAAGCTGCTACTGACAGCTGGGTGGTGGCCGTGCATGAGGTGAGTTTATAGGGATCCACTAACAAGTAGACTTAAGGCGAGTGAAGAGTAGGTAAAGTACATGTCTCCTTACTAGAATTCCAATCTGAGATACCAGCATTCCTACTTTGAGATGTCAACTGAAAAATGAACCTAGTTGGCCCCACTGTGTGTGCTGCACGGAGCTGAATACAACTTCCCCAACCACCTACCCTGGTGATCTAGCTCTGAGGAGCAGACTAGAATCAGATCCAGATGACTCACTGATGGCATTATTTGAGGCAAGTGGCTCTTCTCCTGCTCTGCAGAGTAGGTGTGTTTTCCATTTTAGAAATCATGAAGAGATTTAAAGAGGAAGCTCTGCTTATTAGTTAGCGTTTCCTCCTGAAGCATCAGTGTACCTGCATGGCAGGCTGTGCACAGACAGGCCAGAGTGTGCAGAAATGAGGCTCCCAGCAGCTTCATGAGTTACTGGGCAGCTCACAGCAAGAGAGGCTTGAGCATGAGCCCTTTGGAGAGCTCGGTTAGGAGCCAAGCTTCTTCCCACAGCTGGGATAAGCAGGGATGGGGTTTTACTCTGAACTTGACTGACGCCTCATGAGACCAAGACTTTTCCTTGCCGACTTCTCAACTTCCCAGACTATAAAGAAGGATTTGAGGAAGGCCTCTAAATCAATCAGTCAATGAATAACTCTTAATTAAACAGCTGCCATGTGTCTAGTATCAGACCTGCTGATATTGCCCTTACATACAAAAAGAAGATATACGGTCCCTTGTCCGAAGGAGCTGATTGGAGGAACCATATAAGTACATGTAGAACAACAATAAAATTGTACAAAGTGATATGCTGAATAGCATATAATGTTGGATATTACATGTAATTGTTGGTTAGAAGGCTAGAATGGGGCAGGAAGAGTTCATGGGTAGAAGTGATGTGGAATTGCTGGATTCACCAAAAGTCAAAACATAGGAAACAAAGTTCATCAAGTTTCTTGCACTGTGACAAGGTCGGAAAAAGCAAATAAAAAGAAAATGCCAAGATGAGGACAGTGGTGAGTGGCCTTTCCTTCTCACATTGTACCAGGTGACTTAATACATGGTTATAAGAGACCCTGTCTCATCTCTCTTCTGTTCCGCCTTATCCCGTCTTCTCCCTCTCCCTCTTCCTTCCTCCATACCCCCCTCTCCCTTCTCCTATGCCATGAACAGCTCTATGGAGAGTCCCACATAGCGAGAG
Source organism: Elephantulus edwardii (assembly GCF_000299155.1). Classification (NCBI taxonomy): domain Eukaryota; kingdom Metazoa; phylum Chordata; class Mammalia; order Macroscelidea; family Macroscelididae; genus Elephantulus; species Elephantulus edwardii. The sequence goes on along the minus strand of NW_006400029.1, from coordinate 2,273,763 downwards.
CCCGAGAGCCTCTGCCAATAGCTGGGTGAGAGAGCTCGGGAGTGGATCCTCAGGCTCAGTTAAGCCTTCAGATGACTGGAGCCCAACGGAAACCTTGACTGAAATCACATGAGTGATCCTGAGTTGGAGCTGCCCAACTAAGCTACCCCGGGATTCTTGGCCCACTGAAACTATGGGATATAATACATGGGGTTTTGGTTTGTTTGGTGCCATTATCATTGAGCACCACCCTCTTTTGAGTCAGCCCCAGAGCTGTGCTTTAGTCTTCACAACACAGAGTGCAGCTACACTTCGTCCTCTCTGCAGGTTAACAGGAGACAGGACGCCAGAGTGAAACATGCTTCTCCCAGAATCTAAATTTATACCAGCTCTTTCACATTCTAGGTGGCAAAACTTCAGAGCAACTGAATCAGTCTCTGTCACCATTCTGGGTTTGTCTGATTGGCCAGAGAGTTCTCTGGCTCTGGATACAGCAAGCGGTGGCACTGAGTGTTATACAAGCTTGGGTCTTCAGCTTGCCGATCAGACATGACTTGTAGTCTTCGTGTGGTGGATGGAAATCACCAAGTGGAAAAAAAATCTGCAGATGAAGGGCATCCTGCCCCTTCCTGTGCTGCAGTGGACGTGAGATGACCACCCACACCTCCCAGTGGTGTTTGCAGGTGAAATAGTTCTGCTAAGTCGAGAACCTGTTGCCAGGCAGGGGAGATCTTGCTACTGGCAACAAACCTGCTGAAACAATGCCTTCATTTGGTCAGAGCTGGGAACTGAAGATACATTTTTTTTTGGCTGAGTACAGTGTACATGGTACATGACAAGATGGGCTCTCCAAGCCCCTCCCCTTTCTCAGGGGGATTTGATGGAAACTTGTGTCAAGGATGTGAGATTCTCAGTGTGTGGGAGGATCCAATTGGGGCAAGGACTCCCCAGCAGCTGATGGTCTCTCTCTCTCTCTTCTAGTGCTATTACTGGGGCTGGTGTTCCAAGGGGCTCTTACTCTTTGGAGGCCATGTGAACCATCAGGTTGACCACCTGGTTGCTGTAGCCAAATTCATTGTCATACCAGGAAATGAGTTTGACAAAGTGGTCGTTCAGAGCAATGCCAGCCCAGCATCAAAGGTGAAAGAGTGGGTGTCACTATTAAAGTCACAGAAGACAATCTGTTCTTCAGTTTATCCCAGCACGCCCTTGAGGGGCGCTTCTGATGCCTGCTTTACTACTTTCTTGATGTCATCATATTTGTCAGCTAGACGGCAGTTCAGGTCCACAACTGACACATTGGGGGTGGGGACACGGAAAGCCACACCAGTAAGTTTCCTGTTTAGTTCAGGGATGACCTTGCCCACGGCCTTGGTAGCACCAGTAGATATGGTGATGATGTTCTGGGCAGCTCCACGGCCATCACGCCACAGCTTTCCAGAGGGGACATCCACAGGTGGCAGTGATGACATGGATTGTGGTCATTAGTTTCTCTACAATGCCGAAGTTGTCACAGATGGCCTTGGTCAGGGGAGCCAAGCAGTTGGTGGCGCAGGAGGCGTTGCTGACAATCTTGAGAGAGCTGTCATACTTTTCATGGTTCACACCCATCACAAACATGGGGGCATTGGCAGAAGGAGCAGAGGTGATTACCCGTTTATCAACACCCTTCAAGTGAGCCCCAGCTTTCTCGAAGGTTATGAAGACACCAGTGGACTCCACAACATACTCAGCACCAGCATCCACCGCTTGATGTTGGCGGAATCTCTCTCCTGGGAAGATAGTGATGGCTTTCCCACTGATGACCAGCTTCCCATTCTCAGCCTGGACAGTGCCCTTGAACTTGTCATAGGTAGAATCATATTGGAAGATATAGACCATGTAGTTGAGGTCAATGAAAGGATCATTGATAGCGACAATATTCACTTTGGAAGAGTTAAAAGCAGCCCTGGTGACCAGGTGCCCAATGTGGCCAAATTCATTTACTCCAACATTCACCATCATGTCTCACGAATGCAGCTGAGGCTGCACAAGATGAGAGGGCAATCTGGATTGACGAGGAGCAGAGAGCCTGAAGATACTCATAGTAGATGAGATGTGTCAGAGCTTGCTCTATCAGGAGGCTAGCAAAGAAGTTGGAAAACCCCAGGGAACATGGGGGAGAGAAGAGCCATAGCTCAGTAAAACAGACCCTCTGCCTGTGACAGATAATGGTCTTCTCTCTTTTCCAGGATTCCAGGTCCCTACGTGGTACGGCCAACCATTGGGTTTTCTAAAGTCAGGAAATAAATAAAATCAGTTTGGAGTTCGCACAAACTTCTATTCCTTAGCTAGTCTTCCTGTCCTGAAGGGTACCTTCTACTCTTCCAACTCGTCCTGTTTTCTAGGAGCTCTGCTAACTCCAAGGGGTTGGAGGCTCCAACACTGTGGCAGCTCTGTGAGAGACAGAGATTACAGCCTTGGGAACCTGGCAGTCTGCTCATGCCCTGTGGGGCTTCTATAAATCAGAATGGACTCTGTGACAGTGGATCTTGGTTTGTTTGGGTCCTCTATTCTCTATTCCCATTGCAATTGCCTTAGTTGAGGTCTTTGCTATTTCTTGTATAGTATATCACAGTTGCCTTACATGTGGGGCTCAGAGTCCTTTTTCCAAGATAAAGATATGATAATGGAATATCTTTGCTGAAAAACATTTCATATCAAAGGAAATGGCAGCGTGGTTAGATACTTTACAATGCCCCTCTTACAACAAAGACATGAAAATACAATTGAATTAATTTTAAAAATCCTGAGCACTGAAGAACTGGACTGACTTCCAAGTGGAAGGAGGAACTGATGGACAGGGAGAGTTATGAATTACTGGTGCCCTGCCAGCCAGACCTGTGTAGTGTGTGGCCACATCGAGACAAAGCAAACCGTGTGCACAGATGAAGCCTCCATAACCTTGTGCAGCCAAGCAGGAGGGACTTGGCATTCGTGACCTGAACCTGGCAGTAGTATTTCCTACCCTGTGAAAATTACCTCACCTCACACATCACCCTCCCAGATTCTCTTGCTAGAGGTCCATGTACCTGCAGTGTCTCTTCTACCACAGTTATCCATGTTTTCATGCACACAGTCGCTGCCTAGTAGTTTTCTCCAGAACCAAGGGCCCATGGTCCAGTGGCACCCACCCCTTTTCTCAGCCATTCGTACTAGGGAGCTGCAGAGCAATAGCGTTGGCCTCTCCTCTTAGCTACCAGCACAGAGGCTTCATGGAACAGTGTTGTCCGTGCTATACATAGTCACTGGAACAAAGAGCCCACAAAGCAGAGGAACCGGCTCTTTTGTGCCACCTGTGCGAGGGACCTACTGGTGGCACCTGCTACTCCCTTAAAGCCACCAGCAACACGGATCTGAGGACCAATAGGAAACCTTCTGATCAACATTGCATTCTGATAGACTGGGGCAGACCAAGACCAGCAGGAACTCATGGACTGGTTGCCTCTCCTTTGCCTCATTCCCCCATGCCATCACCCCTGTAGAGAGATTTTTTTTCTCTCTCTCTCTACTCCAATTACCCCTGTATACATGCCCAGGATCTTTGGTAAAAATTTCTATATCACCCACACAATGATTGATGACCCAGGAATCTTTGTTCTCACCATGTGGAAACCAGCAATGGGTACACACAGCATCCAATCCAGTGATCAGTGAGAACATGCTTTGCATGCTCAAATGACCAGATAAACATACACACCACCAGTGATGCCAGCTACATTCTCAGCTACCCTGGAAAAGCAAGAAACAGAAATCCGTACTCATACATCCATCCAGCTGTTGCTCCACTCTCCCAGAGACGGTGATGAGAAACCCAATGAGGCCTGACTAGGGACCAGAGTAGTGTTCACACTCTATTTGGTTGGATGTGAACAAAATGTCAAGGCACAGCAAACAAAAGTAGAATAAGTAAATATAATAACAACAGCATAATGCCTTAGAGAAAATATATGATATCAAATCACATAAAAGGAAAGAACAAATTAGTCCTAGCAAGTTGCCAAAATAAAAGGAGAGGAAAAAACCCTTTCAGAGAAATAGTGAAGCTACCTGATAAGGAATTAAAAAGATTAACATATCATGTTTTACAAGAGAGGAGGAAAAGAATCAAGAAAAACATATACCAAAAAAGCACACAAGAATATAAAAGGGGAAATAGTAAAATAAATATAAAATTAGAAAGGACACAAAAACAACTAAAAATTCAAAGGCCTAGTAAGGAAATTTCAGAAATAAGGGGAAAAAATTGGATAGAACATGGAAGCAGAATTCAAGTAGTTTCACATTAAATTGAGGGGGAAAAAATCAGGAAAAAGAATAAAGAAAAACTAAGAAAGGCTAGGAATTATGCGGGGCATTATCAAGAGTAAAAATTTACTCATGATAAGAATTTGAAAACAAGAGGAATCAAAACTCATCCAAATAAGCAAAACAAAGAGAGACTTTTCAAAAATTTGCTGAGAAAATGTCCCTGCTGATGAAATGTCCCTAATATAATTAAAGATGAGAGAATATGCATTCAAGAAGCTCAGTAGATCCCATAAAGGCTAGATCTAAAGAGAAAAGAAACTCACCCAAGACATAACAATCAAAGATGCAAAGACAAGGAACCCTAAGAGCAACTTGAGAAGAATGAAAAGTTATCTACAACAGACAATCAATAAGACTAAATTCAATCACTTGACAGAAGCCATGTGTTTGATATAAATCATATATAAAATATATACAAAACATTTTATTATTTTATTTTATTATATAAAACATTGAAAGGAAAAAAATTGCCATCTGAGAATTATATATCCAGTAAAATTCTCTCTCAAATACAATAATGGATTAGTACACTTCCAGATGAATAGAAATTAAGGGAATTAGTAAATACCAAATGAACCTAACAAGAAGTATTTTAAAAAGCCCTTTAAAGAACAAATAAACATCAGGCAACAATGGGATACTGTCAGCCAGATAGTCCCCAGATAAAGAATTCTCAAAAATAAGACAAAGCTAAAGGACTGCAAATGGGGAACCAGAAATGTTATTCTATAAATAAAAACAACAACAAAAAAGCAAAAGGGGGATTAAGGGGCGTATTTGTAGAACTATAATATGGACAGGAAGACAAGGTGATTTCAAGACATGAAAGACTGCTTTAAGCTTAAGGACAAAAGGATAATTTCAAAGTTACCACAATGGCACTTACCAAGCCAACTCATAAACATAAAAAAAGAAGACAAGTATAAAGATTCAGTAAACACAAAATCAACAACAACAAAAGAAGTGAAACATAAATCCTCAAACACAAAGGACTCAGTAGAGAAAATTAGGAAGAACACAGAAACAGTCAAAGAACAACAAAATGATCAAAAGTAAACTCATGTATTGATAATTACACTGACTATAAATATCTTAAATGCATCAGCAAAGAGACAAAATGTGACAGAATGGATTTTTAAAAATGAAACATCATACTGTCTACAAGAGACGTATTTTAGACACAAGGAGAGTTTAAGTCAACTAAAACACAACAACTGAAACATTGGGCTTGAAGATGTTGGAGATTGGATGGATGGCACAGTATAGGGCAAGGTTCATAGAATCTGTTGTTCATAGAGTTGTCATGAGTTGTAGTCTACTCAATGGCACATGGCAACATGAAAAAAATATAATGTACTTCCCCTATTTTTTTTGTTACATTTTGCCTTGAAGTTTATTTTATTCAAGACTAATATGAGCACCCTGCCCTCTTTTTTGTTTGTTGTTTCCTTGAAACATTTTTTTCCATCTTTTGAGTTTCATTGTTGCTATTGTTATGTGCCATCAAGTCAACTATGGCTCATAGTACCTTATGAACAACAGATCATATTTTGCTCCAGACTGTTCTATACTAGGAGCGTAAGAAGCACAGTAAGAAGCTGTGCTATAATACCAAAGGCATTTAGTTTGGATCCATCTGCTGCTCCGTAGAAGGATGGGAAGTCTCCTTACTGCCTCTGAAAACAGCTTGAAGGTCAGCTGGAGATCAGTTCCAACTTGATAGCACACAACAATATGTAATATGACAAGATAGATATGATATATGATATATGGTATTAGTCAATCCACAAAGAGGGCATAATCATAATAAATATATATACACTCAATGACAGGGTTCCAGAATACAGGAAACAAGTTCTAAACCATTGAAAATAGAAATAGTTCTACAATAGTAACAGTAGATTTCAACACATCTTTTGAGGAAGGACAGAATAATGAGAAAGAAATTCAACAAAGATATCATCTAAAAGGCACAATCAACCAACTCAACCTCAAAGACATATACAGAATGCTCCACTCAACAGCAGCAAGCTATATATTCTTTTCTAATACACACAAATCTTTCTTCAGAATATACCACATTTTATATCACAAATGAAGTCACAATAAAATCTAAAATGTAGGAATATTACAAAAAAATTTCTCTGATCACAATGATATAAATGTAGATATAAATAAAAGGGGGGAAAAGAAAGAGAGAAACCCATATACACGAGAACTAACTTATTGTTTTTATGTGCCATTGAGTCAGAATTGATACACGGCTTATCCTCCAGCAGATCTTCAGAGGCAGTAAATCGCATGGGAGGAGATAGTGTATCTTTCTCCCAAGGCGTGGCTGGCAGATTCAAATCGCATGCTTTTGCCTGGCAGCACAACTCCTTACCGCTAAGCCACCAGAAGTCCCTACAAAACATTGAGTAACAGAAAAATCACTGCCTCGACAGCAATGACTGCATAAATAGAAAAATCACAGATGACTTTTTTTAATCTTAAAACCAGATGAGAGTGAAAACACAACATACCAAAACCTCTGAAACACAACAAAAGCAGTACAGAAGACAATTTATAACAACAGATGCAGATACCAAAAAGAAGAAAGAGCCAAAATCAAAACATTAACCCCATAACTCAAACAAAAAGAAAATATGCAGAAAAAAAATCCCACAGTCACCAGATGAAAGGAAATAATGAGGATTAGGACAGCAATGAAAGAGAGAAGAAACAAAACCAAACCAAAGCACCAAAACTCAAATCAAAAGAAAGAATCAATAAGATCAGAAGATGATTCTTTGAAAGGCTCAAAGAATTGACAGGCTATTTTGCTTATTATTTTGAGGCAAGAGAAGAACCACATAATTAATATCAATTAATACAGAAGAGATATTTACTAAAGTTCAACATTCATTCCTGGTTAAACAAAAAGGAAAAGAATCAACCTCTCAGTATAGTAGGACTAGAAGGGTAACTCAGTATAAAAGGGGCATTTACATAAACAAACAGCCAACATTATTTCAATGAGAGAGACTGAAAATACTCTCTTGAGAACAGTAACCAAGAAAGGACACCCTATCTCAACCCTCCTATTCAACACTGTCCTGGAAATTCTTACTAGAACACCAAGGCAAGAAAAGGAAATAACGGACATTCAAATTGGTAAAGAAGAAACAAAACTGTCCTTATTCACAGCCAATATGATTCTATACATAAAAAGGTGACCCAACAGAGTGTAAAAATTATCAAACTGTATCACTAATACCACACACAAACAAGATCCTGCTGAAGATTAGCCAGAAAGGACAGGAACAGAAACTCTGCATTAGCAGAGAATTGCCAGATGCACAGGCTGAGTTTAGAAGAGTCCATGGCACTAGGGACATCATAGTCAAAGTTAGGTGGATCTTGGCTGAAAGCAGAGAATAATAGAGGAATGTCTATCTGCATTTCATCTGCTATGCAAAGGCATTTGACTGTGGATCACAACAAACTGTGGCTAACCTTAAGAAGAATGGGAATTCCAGACCACTTAATTGAGCTCATGTGAAACCTATACTTGGACCAGGAAGCAGTAGTCAGAACAGAGCACGGAAACACTGCATGGTTCAGGATCAGAAAAGGTGTGCATCAGGGATATAGACTATCTCAATGTCTTTTCAATCCAAATGCAGAACAGATAATTTGCTAGGCTGGATTTATGAGGAGGAATGTGGCATCAGGTTTGGAGGAAAAGTCATCAGCAACCTATGTAATGCAGATGACCCAACTTTGCTTACTGAAACTGAAGAGGATAGGAGATGTTTGCTGCAGAATGTCGAGGATTGTAGTCTTCAATATGGATTGAAGCTCAACATCAAGAAGACAAAAATTCTCACCACTGGGCTACTTGGCAGCTTCATGATGGATGGAGAAGAGATTGAGATTGTTGATAACTTCAGCTTGCTTGGTTCCACAAGTAATGGTCTTGGCAACAATTGTCAGGAAATCAAAAGATGAATTGCATTGGGGAAAGTCTGCTATCAGGGATCTCTCTAGAGTAGTGAAGAGGAATGATGTCAGTTTGGAGAATATGGTATGCTTGATGCATGCCATGATCTTTGCAATCACTTGCTATGCATCAGAGAGCTGGACATAAGAAGAAGAATTGATGCCTTTGAGTTGTGGTGCTGGAGAAACTTGTTGAACATACCGTGAATTGCCAGGAGAACAAATAGGTCTGTCCTGGAGAGGGTAAAACCAGGCTACTCCCTGGATGCAAGGATTTTGAGGCTCCATCTCACATACTTACAGCACATGTTCAAGAGGGACCAGTCCTTGGAAAGAAACATCATGCTTGGAAGGGTGGAGAGACAGTGAAAGAAAGGAATACCCAGGATGAGAGGGATTGATACAGTGACTGGAAAAATGGGATTAGGTCTGTTGGAGATGATGAGATTGGCTCAGGATAGGGCAGGTTTCAGAGCTAATGTATATACAGTTGCTATGAGTTGCAGGTGACTTGATTGTACATAACAACAACATACATAGAGAATCCCAAAGACTTTCCTAAGAAGGTCCAACAAAGAGACAGGGTATAAGATCAACATAAAAAAATTCATTATACCACTCTATAACAATAACAACTAACAACATACCAACAGAAAGCTTATGAAAAGAAATCAGGAAAATAATGCCATTTACAACATAACTAATGATGGATATAAAATATCTATTCAAAGAAAACTATGAACTACTACTCCAAGAAACAAAAAGAGATCTACATAAGTGGGAAATATACCATGCTCATAGATAGGAATATTTAACATTGTGGAAATGTCAATATTGACAGAAGCAACCTATCCTGATCCAAATTCCAACAGCACTTTTAAATAAGATGATGTGGGAGTTATAAAAAATTAAATAGAACATATAGAGAGCTCTGGTGGCCTAGTGGTAAGAAGCTGTGCTGCAATCTCAAAAGCACATGGTTCAAATCCACCAGCAGCTCATCAAGAGGATGGGAAGTCTGCTCCTGTGTGCTTCCTATCTCTGAAACTGGCTGGAGGTTCAGTTATGGGTGAGTTCCTACTCAATGGTACACAACAACAACAAAGCATTAGTGAGCTAAGATAGATTGACATGAGCCACTCTGAATCAGACAGTTAATGATTTATATGAGAGTATTGAAGTTATCAAACAATATCACATGTGAGCAAAATCCTGTTGAAGAGTATCCAAAAACTACTGGAACAGTACATTGACAGAGAGCTACCAGAAATATAAGCTGGGTATAGAAAAGCCATGACACCACAGCCAATGTCAGATGGCTCATGGGTAAGAGCAGAAAATACCAGAAGAGTGTTTATCTGTGTTTCATTGACTATGCAAATGCATTTGACTGTGTAGATCACAGATTGCAACAATTGTGAATAACATTGAGTATCAAGGGAATTCCAGAACACCTGATTGTGCTCATGTGAAACCTACACTCGGACCAGCACACAGTCACTAGAACAGAACAAGGAAACATTGCATGGTTCAAAACCAGGAAAGGAGTACCTCAGGGATGAGTCTTCTCTCCATACCTTTTCAATTTATAGGTGGAACAGATCATTCTGGAAACTCGGCTTTATGAGGAGAATTGTAGCATCAGAATCAGAGGAAGATTCATCAACAACTTGTATTATCCAGTTGTTACAACCTTGCTTGCCAAAAATGAGGAGGGCTTGAAGTGTTTGCTGACAAAGGTCAAGGACTGCAGTCTTCAATATGGACTGAAGCTCAACATCAAGAAAACAAAGAATCTCACCATTGAACTATTTGGCGGCACCATCCATGATGGAGAAGAGCTTGAGATTATTAATAATTTCCACAGCCAATACTCTTGGCACCAACAGTCAGGAAATCAAAAGATGAACTGCATTGGAAAAATCCGCTATTAGGAATCTTTAAAGAGTGCTAAAGACCAATGATATTAATCTGGAGACTAAGGTGTACCTGATCCAGGCCATGGTTTTTGAAATTATTTGTTATGAATTAGAGAGCTATGCAAAGATAATGACTAAGGATAAAAAGGATAAAAGAAGAAGGATCTATGCCTTTGAGAAGTGATGCTGGAAAAGACTCTCAAGAAAACAAACAGATTTGTCCTGGAGAAGGTAAAACCAAGTTTTTCCTTGGAGGCAAAGTAAGCTCCATCTTATATACTTTGGGCATGTTGTCGGGAAGTATCAGTCTTTGGAAAAGAACATAATGCTTGGAAGGAAGGAGGGACAATGAAAGAGAGGAAGGCCCTGAATGAGAGGACTGACACAGTAACTGGGGTGATAGGGTTAGGTGTGTTAGAGAGAGTAAAACTGGCTCAGGATAGGTCAAAGTTCAGAGCTGTTACGCATATGGTTACTGTGAGTTGCAGGTGACTCAGTGGCACATGATAACAACAGCATGCTATGCCAGGAATGAAAAAGTAGAGAACAGGATCGCATTCATAGTAAAAAAGACCATTTCAATAGGTTCAATGCTATGAGCAATAGGATACTATCCATATGCATATGAGACTTGTTAGTACAACTAATATTCAAATATAGGCACCAACAGTTAAAGCCAAAGATGAGGAAATTGAGGATTTCTACCAGCCTTTGAAGTCTAAAATCAATTGACCATGCAATCAAAATTCATAACTAATAACTGGTTATGGAACACAGAAGTAGGGAACAAAGGACTGGTAGCCAGGAATTACAAACCTGGTGACAGAAATGAGGCTGAAGATCAAATGATTGAATTTTGTACAATCAATGGGTTATTCACTGCAAATACCTTAAAAAAACCCACACAAATGGATCAAAACAATTATGAGGTATCATCTCACCCCAGTAAGAATAGCAAAATTTAACAGAACAGCAAACATCAAATGCTGGCGAGGTTGTGGAGAAACTGGTATCTTTATTCACTGTTGGTAGGAGTGCAAAATGGTGCAATCACTATGGAAGGCTGAATGGCGCATTCCCAAAAAAGTTGCAAATAGAAATACCATTTGACCCAGCAATTCCACTGCTAGGAATTTACCCTGAAGAAACCATAACTGCCACCCAAGCAGATATATGCACATCCATGTTTACTGTGGCTTTGTTTGCAGTAACAAAGAGCTGGAAACAACCCAAGTGCCCATCAACAAATGAATGGACAGAGAAGCTGTGTTATATCCACACAATGGAATAATATGCAGCATTGAAAAACAAAGAACTCATGAAATACTATGCAAAATGGATGACAATGGAGGACATTATGCTGAGTGAAATATCTCAGTCACAAAAGGACAAATATTGCATAAGGCCACTGTTGCAAAACGGAACTGACATCAGGGTTGAAAGAAGACAGAAAAGGAGGAGAACAATGATGTATATTGCATTGAAACAGATGAGGGAGAGAATGGTTTAAAAGAGTCATATGAATGGGTATTCTTGTCATTACAGAAGTCCAGAGTGAAGGTTGCACAGTGGAATGAACTTGGGGGGAGGAATTGCATAACAATGAAAGAGTTTTTCTTTTTCTTTTCAAGGAGAGGAGTGACTGGGGGGCAGGGAGAAAGGTGCAACAATAAATATCTGGAAATCCTAAGTCTTTGTAAGCATTCATTAAAATTAATAAATTTCAAAAAAATAACAACCACAAATGGGAAAGGAGGAGGGTCAGAGAAAGAGAAGAAGACACTCAAGAAGAGGGTAAAACAACCCACACTACAGAGAGAGTAAAAGGGAATGTGGAAGGTGTCTATATAAGTCCAGGAAAGCCCCAGAGAGGTCCACAGACTTTTCTGAATGCTTCAAATCAGCTACTCAAGTGAGGTGTCTAGTGCCAGAGGCATGAAGACAAATCCAGGCAGTGCCGCCGATCTGGGGGTCTGCCAACACCTAGGGCCAGGCCTCTTCCCCAGGCACAGGGGCGTTTTTGTGAGGAAACAAGAACAGGGAATAATCCCTGCTGGCACAGCCCTCCCTGAGGAAGTCAAGAGGCTTGGATTTGAGTCGCCTTCACTTCCCATATGCCGGTGTGTTTGTTGGCATCATATTCCTGTTAATTGAAGGAAGTGTGTGTGCCTTCGGCACTGGTACCCTGGCCCCAAACATCATTCTTTCCAGGGGTCTCCACCACAGCGCCACTGCCAGCAGAATCAATTAGGCTCCCTCCCAAAAGTCAGGCTGTGTTTCCAAGCCCGGAGGTGTAACAATTCCCCCTGCTGTGGCAGCTTGGGGCTCACATAGCAGCCCCGTGTTCCCCCTGCTCCTCTGGTCCAAGAGCTCTGTGAGCCTACTTTGGGGGGAAATTTGCTGAAATTAATAGAAAACTGAACTTTGGAAGGCAATCTTCCAACCTGACAGGCCAGGGCCTACAGGGAAGCTGCTTGGTTAATGGACTGGAGTCTTTCATAATCCATCCATTCTGCTGTATGGTTTCAACTTTATTTGGACCTGACCTTATAAACAATTTTTTTTATGAAGCCAGAATAGTGGTGCCCTGAGCTTCCCTAGCAGTGAGTACAAGTTGCACCTGAAGCGCCAACAGTCTTCATTAAAATGTCTTAGGCCATCCCAGCTGTCCTGCCCAGCCTACAAGTCATGCCACGGAAAAGCCAAGGTGGAGACAGTCATAGAAGACCTTCACTCACCGATGGCTGTGCACCAAGGGCTGATGGATACTTCAGACCGCCTCTGGCATGAGTTAAAATGGAACCCTAACACCTAGTCTAGGAGGTGGGCCAACACCTCACTGCCAAGTGAGCTCAGAGGCAAGCCCCCAGGTGGCTTTTGGGGTTCAGAACGGGAGCTCAATTAGCAAATCCAAGAGCCCCTCGCCCCCATCCTCCTTTCTCTTCTCATGGACCCTCTGTTTAATGGTGTCTGTCCTGACAGCAACAAAGTCATCTCAGAGTATGCTGATGAATTCTTACTGGGCTTCCCTTTTGAATGAACTTGCTTATATCAGATTGTTTGAACTTGAAGTGCTTTAATTTCCAAGACTATATACATTTTAAACAAGTGCTTAAAATTCCCCTCATTTTCTCACTTAACAATCTTGACAGGAACTGAATGGCTAATGAGAGCCAATAGCAGATATTGTTGTTAGGTGCCATGACATCAACTACAATTCATAGTAATTCATTCAGACAACAGGTCTGAACATTGCCCTACCTGCACCATCCTGCTGATCTCCAGTATGTTCAAGCCCAATATGGTAGTCATAGACTATCCTGTCAAAATCACTGAACTTCTATCTTTCCCCGCATGATGTCTCTTTCTTGTTCTTCATGAAAATATACCCGAGGTAAGCAAGACAATCCAATCAATGATTTATTCATTGCAAATATCTTTTATAAGTAACACAAATGAGTTATACACATGGGCCTCATCTGATGGCCTACACAGGAATCAGATTGATTGCATCTATGGGAGGGGGGAGAACTTTGAAAAAATCTTGAGAAGCTCAATATCAGCTGTATAAACTAGGCTAGGTGCTGATTGCAGGACAAATCATCAACTACTAGTATGTAAGTTCAAATTAAAGCTAAAGAAAATAAAATCCACAAGAATCAAATTTGACCTTGAGTCTCTCCCTCCTGAACTTAAATATCATCTCAGGAACAGGTTTGAGTTCTTGAACACAAATGTGCAAAGACCAGATGAGCTGAGGGAGAATATCAAGAATATCAACCATGGAGAATGCAAAAGGTCATTACAAAGACAGAGGAAGAAGAAAAGGCTGAGAGAGATGTCAGAAGAGACTCTGAATTAGAGTGCTGAGAAGCCAAAGCAAAGGGAAGAAATAAAGATGTTAAGGAACTGAACAGAAGATTTCAAAGGGCAGCTTGAAGGACAAAGCAAAGTGTTGTAATGTTCAAAAAGCTGGAATTGGAAATCCAAAGGGATGAACTTGCTTTGCATTTCTTAAGCTGGACAAACTGTAGAACAAATTCAGGCCTTGAGTTGCGATACTTAAGGGTGCTGTGAACAGAAGGTTGAATGATCCAGAAAGCATCAAAAGAAGATGGAAGGAATACACAAAGTCACTATACCAAAAAAATAATTGTCCGACACAGAATTTCATGAAACAACACATGGTTGAGAGCCAACAATAAAGAAGGGGGAAGTACAAACTGCTCTGAAGGAATTGCAAAAAATAAGGCCCCAGGAATCAATAGCATACCAATTGACATATTTTAACAAACAGATGTTGCCCTGGATGCACTCACCAAGTTGTGCTAAGAAATCTGAAGAACAACTACCTGGCCAACAAAGAGATCCATATTTATTCCCATTCAAAAAAAAAAAAAGGTGATGAGACAGAGTGTGGAAATTATCAACCAAGATCACATGCAAGCAAGATCCTGCTGAAGATTATTTTAAAATGACTGGAACAGTATATCAACAGAGAACTGCCACATGTGCAGATTGAGTTTACAAAAGGTCGTGGCACTAGGAACACTATAGCTAATGTTAGATGAATCTTAGCTGAAAGCAGAGAGTAACAGAGGAATATCTATCTGTGTTTTATCTTAGCTGAAAGCAGAGAGTATCAGAGGAATGTCTGTCTGTATTTCATTGACTATGTAAAACATTTGACTGTGTGGATCACAACAACTTGTGGTTAACCTTGAGATGAATAGGAATCCCAGAATACTTGATTGTCCTTATGTAAAACCTATACTTAGACCCAGAAGCAGTCATCAGAAGAGAGCAAGGAAACACTGGATGGTTCAAAATCAGGAAAAGTGTACAGAAAAGATGTATCCTACCTCCATACCTTTTCAATCTATATGTGTAACAGATCATTTGGGAGGCTGGACTTTATGAGGAGGAATGTGGCATCAGGATTGGAGGAAGATTCATCAACAACCTACGTTAGGCAGATGATACATCTTGTTTGCTGAAACTGAGGAAGACCTAAGGCATTTGCTGTAGAAGGTCAAGGACTGTAGCCTTTCATATGTATTGAAGCTCAAAATCACAAAAATTAAAATCTTACCACTGGGACAACTGCAACATCATGATAGAGAACAGATTGAGATTGCTAACAACTTTAGCTTGCTTGGCTACACAATCAATCAATACTCTTGGTACCAACAGCCTGGAAATCAAATGATGAATTGCACTGGGAAAATTTGGTGTCATGGACCTTTCCAGTGTACTGAAGAGCAACGATGTCAGTCTAGAGACTAAGGTCAAGTATGGCAGAAGAATAATCGGTGCCTTTGAGTTATGGTTCTACAGAAGATATTGAACATATCATGGACTGTTAAGAGGATAAACATCTGTGCTGGAGAAGGTGAAACCAGGATGCTCCTTGGAGCTCCTGAAGCTCCATCTCACATAATTTGGACATGTGACCAGGAGGGACCAGTCCTTGGAGAAGGATATTATGTTTGGAAAGGTGGAGGGACAGTGCAGGAGAGGAAGACCCAGGATGAGATGGATTGACACAGTAACTGCAGTAATGGCGGTAAATGTGTCAGAGACAATGAAATTAGCTCAAGATAGAGCAGGGTTCAGGGCTGTTGTGTATAAAGTTGCTATGAGATGTAAGTGACTCGAAAGAACATAAAAACAACAACAAGTGAGAGAAAGTAATAATAGATGTTACAGGGGATGTATTGAGGGAGGACCACCTCTAAAATGATACTGCATAAATAAAGCTAAAATGATGCTACTTCTCATGAGTAATCAGCCTAGAAGGGGAAATTAAACTATGTCAAAAGGCCTCTAGACCAAAGGTATTTTTCAGACCGAATAAAGCTTTTTAAGTGGTGATTGTTGTTTTAATTGGTTAGGTTTGACTATTCCTTTTATTTCGCCTTACACCCTTAGTTCAAACTCAACTAAAAAACTAAATTTGTAAGAATGTGATAGATTGAGGGAAGATGTGCATTAAAGGAATATGTATATTATTTTCTCTCTCACTGTCAAGTCAGAATGGACTTATTATTGACTCTGCATCAGGTTTTCAGAGGCTGTAAGGCACTCAGGAGAAGATTGCAGAGCAGAAATGCTCCATGGGGCTGGCTTCTGCAAGCAGTTGATGATTTTGAACTACCTGCCTTTGTGCTGGCTGTGTAACACCTTCTCCAGTAGACCACCAGAGCTCGCTCCTATATTATTACCAGTTGTAAAGGAAATGGAGCAACTATGGGGGCCAAACACAGACTGGAAATTCTTTCCAGTGGTACGCGTCTGCATCTTGGAAACAGTCTGTGGGTAAATACGTGACGAGGCTCTAGCCTGAGGCTGGGTTAGATTCCTGGAAATGAGGTACACCACAGGCCTGCTGAAGCTACAGGGTCAGCTGAGATCATGCACTCCTAGCCAGCAGAACTTGAGAAGGCGGGAAGGAAAATACTGCACAGTCCATCCTGACTGAACGCCTTCCTCTCCTGGAGTCCTCTGGGGCCAGCCTATGGTTAGCAGGAGAGTATGAACCACCAACATGCTTCTGTGAGGTTTGCCACTGAATAATGAGGTTGGGTGGAGTGCTTATTCAGACCTAAGGAAACAGGACTTGGAAATTGGTGTCTTGCCTGCCAACCCTACCTCAAATGCAACCATTGTGCTGGAGAACGAAATGAAAGTCCTGTGAGGGCTAGGCATCAAGGACTACATTGTTTCTTTGACAGAACCACGTCCTGCACCCTCAAGGTTTGGATGAGTTCACTTGGACCGCCAAAGAAGAGAAAAAGACAAAGAGGTGCAGAGGCCTCATCCAGCAGGTTTATTAGGTAGAGAGATGGAGAAAGATCGAAAACAGAATCTGTTTAAAAAAATAATAAAAATAATAACATCTTGTAATAAGCTGTTCCAAGTTCATGAAAAACTCCCAACAACAAGTGACTCTCAATAGAGTTTATTGTGCATGATTCAGAGCCACATGGCTTAAATTTCCCTTAAAATATACATCAATTTGAAAATTAAAGGGGAAAGTGCCTGAGACAAGACATGTTTGGATTCCTGTCAAACTCAGAGCCTTTGGAAAGCAGCTTAGATGCCAGGATGTGGCTTCTTAGGACTTCCCCTGTGCTCCACCTCTTCCATTTATGTCTGTCCCATGATCAAACCCCTCTCCGCTGTGGTTGCCTCAGCGGAACATCCCTCCTGCTTGTAGGGACTCCAGACATTCAATACCAATTGCTGCCTTAGTTTCAGACATGGATTGAGATCATCTTTCCAAGTTTGAGAAGTCATCATATACTTAGTCTAGTTATTCTCATGAGCTCTGTTCTCAATTCTCCCTGTTCTCCCTCCCTTTATCCACCATTATAGAACATCTGATGTGGAAGAAACATTAGACAAAAAAAAAACAGGTTTTTTTTTTTTAAAAACAAAAGCAACCTGCAAAAACAAAACAGTTGTTGTTGAGTAAATTCTGATTCATGGCCCCTCCATGTGTGTCAGAAGAGAACTGTGCTTCATAAGGGTTTCAGTGCCAATTTTTCAAAGTAGATCATGAGCTAGGCCTTTCTTCTAAGGTGGATTTGAACTGTCAGATAGTCAAGTGTCGTCCATTTGCAATGTCAAGGGACTTTAATAAGAATATTAAAAAACAAGACCAAAATATGAAAAACAGTGTATACGAACTTTATTAACTTTGTTTGTAAACCATTATAAAATAAAAAAATAAATAAAAACAGTCAAACCACTGACTTTTCACTCGGCAGCCCAACATATAATAATATACTTTGCCACCAAAGGAATTAGAGATCTTTAAATTCAACCCCACACTTTAATGTTGTTGTTAAGTGCCATTGAGTCGAGTACAACTCATAGTGACCCTATGAACAAAAGATCTGAACCCTGTTCTATCCTGTGCCATCCTCACACTTCCTGACTCACAAGAGCCCACTGCAGTACTCATCATGTCAATCCACCTACCCTCCACCCTTCCCAGCATCATGACCCTCTCCAAGGAATAGCACCTCCTAACAACATGTCCAAAATATGTGAGACGAAGCCTCCAAAGAGCTGTCTGGCTGCACCCTCTCCAAGACATATCTGTTCATTCTCTTGGCCATCTGTGGTTCAGTGCTCTTCTCCAACACCACAGCTCTAAGCCATCAATTCTTTTTCTGTCATCCTTATTTGCTGTCCAGCTCTTGGATACATAGCAAGTAATAAGAAAGACCATGACCTGAATCAAACACACCTTAGTCCTCAAACAGACATCGTTACTCCTCAATAATTTGGAGAGGTCTCTAACTGCAGATTTTCTCAGTGCAATGCATCTCTTTATTTCCTGACTGCTGGTACCAAGGGTATTGACTGTGGCTCCACGCAAGCTGAAGCTATTGGCGGTTTCAATGTCCTCTGCATCCATCAAGACGCTGCACACTACAACATCTATTACAGAGTCTATACTACTGTTGACCCCACAATACAGATGAGGAAATTGAGATCTCAAGAACAGTTCTAAGGGAGCTCTGGTGGCCTAGTGGCAAGACGCTGGACTGCAATCCCAGGGGTACACGGTTCAAATCCACTAGATGCTCTGCTGGAGAAGGAGGGGGCAATCTCCTCCTGCACTAGTCAGATCTTATTTGACGGTACACGTAAAAATAATACAATAAAAAATTTTAAAAAAAGAACAGTTCTGTTCCTTCAAAATCCCTGGGAGAGGGATCTTATATCCCTTCACCAAAATGCTAATTAGCTCTCCAGAGCGTGTTACCTTCACTCCTGCCTCTTCTCCGTTATTTCCTTGTCCTTATTCTAATTATCTTTGTGGTCTACAACAATCACCCATAACATAATCCCCTTTGCCTGAGGCCCCGTTCTGTCAATTTCAACCTCTCCCTTCCGGAATCCTTCTCTTCTCTCCATGATCCGTCTTCTTTTCCCAATATTATTTCTTGAATTTCACTTCTGCTGGGATCAATTTGTTTCTTGACATATATTCTTTAGTAGTTATTTTGGTAAGAATTTGTGAATAACAGTTTTATTTGAAAAATACCTTTTTATTTCTCTTTCTGTATCAAATGGCAATTTAATTATCTGAGTGTTGACTTGGGGTTGGCAACTATTTTCTCAGGACTTTGAAGACGTTTTCCTTTCTCATCTGAATTGAGTTGTGAGACGAATCCTTGCTTTAAGTCCAATTATTACCTCTTTGTAGGTAATCTAGCTTCCTCCTCTAGTTACTTTTTAGACTTTTCTCTCTATTGTTAATATTTTGCCATTTATTATAATTTGGTTACTATGCAGATTTATTTTTACTCAAATGTAGAATCCATTGTGATTCTTTAAAGAATGATTTGAATCTTTTTCTGTAATCAAGTCAACTCATTGCAGGTCAAGTCAAAACCTACTCACAGCTGACCCTCCAGTGATTTCAGAGGCTTTGAAAGACCCTTAATGAGATAGACATAGTGACTGTAACAACAGGCTCAAGCATGTCAGCGATTGTGAGGATGGTTCAGGATAGGGCGAGGTGTGTTGTTCATAGATTCACTATGAGTCATAGTTGACTCAACGGCACCTAACAACAATAACAATAAATTGCATGGAAGAAGATTGCCCCTGTTTCTCTCAGAGAAGCTGCTAGATTTGAACTTCAAACATGTGTATGTTATGTGCTGGATTTTGCATGTTTCACTTTATTTAAGCTTTACAATAGAGTCTTACACTAACTACATAGCTTTAATACAGATTACATCTCAACATCAAGAAAACAGAAATTCTTACCACTGGACTGATAGGCAAAATCATGATAGGTGGAGAAAAGATTGAAACTGTCAGTGAATTACTCTCACTTGGGTCCACAATCGACACCCTTGGTACCAGTATTCAGGAGATCAGAAGACATATTGTATTGGACAATTCTGTAGTCAGGAGCTTCTCCAAATTGCTGTGGAACAACAATGCCATTTTGAGGACTAAGGTACGCCTGACTCAGGCCATGGTCTTCTCAGTCATTTGCTATGCATCTCGGAGCTGAACAGTGAATCAGGATGACAAAAGAAGAATTAATACCCTTGAGTTATACTGTGGGAGAAGAGTTTTGAATATCCCATTAACTACCAAAAGAACAAATAAGCATATCTTTTAAGAAAGTACAGCTAACGTGCTCCTCAGAGGCAGAGATGATAAAGCTTTGTCTCCCATACTTTGGGCTTGTTTTTAGAAGAAACATTCCTTGGAGAGATGTATCATGCTTGGAAAAATCAACGAAAAAGAGAAAGACTCTCAACCTGATGGACTGACACAGTGACTACTGCAATGGGCTCACGTGTGTCAGAAACTGTAAGGATAGCACCGGGTAGGACAGGGTCCAGGTGTGTTGTTCACAGGGTCACTATGAGTCATACTCTATTTGAGAGCACCTAACAACATCATTGTTATGTACCCCTGAGTCAAAATCTACTCATAGCTGACCCTTCAGCAAATTTTCAGAGGTGGTTAATCACAAAGGAGGAGATTGTCCATCCTTCTCCTGTTGAGCAGCTGGTGGATTCAAACCATGTGCCTTTGGGTTGGCAGTACAACTCCCTACCACTAAGCCACTAGAATTTACAATACAAGAAATTATGTCACAAAGAAATTGTTTGCTCGAGGCCACACAGTAATTGGCAAGACCATTTTGAACTCAGATTATTATATCTCTGATGATAATGTATCTTTTCTATTTCCTTAT
Source organism: Elephantulus edwardii (assembly GCF_000299155.1). NCBI lineage: Eukaryota > Metazoa > Chordata > Mammalia > Macroscelidea > Macroscelididae > Elephantulus > Elephantulus edwardii. The sequence continues at coordinate 2,252,790 of NW_006400029.1, read as the reverse complement.
TATTTTAATTTTTTTATCATTGTACATTTTCTATCCCCCTCAAGCCCACCCTGCAATGCACTGCTGTTCCAGATTGTTGTCATACCGATATTGTCTAATCGTAATTCAATTTTCTTCTGACAGTACTATTAAACATATATTGGCTGTTTTCATTTTGTCTTTGTCATTTAACTTACCTTTGCATACTCTCTTTCTGGAGTATTCTGCAGTATTTCCTCAGATCTCTGCCACATTTTGCTAATTCTCTCTGCTGTGTGTCTTAATCTGCTATTGAACTCATTCTTGGAGTTGTAGGGCACACTTGTACTGTTCATTGCAAATTGCACTAAGAGGTAGTTTGAATCTGCCAGCTGTTCCTCAAGAGAAAGATGAGAAGTCTCTTCCCATATGAAAATCTGCTTTTAAAAGTCTGCTAGAGGGTCAGCTAGGAGTCAGGTTGATGCAATGGAGGAGTTTTATTTTCTTTTTTTAATAAAAATATTTTATTTTAATTGTCATTTTAACAAAAGTTTACAGAAAAGTTAGATTTTCGTTCATTCACTATCATACATTTTACCTCCTCTCCCTCCCTGCCTCCTCCCCAAGTTGACTTTTTTCTTCCTTTTCATTATTTTATTTACAAAATTCTAGTACAAATTTGAACAAATTCATTCCATTTCCCTCACACTCTCCCATCAGATTGTACAGCCCAATGATTAATCCCCCCTCCCCTGCACATCCACATCCCTCTGCTTCCAGCCTCTCCCACCCCTCCTGGATCCTTATACTCATTCTACAATAACAGTCTTAAACAATATTTACCATAATTATAATGGTTAGTTCACTCAGCATAATGCTCTCCAGTCCCTCCCAAGTTAGGTAATAATTTACAAAGTTATTGCTCCTGCGTGCCCAATGGAGGAGTTTTAGTTTGTAATTTCAGTAGCTGTCTTTTAAAGTTCCTATTAGATCTCTAATTATTTTAGATATGCCCAGTCTTTTCAAGATAATGTCTTACACTTGGAAATACTCTTTTATTTTTAAAATACTAATTTTCTGCCCAAGTGTTCTGAAGTCTTGAAAAGTATAATCCATCTGTTTGTTTTGACTCTTGCTTCTTGCCTGAAGTGCATTGCTTCTCTGTGTAGAAGCTAAACATTAAGGTGTTTTTGTATTTGCTTCAGCCAGATACCCTGTCAATATGACTTGCTAAGCACCAATTTTATGTTAATTTTCCCCCCTGAGGTTCTCCTCTAGTGCAAGTAGAAGAAGGTTAAACTCCAGTCCTGTGGCAGAAACATTTGATTGATCATGAGAGATTGTAGCTTCCCTATATAGAGCCAGGGCCATGATGAGCTTCCTTTATATTTTCCTAAGCTTGTGTTTGGACTTTCTTAGACTATCTAGGCTTTATCCTGTGACCCCTCTTCTCATCCAGGCTTGAAGCCTCATTTCCAGGCCCTGCGCAGATGTTAAAACCTAAGATTCTAGCCATTACTAAATGTTCCCATCTTCCCAGGACCACCGTAGTTGTAAGGTCTGCTCCTTCAGTATCTTCAAGACTTCCTTTCAATCCGGAAAGTTCATCTTGGAATTAGAAAAAAAAATCCTTGCAGCAATGAATGAATGGAAATCCAAATTCTCTGTAAATGTTCATTAAAATTATTAAAAAAATCTATGTTGGAAAAAATTTCTAAATACTTATATGGAAGGATTTTATGCTATCTTTGTTGACCATTTTTGTTGATCAAAGAGATTTCCTTTCTGATTGCTGCTTTCACTGTACCCCTCCAATTTCCAGTTTCACAGCCAAGAAACTTCTCCTTTTACTCAATCTTTTCTAGAACATACCATCTTTACTTCCATGCCATAACAGACATGGATTTCCCTCGATAATACCCCTTTTCCTGAAACTCTTCCAAGGAAGAAAGTTTAAAGCACTCTTCCTTTTAAAGCACACATCGTGATCTCAGATTCAGGCAAAGAGATGAACATTTATAATTAAAGCATTCAGTCTTCTACACCTTAACTTTTGTTATCCACTAGTGTCCACTGTGAATCTATCAGTATTTGGACTTTAACTTCACTTGATGATGTGAATAGAATCTCCACCTTGGAGGTGACAATACAAAACTTTTATTTCTATTTCCATTAGCAGCTTTGTTCTTTTGATCTACTCATCCACCCCCTTTAAAAAAAAATTGTTATTGCTGTTGTTATACCATCGAGTTGCCTGAGACTCATAGAGATCCTATGTACAACAGCTCTGATGTCTGCTCTATCCTGAGGCAGTCTCGCTGACTCCAACACACCTACCTCCATTACCCCAGTTACTGTGTCTCCTGCACTGTCCCTCCATCCTTCCTGTGGCAGGATAATAAAAAAAATCTGCCTTAAGAAACATCTGTAACAATTACATTAGACAATATATTTTAGATGTTTTGCCATTTTCTAGCACCTAGTTCGTATTTATCAATTTATTTTCATTTTAATTCACTTTCCACAATAACACAACAGTGTGTTGGACTTTATTCTCACTCAGAACAACTTTCCTCTTTTAATGTGAAACTCTGTGATCCTATCTTTATAACCTGATGTTTAAATTTCCTGTTGTTGTTGCTATAACAAATTAACACAAAATTGATGTCCCAAAATTATAAGAATTTGTTTTCTCATATTTCTGGAAGCCAGAAGTCTGAACTCAGTATCACTGCGTAGAAATTAAGGTGCCAGCAGAGCCATTACTCTCTCTAGGGTCTCTAGGGAATAATTAGTCTGATAACTGCCAACATTCTTCAGCTTGTCTCTGCATAACTCCAGTCACTACTTTTATGGTCACATCACCTTCTCTTCTTTTGTATTCCTCTATCTGATTAAAACGTTGTTGTGTACCATTGGATCTACCATCAAACCATATCATTAATATTACATGCAAGTAAAATACTGGTAAAGATTATTAAAAAATGACAAGAACTGTACATAGATAGGGAACTTCTAGAAGTTTAAAAAGTATTTAGAAGAGGCTGTGGCACCAGGGATATCACTGCTGATGTCAGATAGATCTTGGCTGAAAATAATGAATGCCAGAGGAATGATAATTTTTACTTTATTGACTATGCAAAGACATTTGACTGTGTGGGTCATAACAAATTGTGGCTGACTCTGAGAAGAATGGGAGTCCCAGAGCACGCACTTGTGCTCATGCGAAACCTATATTTGGACCAGGAAGCTGTTGTGTGAACAAAGCAGGGGAACACTGCATGATTTAAAATTAAGAAAGGAGTGGCCTAGTGGCAAGGAGCTGTAACTACAATCCCAGAGGCGCACAGTTCGAATCCACCAGATGCTCTGCCGGGGAAGGAGGGACAATCTCCTCCTGTACCAGTCAGATCTGATTTGACCGTACACTCACACAAAAATAATTAAAAATTTAAAAGAAAGAAAAAAATTAAGAAAGGAGTATGTCAGGGTTCAGTTCTCTCTCCATAACTATTTAATCTGTATGTTGTTGTGTACCGTACAGGCAGAAATCACCCATGGCTGAACCTCCAGCAAGTTTTCAGAGGCAGTGTAGTAGGATTTGAAATCAGGGAGTGAGATACCTCCTACC